>NC_138742.1:24532716-24747716 GCF_965113295.1 Leuciscus leuciscus
AATTGATCTTCAAATCTCGCAGTAAAATAAAGCCACTTTATTGAGTATTTCGGGCTTTCCTGAGTTGTTGGATCCATTGATGGAACTCATGTTTGCATAATTGCTCCAACTGTGAATGAGGAGACACGCATCAATAGAAAAGGGTTTCCACAGCATAAATACTAATTTGTGATAATTTTGCACAATGCACTGCAAAGCATTTTTTAAAATAAATTTAAATATTAAAGCTTCAGTGTCTTAATTAAATTATTTTATTATAATTAGATTAAATGATTGGTGTCATGCTGCAGTGACCTCATCCTTGCAGGCTCACAATTGGCTGATTCAGTGGTTGAGGGCGGCCATTTTGGGTTGACATCATTGTAGTCCTTAGTTTACAACACTTAAGTCCCACTTCAGTCAGCACTTAAGAATCAGTCTTATACTTTACTGAAAGTTGCTTTTAGCTGCTTTATAAAAGTCTCCTACTCTTAGAAAAGTCCTACTCTTTACTAAGTATTTTCTGACACTTAAGTCAAAGCTTAAGACTATTCTTAAGAGCATTTCTTAGAAGTTTTATACATACGGGCCCTGATCTATTGCATAACATTTATTTTAAAAAGGTCTGAAAAATTTTAGGTATTATATTTTTGTATATTGTACATGTCTTGGTATTTGCTTGCATGAACTCCACCGCTAAAACCTGACGAGCATGTTCTCCAGCATGATTTGGGATGATCCAAAGACCAGCTTCAACAGAAGAACATCTGACTGACTGTACAAAGAGTCACATGAGCAATGTCACAGATTTGTTTATTTACTTGATTATTAACCTAGACATGAATGTAGGATCATATATATTTATTATTTTTATGTTTCTTTGTTTTACATTCTTCAAAATCCTAAAATGTTTATTTTGAGGTTAGGTAGAAAAAAAAAAATCGTTGAGGTCTCAGACTTTGGGAGAAAGACATATAAAATGTCATTGGTAGCTAAGATGAACAAGAAGAGAGCAGAGAATAAGCTGAAAACTCATGGATAATGGAAATCTCATCCCACATTTCTGTCACTCAAGTGCTACTGAATAGAGTTGTTATAATGGAAACAGTCCTCTTTGGTTCACAGTGATGTAGCCACAGACACACACACTTGTTTTGTTTTCTTTCTTGCTAATTCCCCATCAGCTGCTATCAGACATTTTTTTCAATGTCTCTTTCCTTCCCTTCGTTCATCTCATCTCTCCACTTCTGTAGATAAATCCTCCTGTCTCTGTCTATGCTTTTCCCAAGGTCTGTAATCCCCCTTCCTGAGAGACACTGCCATTCTTCACACACATGCTGAATACATACATGATGATGAAAAGAATATTTGTGCACACTCACATAGTCTCGGTTAAATCCTGTCTACACGTGATGTTGTTTTTAGGTAGCTGGATCTCCTAAACCTCTATAACCCCACTCTCACTCTGCGTGTACACCAAGTAATCTCAAAATCTCATTTTATAGTTCTCAATGTCTATTGTTTTACCTGCTAATCTCATAAATTCAGCCTCTGTACACAAGAAATCTCTGGCCAGGGGCTGAGTTAAATATTACATTTAAGATCAATTATCTTTTTTTGCACTTTTTCTTAAGTTAATGCATCTAGTATCTGTGTGTTTGTGCGCTGATAGAGTGAATGCGTCCAGTTTAATTTGCCGCTAGCCTCAAAAAACAGCAAAATTACAAAGATAATAATGAATTTTCCAGCACTCCTTTTGTCTGTCATTGGTTGGATAAAAAAAGATAGCCCTTCCCCAACCTCATGCAATTGGTTGAGCCAGTATCGCAACTTTTTTCTGGGTGATAAACATACGAATGGCTTATGCTAGTAATGGGGGGGGGGAAATACACACTTCTAATTTAATGTGTGTTTTTGCATTTCTGTGGTGGTGGTGATAAACTAAATCCCTCAAGAACAAAAAGTTATCTTTCAAATTCAGTGCCAATAAACCAGATGTTATTATTTACATAGCTCACTGTAAACATATTAACAGTTAACTTAACTAGGTGAATAGAAAGAGAAAACTGACCAAAGAAGAAGAGAGTTTATGCTAATGTCTGCCGTAGCTCCTCTTATGGCAACTCCACTTGCACATACTTGCATTGCATTATAAATTGCACACTGACACATTTCATACACATAAAACAAAACATAAAACAAGCTTAAAGGTTTACGTTTCTGTACTTGTTACTATATGTTACGTGCCATAGACACACCCAGAAGCACACGTATAGATATATTATCTAGTTAACACACCACAAATGAGCAAACAAAAAGCCTGTAATGTACTAAATTCTCTCTCTCTCTCGGTCTCTCTCTCAGATTCGATTTGCTTTCAGGACATTGTGTCTCTAAGCACAAAACCACACAAACATGAGCTCCCATTTCTCTCGCCAAAAAAAAAAAAAAAAAAAAGAGAGAGAGAGAGGAAGAGAGAGCAAAGAGATACTGTCAATGAATATTACCATCTTTCCTGAAATATTGAGGCGTCAGGAATGAAATCAGACATTAAAGGGACAGAATGTCCACAAATGCGCATATTCGCTATCTCATACAGCCTGATGAAAACCCCTGATGAAAACAAAAACAGATGAATATTTTTTCATTAGTAGATGGGAAGCTCTTCAAATAAACGAATGCCGTGTGTGTGTGTGTGAGAGAGAGAGAGAGACAGAGATAAGATTTTGGGGGCTTTTATAGTTTAACAGGCGTTTCATTCAGCACTGGAGTAGATAAAATCCAAAGATGCAAACCTGCCCACTTTATGACTTAAATAAAATATCCATCATCCTTTCAAAGTGACTGCTCAAGGCAGCGTGTGTCTGGAATTCAACATGCTTTTATTATTTTTCTGATGTCATCTCACTTTCAGCAATAAAAAACAAACAGCCTTGCTCCTGTTTTGCATATTAAGTCTTTTTTGCTCACAACTCTTCGTAAAAGCATGTTTTATGATTCATATTCGCCTATATTACATCTCCACCTGTCTGATTGTACATACATTGCAATGAATTATGCCTTATTTTTCACCCCATAGCCATAAAAAATTTCTGCGCTTCACACTCGCATTCATATGCATGTATCATTCGCCTGCTGTCAGGGGGGGAATGCCCCAGAATTCCTCTATCCTCTTTTAATTTTCCATGAAGAATTCCAGGGACCGCTCTCATTCTCTCCATTCAGTCCTCTGCAAACCACCCGTCACCGTCCACAATGGCCTCTCGCTAGTCCTGTACTTCTCTGCTCCTTGCCCTCGTACAGTGCTGTATGTGATTAACCCCTCGCTGCCCCTCGGACTGGCACAAGGCCACTGGAGAGATATTGTCCAAATCCTTACAGATAGTCCGAGAGCGTGTATTATTCGGTGGGAAAATCCCCATGTTCTCATCGCCACGTGAGTCCGCTGCACCTGTTTCATCTCCAACACTCCTGAGATGGAGGGAATAATGAAAATATGATCGGAAAAGAACAAGAGAGGGAGAGAAAGAGAAAGAGCGTCTGGAGAGGATTAAAAGGATTATATGTAGAGCAATAAAGAAGATAAAACCAGAGAGACAGCGAAAATGCCGTTTACTGTCTACATAGGCAGCTGCCTTATGAGGCAGTGGTGTAATCGTGATGGAATCTCATGTGACTTATTTGGAACACTCGATATAGGCAGCAACTCACACCACACAAGTAGCATTACTCACGTCACGCACACCAGAGACTGAGTTTACAATTAATTCAACTTGAGTTTACATTAGCATGCTGCTAAGCTAACGCTTTGATATTCCAATTAGCGCAAGAAATGCAGAGCACACACACAAATAATATTGGGTAAAATAGTGTGTTGTTCATCAGATTAGAAAAATTTTTACTCAGAACAATTCTGTATTAAAATATTTATAGTCAACTTTTCTGTTTACTCCGTTTACAGGCAATTCCACTTGAGTTTGATGTTAGCATGTTGCTAAGCTAATTCCTCGATTAGTCTAATAAACCTAAATACAGAGCACACACAAATATTGAGTGAAATAGTGTGTTGTGAATCAGATTAGAGCTATTTTTACTCAAAATGTTTCTGTATTCTTGAACCAGTGCAGCGTATGTGGATTACGAGAGTGAAAGGGAGCAAATGAAAAAGTTAAAGAAAGCAGCTTCGATTTTGACCATAACCCATGTATTTCTGTATAAACCACTTTCTCACAACATGTCCCACAATGATTACGTATTAGGTCAATATGTGGTATTTACTGGCTTTTCGTATGCATCCGACCACTTGAACGTCAACACTAGAAAAGCAATCCGGTTTAATGCGTGTTCAACTACTTCTGAAAGTGGTCAAGCTCAAAACTTTTAGACCCTTGTATTTAGCATCTTCAACTTGTGATCGGATCGACGAAAACGCATCTTAATGCTAGGCGTAAACAGGGCCAGAGCGACACTGAATGAAACATCATGTTTGTGAGTGAAATGAATGAACTGGGAGGTGATAAAATGGAGGATAAATTATATATCGATATAACAAGATATAACACGGTGCAATGAGCGAATCAGTGATCAGTGTATGAATATTTTTAGTAAACTGATTGAAATCACTGAGATGAATTAAAATCCCTAACACTACTCCATTAGTAGGGAAATACACATATTAAAATGTCATGTTTTATTACACATAGGGGTGGTGGCGCAAATAGGGGTGGTGGCGCAATGGATAAGACACATGTCTTTGGTGTGAGAGACCCGGGTTCAAATCCACTGTGAGACACCAATGTGTCCCTGAGCAAGACACTTAACCCCTAGTTGCTCCAGAGGCGTGCGACCTCTGACATATATAGCAATTGTAAGTCGCTTTGGATAAAAGCGTCAGCTAAATGAATAAATATAAAAATATAAAATATTACCTTAAAATGCTTAGGTAGAAAGCACATTTAGAGCTATTGTACAGACAAACAAGTGACAAAAGAACAGCAGTACTCATCTATTCCTCTCAGGTCCCAGTACAGACACAGAAATAGACAGATACACCAGAGAGAGAGAGAGAGTTACATCCCTTGTTGTCACTAAGTTGTTATCAGTTTAAATATACGACACCCACAAAGCAAGGCCAGGCAGAAAGCAGATCAGCGCGATGATGTTCACATTGATTTGTCTGTAGATGGGCTTTAAGTAAAGGCTGTTAAACAATAGAGCTGGGGGGCTTTTAATCACAACCGTAAAGGCTTCGAGTGTAAGTGCTGTTTGTTTCTAATAGGCCTCGATCTCACGCCTGTCACAGGAGGAGGAGCTACAAACACTTCTCGCTCTTTTTGTCCCTCAATAATGGTTGAACAACCATTACATTTACGGAGTGTCAGTCTGTCAGTCAGAGCCTAAGAAACCATGAGGCTGTTAAATTGCAATGTGTCATTTTCGAGGAGACGGGAGAGAGAGCGTACAGTCGATTGCTGTCATTTGTAATTCTGACCATGCAAACACACACGCTTACACTTCACACATTCACACAGACACATCATCCCAGCTGTCAAAATCTGTCTGTGTGCTTTCCTCCGACATCAGCAGAACGCAGTCGACAAACAGTGTCTGGAGAAGCTCTGAAAACTTTCGATTTCTCTCAGTCATGCTCCGGCAGGTCCACTGACTGCCACTCTTTTCTTCTCCTTTCAGAACGCCCAGTTATAATTACGCCCCTAATCCAGACAAACACTGGATTATGCGTTACACCGGCGCCATGAAGCCCATTCACATGGAGTTCACCAACATGCTGCAGCGCAAGAGACTGCAAACCCTGCTGTCCGTGGATGACAGTGTGGAGAAGGTACATGATAATAGAATAGAATATAATATTTATGAACCATCCTTACCCCTAAAATAAATGAGCATTTTTAGAATGGGAGAGAAAATACATATATTTTTATTTATTTTATTTTATTTTATTAGTATTTTTTTAGTACATTAATTATTTTCCCAGTTGAGGACAGCTCCAAATGTCCACAGAAGGAGATCTGTACACACTTCATTCCTTAGGCAAAAGTATGGCAGTACCATTGTACATTTATGGTATCAGATTGCATTTCTATGGTAGGTCTATGGATAACATGTACCGAATAATTCTAATATTCTAAAATAATTCAAAGCTTATGTTTCAGTTGTACATTATGGTACTTCAAAGATGGTCAAAACATACATTTTAATGTTATTTTAGTATTCTTTATATAATATTATGCTATTTGTTAATGTTTAGCTTTTATTTTTATATGTTAAGTTTAGATTTAATGTTAATTTTACTTTAAGTTTTAGTATTTTTATGTTTTGTATTTTAAATGTTTGTTTTTTTAAGTAGCTTTATTTGTTTATTTTATTTAGGCTTTATTTCATAAATTTATTTGAATAAAAAATATTTTTAATTGTTTTACTTTTAGTTAACAATAAGAACACAAATTAGAGTGGTGCATTTCACAAAACAATATTTTAAAAAGGGTTTTGTAAATTTACAGTTTTCCCAGGAAAAATTAAATGTTGGCGAGCCATGACAGTGCAAATTTCTCCAAAATGCAACCCCAAAATGATCTATAATTTATTCTACCATTGTCATGTTTCTTTTGTTTGGATATAGATATATAACATGTTGGTGGACACTGGGGAGCTGGACAACACGTATGTAATCTACACGGCTGACCACGGATACCACATCGGTCAGTTCGGACTGGTCAAGGGGAAATCCATGCCCTACGAATTTGACATCAGAGTTCCCTTTTACATCCGCGGCCCAAATGTGGAGGCAGGAGGCATGTAAGTGTTTGAGTTGTGTATCTGATGATGCTATCCAAGAGAACAGAACCTGATTTGACGTGTTCCTGGATCTACATTCCAATCAACCAATCAGATTTTTAGGGACAAGTTTACAGTTTGTCAAGTTTAGGCTTACATCCAGGGTTAGATGCTTCTACATCAGTGTTATTCACCTATCATTTCCATCTGATTTTAGGGATAAGTTAGGGTAGGGTTAGGTTTAGGGGTAGGAATAGGGTTAGGACTACATTTTTAGACAAGAATGTTGTTCCAGGATCAACAAAATATGTTGACCCAGAAACGAGAGATGATAAATACATTGCTCACAAAAAAATGTGTCAAATATATATGTGTATATATATATATTAGACAACGTAACATTTTTCTAGTGTCCTGACTGATTTTCTGAAAGCTCTGCAGAGACTTTTGCTTGGTCTTAAAGCTTTTTACACGGTCGGCTTATTTTCAGTGCACTGCATTGCAGAAAGGCTCTGAAAATATAACGATTATTTCCCAAAAGTATATATTTTTACTTTTTATGCAAATAATTAGGTAGCATATAATTTAGTATATGATTTATGTCTATAGCAATTGCTCTTTGTTTAATGTTTTTGTACAGAGGCTAATGTTACTTTTTAATGAGGTCTGAACTGTGCTTCTTGATTTATGGGCTTTTAATGACTTTCCAATGCCCTGCCACATATAGAGAGGGGGAATGAGATCAGCACTTGTTGCAGGCCATATTTGAACCTGCATCCCCAAGGGAGCACCAGACCAGACCTCTTTTTAAATGTAGAAAACTCAATCTCTCTTTCTCTCGCCAGTGTTCAATATGGTATTCTTGTTTACCACGGCTGTGTGATCTGGCTTCTCTCCTTCTCAGAAAAGCTGATTAGCAGCAGTAAAGTCCACTCATGTGAAGACCACAAGACTTTTTACTGTGAAAGAAAGACTGAAAAGAGGATAAAGTGTTTGGCAAGAGACTCCGAGTGAGAGAGAGGCACAGCTGGGCTCAGTTCAACATCAGCTGAGCCTTTAGGCAATAAAATTAGAGCCAGATGAGGCTAATTTACTTTTTGAAATCAGTATTGAATATTTTTTTTTAATCAAAAGTAAAAGCCTCAGTAGGTCTAAATCACATTGAGGGTGTTTGGGTTTGATGTTTACTTCTGTGTCAGAAAGTGAAAATGTTTAATATATCAGGCAAAGAGGCGAGCTCTAGATCTGTTAGTTCACAGTGCTTCTCAAACAGGAAAGATGGTTTTCAGTTATTTAAAATAAGACAAAACAAGCTTTAAAATAAACTAAAACAGCTAAAAATCAAGATGTAAGATGATGTGATATTTCTTATTTTAATTAGTTCCCTCAACTGTCATTTTTATTAATAACCAGAATCCTTTAAAAACCTGGATATTTGAGAGAATTTTAAAAGTATATATATATATATATATATACATACATACATATATACATACATATATATATATATATATAGTATAGACCTGGCAAAGTCATGGATAATAATAAAATCCTAACAAGTTCCTAAGAAGTTCTTTATAGAACATTTCTATAAAGAATGTACATTACTCTAGTTTTTACTCAAGATCTAAAATATTTTATTCAGTAGAAATTAATATTTGTGTGGTAAAAATAATTTTAAGAACCTTAATCACAAAGTGGAGAAGCCATTTAGATTAAATAATGAACCCTGAATAACATTCAGTTCTTGAATCTTCTGAATTGCCGAATTTAATTATTTATACTTAATATATACAAAAAAAAAAATTTTCACCAGAAGTACCTGAAAATATATTTAGGGCCTTTGAATATGAGGGCTCTCGCTTGGAGTCAAAATGTTTGAGAACCACTGTGTTACCATTCACATTCTTCTCAATGACAGTTGCTTGAAAGGCGAGTGCAGCCCTGTAAGTATGTGTCATCACATCTGATTTCCCAATACTTCAGTGGGTATTCAACCATCTAATGTGACATCCCAAATCCTATGAGCCGTTTATGTTCAGTCTGAAAAACACTGCAAACGACATAGGGAATAAGTGAACATCAATGTATAGTGGGGAAAATTGACCCACTTGTCATTGCATACCACCTCAGTGGATGATGAAATTTCAAACAAAAAGTATATTGTTGTATAATGCATACTGTTTCACATACTACTATTAAAAATAGTAAAGAGAATACAGTGTATATACTTTATTCAATAGAGTATTCAGTAGTAGTAGCTGAATTCCAAGCCCTGGATCTCTCTATTTCTCTCACTGTCCTTATCTTATTATCAGTCAGTGTTCATGTGCTGGTTTCTGACCATTATGTCAAATGGCGACCCCCTCTTCTGTTTCCATAGCAACCCACACATCGTGTTGAACATAGACTTGGCCCCCACCATCCTGGATATTGCAGGGATGGATGTTCCACCAGACATGGATGGCAAATCTGTCCTCAAGCTCCTGGACACAGACCGTGTCATGAACAGGTGAGATTGTCTCCTGAAGTGTGTCATTAAAAAAAATAAAAATTAGTATTTCCTGACTGAATTGTGAAAAGTGGACGTACTGTATGAGTTTATTGGTCAATGTTATTATGTCTTTGGTTACATTAGCAGAATAGAAAAGTCAGATCAGTTGGTACATTTTGAACAGTGGTAACGCATACAAGTAATGCGAGTTTTGTGATCAGATTACTTTTTTGCAGTAACTAATAGTAATAATAATACACTTTATTTATTTATTTGGATTGTGAAGAGCTCAATCTGCAATTTGGGATATAGGAATTGAACAATTTAGATAAATAATGTGAAGCCAAGCCATGCAATGCTTTATATGTAAGCATTATCATTTTAAAATCAACACGAAACCTTGACCGGGAGCCATTGTAAGGACTCCAAAACTGGAGTAATATGATTGCATATCCTGGACCCAGTCAAGAACCTGGCGGCCAAGTTTTGGACATATTGCAGTTTGTTAAGTGTGGATTTCGAAACTCCAGTTAAAAAGGCATTACAGTTATCTATCCGAGAGACAACGAATGAGTTTTCACCTTTTCAGCTACAGAGAAATTTAGCATAGGACGCAATCTTGCTATATTTCTGAGGTGAAAAAAGGACGTTTTAACTGTACTATGAACAAAAGAATCAAATAAAAGTCTAGCATCAAATATAACTCCAAGGTTCCTCTCTTCAAAACAGAGCCATCAATAGTCAGAGACAGTGTACCAGCTTTGGAAATTTGATGAAGGGAACCAATGAGCGTGAGACACAAGCAATTATTACTCATCCATGTTTTTATCTCAGAAATACAACCAGAGAGAAAACCAACATCAGGGTGTCCACCAGATTTTGATTGTTTATCAACAAATGACCAAGTGGGGACAGATAAATATTAAAGAGTAAAGGGCCCAAGACTGAGCCCTGGGGAACACCAGTGAAAACAGAGCTAATCTCAAACCTGTAACCACTCATAGAAACGAACTGAGAACGGTCAATAAAATAGGATTTAAACAACTTCAAAGCTATCCCCGACACACTCAAATCTTTTTCAAGGTCGGATGAGTAATATACTATGATCAACAATATCAAAAGCGGCTCTTAAATCAAAAAGGATCAGAATGAATATTGCTCCAGAGTCAGAGGCCACCGACAAATCATTGGTAACTTTGACCAAAGCCGTTTCAGTACTGTGGAATTTACGAAAACCTTACGGAAGGGGTTCAAAGAGGATATTAATTGTGAGATGGTTACACAAATGACAGGCAACAACACACTCAAGTATTTTTGCAAAGAACGGAAGATTAGAGAGAGGTCGAAAATTGTTAAAATCATCCAGGGCAGCTTTTTCTTACTTTTAAAGTAATACATTACTTTTAAATGTACAACAACATATGGGAGTTACTTTTTCAAATAAGTAACGCTAATTACTTTTTCTCATTTATTGACTGACAGCTCTCCTGTCCCCATGTTGAGAGAAATGAGGAATAAGTGCAGAGGCGTTGTGTGTGCTGTGTGAACATGATGGTTATTGTAGTTTTAGAATAAATGTGAGCAGACATTTACTCATCTCATTTGCAGTGCAAACTCAGAGTATTACACAAACCTGCAATAATTAAATGTTAAATAACACAAATACACATATGTATTAAATCTTATTATCCAATGTCTTTGCTGCTGACCTTTGATGACCCAAGTTAACCACATGAATAAGCAAACATTACTTTAGTTAAACATAACATTTGTGGTAACTAACGCAATTAACACATTACTTTTAAAAGTAACCTTCCTCAACAATGATTTTGAAGTAATTAAAAAATCATATTAAAACATGAACTAATGAACTGTGCACAGTATGGCCAGAGATATTTATTAAGAACTGTGGTATTCACAGCCAATCTTTTTTAGTAGCCTTTAGAATCAACAGCACTACTTCGCTATATTACTTGATCCTATTTGTAATGCTGAGTTTCCTGAGGACAATGACACATTGCATTTAGCCTAATCCTGAGTCTGTCAGAGCTGCAGGAATAGCACCTCGCCTCACTTCATTGTCATTGAGTGGCAGCAGATGGCAGTCTGCCAGGCGTCCTACTGGCACAGAACCCCTCATCACCATGACACCTGCTGAAATCTCATCTCTGCACTCTTCCGCTAGCCTGCGTACCTCTTTTATTTTAGATGAGAGGAAGAGATGCATATCTCAGCAGGAGGTGGGGGGACAGGAAATAAGAAATCCGGAGGGAAGAGGGTCTTTCAGGAAAAATGACTGGCCGGGAGTTTGAGGGCTACATCTCTCAATCCCCTCAGACACTAATTAAACAATTAGATCTTTACATTTCATCTGCTTCCACATGTTTTTAAGGCATCTCTAAGCAGTTGTTAGGGTCTCTGGGTGCTTACTAGTAATCAAAAGAAACAAGATTTTCTGGTCATAAATATGTCTAAAAATAGTGTTGAGCACTATGACTAAAACGTCCCCACAATCTGCCTTTACTGGGAGATTGTTAGTATCATGCTACAGTGCACATTCCATCAGTTGCAGTTCAATGGATGTTTTAATTATTATTGTTTCTGATTACCATCTCTATCGTGGTTATGCTAATGTGACATTGATTTTCTTTATCATCACAAAAGTTTTAAAGTCTTGCCAGTTTAAACTTTCAAACGATTTTACTCGAGCGCTGTTCCTCAACTAACAGGAAAGGTTCTTGGCAAGGTTCTCTCAAAGTTATGAATACATTATTCCAGTAGTGTTAATAGAACGTTTCTTCAGGGTTATCTGCAAGGGCGTAGATTTGGTTTGAACATTTGGGGGGGTCGAAAAATTATTCTGCATATTTTTCCTGTGATCATGGTATAAATATTGGGGGGTTGTAATGCATAGATTTAAATATTGGGGGGGTTATCTCCCCCCCAACCCCCCCACAAATTACGCCCCTGGTTATCTGTTCCCTTAACATTCGCTGTAATCCAAGGAAAAAAAAGAATGGCAAGTTTTTTGACATTTTTAACATTCAGAGAATATTCAGAAATAACATTTTCATAACTTAAAGCTGCCGTCGGCAAGTCTGGCAGATTGGGTCGATTAGCCAAAATTTTGAATGTTTACAACTCTCATGCCCCTCCCCACTACCAGCGAGCACCCTCCCATCGAGGTCGTGCTCGTCAGTGCGTCACTGTGCGTGTGTACCTGATTTTCTGTGAACGCGTCCGTCTCTTCAGCATCTATCAACACCATGGACTCGGAGGTAGGCTGCCCTGGCTAATCTATCCATAGATAGCAATAACCGAGGAATTGGAAGCTTGTTAGTAGATTTTCTCTCCGCCATCACGCTTCATGCAATCTCCAGGCGAACTTCAGGCGTGGCGTGTGCATGTGATATTAACGTGCGCGAGTGAGGGGGGATCTGTGGCGTGTGCACGACCTGTGATTGACAGTCAGATATCACACCCCCCTGCGCTGATTGGACCTGATGAAGCGGGAGCGCTGGATTTTTGCAAAACAAATAACACGCTCCAGGTGGAGTTAGAAGCTCGGTTTTTTTTCTAAAACCACCTTATTTATGTTGTTCTGTCGGATTATAGTGTCGATTACACTGAATATGATAAAAAAAATGTTGCCGACGGCAGCTTTAATGGGAATGTTAGCAAAATGTTCTTAGAACATATTTTTGTTAGCTGGGTCTGATGTACAATTGACGTATTACGCTTGAACGGTCAAATACACAAGTTTATGTCAAAAACATAAGTAAATGAATGGAAAGAGAATGTAAATAGTTTTGAATGTCAAAATGTAATGCGTGTCAGTATATCAGATCCATGCATTAACTCTTAAAGTGACAGCAGCCTAATATACATGCAGAAAATCACTCGCTGCTCTTGGCTGAAGAACTTTTGTAGCTTTAATAAGAATCAATGCACATTTTATTCATACAGTGAAAACTATGAAGCGTTGAATTTTTACATTTGATTATTCAGTTTCTTACTTGAATGGCTAAATAGACCTTCAGTACCTAACAACATTTTTATAATTGAAACATTCCTTAAAAATGGTAGTTTTCAAAACCAAGTGAAACCAACATGAATGCAAAGAATGCATTTCTAAGAACTTGGCACATGAGTTTAAAACTTTCTTTTATTGTGGACACTAATACATCATTGACCCAATAGCAAAACTCTCTTCAATAATCCCCATGATTTTAAAGTATAATTCGTCTGTTGTGCAAATGGCATGGGACAAAGTATGCATAACTTTAGGTTTGGGGTTTGTGTAATAATGCTACCTTAGTACCACTAACAAGAGGAGTGTGAATAGGAGAAAAGGCCAGCCAGAACACTCTTAAATCTGTCCAAAACTCCTGCGGAGATCAGAGAGTGTGTGTGAGAGCACAGATCAATAGCTCATATCTGCAGAGAAGGTCAGGAGGTGCACCTCTATACATCCTTCTGTTTTTCAGTAGAGGGGAGAAAAACACTTTAAATCGCAGGCTGGATTTCTGTTTAAGCCGTTTGTAAAAAAAAAAAAAAAAATCTGCTTTACTATTTTTCATTCTTTTTCAATCTCGGGCTCAATTTGTCGCGTTTAGTCATCATTCGAAAAAGCTGAGAGAAGGCCAATTTCTGGCCAATTTGCTGTTCCAGATGATCAGTAACGAAGCCGGTAAATCAATATTCACCTGTCTCTCCCAATTGCAGGTTCCAGCTCAACAAGAAGGGAAAAGTGTGGAGGGACTCGTTCCTGGTGGAGAGGGGGTGAGTCAGCACAAATGAAGTCTGAAAACAGCCTGAGAGCTCTGGGTTCTTGCTGTGAAAGGTCAACAAATGTTTATTCAGGTTTTTCTTTTCTTCTCTGGTGACAGGAAACTGCTGCATAAAATACTGAATGACGAGAAAGATATGGCCCAGGAGGAGAACTACCTGCCCAAATACCAGCGTGTTAAAGACCTGTGCCAGCGCGCTGAGTACCAGACGCCATGCGAACAGATCGGTCAGGTACAACAACATACACACAGGAGAATCTTTGTCTTTCCTTTTTATTTTTCCTGGCAATCTGGCACAATTAATATATATAAATTAAAAATATATATATATATATATATATATATATATATATATTTGAGTAATTAGTCGATTATTTTGACGATTAATCAAGTAATCGGAAAATATTTTTGTGGTAATGAAGTGAACCAGTAAAATTACTTGAATACATCTATAATAACATTGAGGCAATAATAAATGCTTCAAAGAAAGTATCAAAAGCAAGTAGTTTTATGATTTTATTGAACAACACATAATGTAATATACATAATATAAACAATCATCTTATGTACATTACGTATTATAACAAACATAGAGTATTATTACTTAATAAAATATAAAAATGTATACAAAAATTATTATTTTTTAAATCGAACATATAAACATATAAATAAATAAAAAATCGAGGAATCATAAGAACCCTACCAGTATCTTTACTGTGGCTCAAAATGTACGATGCCCTACGCAAACTGCGTACTCTGTATATGAGTGGCAGCTCTCTTTGAAAATTAGCAAACACTCTATTGCTGACCTCAATATGTCACAAAGACTCTTTAAAACACTAAAATCTCATGTTCAATCGTTTGTGCATAATCTAATATATATTCATGAGCTATGCCTTCACCAGTTAATGGGCATCACCAAGCACGTCTGTGAATCACACAACTTCCCGCCACCCAGAAATATATCTATCTGTTATAAAAAAATATATATATTTATGTATTATAATAAAAAAAATCATTATTAAAATACACGCTTTTGCAGGGAGGATGCAGTGTTTCTTAAAAAACTTTAATACCATAAAACCATAATATTACCATGGCACCTGGTAATACTTGCATGGTAATGGTTTTTGACATATTCTGTCACTATAGGCCCTCACACAAGTACGGGTAGGTGTGTGTGTGAGCTGACTGTTGAAACAGAAGTGAGAACAGAGAGATGTCTGGGCTGTCAGATCAGACACCTGAAATTTCATGCTCTCACTTTCAGCCTAACAAGACTGGCCCACTGTTGCCCTCCAGGGACCCGCAGCCCATTCCTGCATTATCTATCCTCTCCATCTCTAGCTCTTTCTTTCTTTTTCATGTCAGTCAGGCATTATTCCTACATCTTCTTTTCAGTTTTGATCAAGAAGTTTGTCTTTAAGCACCTTCACAGTTTTTCAAAGCAAGAAAAATGTGAATTTTCAAAACAAGATAAAGGGGAAATTGCTCCCGCCGATAGTGTTGTTTATGTGCACATGCTTTCTGCATTGTTTTAGCTCCTGATTTACTTAGAATTATGTGAATCAGGTAAAGGTTAAAAACTCATCTAATTTGCACGGCACAATTCCCAGCACAGATAAGGTAGCACCTGGTACAGTTTGCTGGATTGGCCTTTATAATTTCAAACCCACATTCTTTCATTTACCAGTCTTTTAAGTCAGCATGGAACAGAAGTTGCAATACTCGTTTCTTCCCTATTGTTATGTATAATCAACTGAAATGTCTTCTGGAACGTGAAAAAAAGTAGGGCGGGACTTGATTTTGTACATGGGAAGCTGATTGGATGGTTGTGGTTTGCTATTGGTCGATCTCATGTGAGTGACAGGTTGCCCCGCCCTCACGCCAGGGACATCATTAAAGAATAGACGAGATGAGCTGCAAGAGGGAGGGGAAGTTATTTTGATGAAAGTTTACGAGGGCATGCAAATTAAAAAAATAATAATGATGTGCACGGATAAATCATTTATAATAAATACTGCTATATTCCATAACAAAAGAATTGTCACTTTTGGTTTCATGGGGACTTTAACCACAGGGCCACCTCTCTGACAGTGTGCAGCTCAGAGCGCGGTGTGACTTGTGCTCCTCTTTAACAAAGCTTTTAACGAGGTGGATTTGTGATCATTTCAGCCGAGTAAGATTTCACACACTAGGCAGGGGGTTTATTTTCACCTTTTACTTCCGGTGTATAAGCACACACACACACACACACTCGTCAAGGTGAAAAGTTAATCGGTTGTGATGGTGTCAAACAAGTTGTCTTCATGAGCAGACACTGTCAAATACAGTTCAGTTACAGAGGAATGAGCTAAGATTATTTTATAAGAACAAGATTAAGATAATTTCCCTCGAGTCATATCAAGAGAGCTGGCTTGTTATATAAAAAAAAATAAGGTATGGTAATAGATGGCATTACTTTAATGTACCCTGGCATTTACACTTCATTCAAAAATATATATATAAAAAAAACACAATATTATCAAGGGATCATTGCAACAACAAAAAAAAGGTATACATGGTATTACCATAGTACCATGCCTAAACCGCCATTTCAATGCTTTGACACTTTCTGTTATTGTCCTGTTAATGTATGCGTCATCTTTCAGAGTAAGAACGCATGAAGATGTCCCTCTCTCTCTCTCTCTCTCTCTCTCTCTCTCTCTCTCTCTCTCTGCAGAAGTGGCAGTGTGTTGAAGACGCCACAGGGAAGCTGAGGTTGTCTAAATGCAAAGGCATGGCCAGTCTGTCTGCAGTGCGGAAGCCGTCTGTATCCAGCATCAAATCCCAGCTTTATCTTCAGAGCATGAGCATGAGCGCTGATGTCAGCGTGAACTCTGAGCCTCAAGCCTGTGACTGTGAACCCAAAAGCTACAGCACCTTCTCCAAGAATAAACTCTTCTCCAAAAAGAGTGAGTACGACTAGATATACTGCACAGCTACAGGCACACACAGCAACAAGTCCTCCACAAAAAAACCAACAAAAAAAATCATTCAGGATGCATTCAGTCAATTATTCTGTGTGGCTCTGCTGCCCTCCAGTGGAGGTAAAACGCACACACACACACACACACACACACACACACACACAAAAGACTTTTCTGCAACATTATGTTATATATTAGGCTATATATAATTATATATAATATATAATATATATTTTTTTTATTGTTCTTCTGATTGTTATTAGTATAATTATTATTATCAGGATTACTCTACTTTGTTTACAAAATTTTCACTAAATTTAAGGAAATTTGCTCTTAACTTGCAACAAATCCTAGTGACTGACATCTGTCAATTATCTCTTCATAGTTCTATATTTGTCAATTTTATCAGAAAGATTTATTTAGTATAGTAAACTTTCAAATACTGTTAACATTATTAGTAGTAGTAGTAGTAGGAGTAGTTGTTGTTTAATTATGATAAATCATGTATTATTTTTTTATACAATTATATTTAAATTATTAGAATAATTTATTGTTATTTAAAAAATTGATAATAATAATAATTAAAAATGATTTATTTAATATTATTCTAATAATTATATATATATATATATGTGTGCGTTTCATAATGTATTTTAGATAATAATTATGTTTGTACGCTACCGTTCAAAAGATTGTGGTTGTTAAGACTCATATAAAGTCTCTTCTGCTCATCAAGGCTGCATTCAATTTATCAAAAATACAGTAAGATCAATGATATAGTGAAATTTTATTATAATTTAAAATAACTGTTTTCAGGAAATAACAAGAAAATTGACTTTTCTGGAATATTATATAATAATAATAATAATAATGTTAATAATGTTATTATCAGAATCACTTTATTTTCCATTTTGTGAAAAACACCATTACAATTGATAAAGTATTTGTCCATTATTTTTTAATATACGTTAATAGATATAGATATCAATGTGTAGGCTATATATATATATATATCAATGTATAATGTTTTTATATATATATATATATATATATATATATATATATATATATATATATATATATTATTTTTTTTTATTGCCACTGTTTTTGTCCTGGACAAGTGCTAATGTCAAGCCCTGCGTTTGATTGACAGAGCTGAAGTCACTGAAGAGCTACTCCAGGAACCGCTTTGCCCGAGCTGTTTCCATGGAGATGGGAGGAGACCTGTACGCAGTGGACCTGGATCACGAACACAGACCCGCGGGACACAGGAACCTCAGCCTCCAGCAGAACACAGCGGATGAGGACGAGTTCAGCGGGATGGGTCCCACTGCAGACGGCCAGACCAGCAACAGTCTGACTGTGCCCTCCTCCATTAAAGTCACTCACAGGTGTGTGCCTCACATGTGACCGAGAGACACGTGACCGAGAAAAGATGGACTGTAGTGTGCTGAGAATATGTGTGTGTGTGTTTCAGATGTTCCATTTTGGCCAATGATACAGTGAAGTGTGACGGTGGTCTGTACAAATCACTGCAAGCATGGAAGGACCACAAGCTCCACATCGACCATGAAGTAAGACACACGCTGCCACCCTTCTGTCGACATGTTGTCCCAAAAGGGGACGTTTAGCAGAATGTTCACGTTGCTTTTTTCCATACGATAAATATGAACGATGAAAAATTTACTTTTACATTTGAATGTAAAAAAATGACAAAAAAGCATCAGTAAAAGTTCATAAAAGTTACTTATATTTCCAGTCTTACAACGTTAATATATGTACACTGTCATCTCTTTCCCAGATCGAAACACTCCAGACCAAGATTAAAAACCTGCGTGAGGTCAGAGGTCACCTGAAAAAAGCACGACCTGAAGATTGTGACTGCAACAAATACTAGTGAGAGTGACATCTGTCAATCATCTCTGCATCGCTGATGGACCGTTTTTGTCAATATTTTTATGTCTACTGTTTTATTCATTCATTTTTTAAAATGTATTAATTAAATTAAAATAAATTATATACAAATTTATTTAATTATTATTAATCATTTTTAATACTTACATGTATAATTAAAGTATTTAATACAACATATACTTTCATTATACGTTCCTTATATTAATTAGTGGTGTTTGCCAAAGGCAAGGCATATATTAAAAGGCTTATATATATATATTAAAATTCATATTTTTTGTTTATATGTTTTTTAAACATACATGTATTCAATATATAATAAATAAAATATATAATGAAATAAATATAAATAACTAATTTTAATATTTTAACATTAATAATTAAAATATAGTTGATAAGTAACAAAATATATAAAATATATGTTTGATACAATTGTATTCAAATTTGCTTAATAAATTATTATATTTTTCTTCTCTTTAAGTTACAAATCAAAGTACAAGAGTAAACTGAGGAAATACAAAGCAGGAGGCGTCCATCCGTTCAGGTGGGTTTCTGTGTCTACTGTATGTACAGTATGTGTGAATTCATACGTGTTGATTATGGTTTTGATTGTTCTCTCGTCCTCTGTAGGAAAGGAAAGGACAAGGATAAGAAGGCCTGGTTATTACTGGAGCAAAAGCGCAGGAAGAAGCTGAGGAAGTTACTGAAGCGCCTGCGTAACAATGACACCTGCAGCATGCCTGGCCTAACCTGCTTCACACACGACAACCAGCACTGGCAGACCGCCCCCTTCTGGACACGTAAGACTCACACACACACACACACACACACACACACCTGCTTCACACACGACAACCAGCACTGGCAGACCGCCCCCTTCTGGACACGTAAGACTCACACACACACACACACACACACACACACCTGCTTCACACACGACAACCAGCACTGGCAGACCGCCCCCTTCTGGACACGTAAGACTCACACACACACACACACACACACACACACACCTGCTTCACACACGACAACCAGCACTGGCAGACTGCCCCCTTCTGGACACGTAAGACTGGCAGACCGCCCCCTTTTGGACACGTAAGACTCACACACACACACACACACACACACACCTGCTTCACACATGACAACCAGCACTGGCAGACTGCCCCCTTCTGGACACGTACAGATGGTGGACAACCAGAATGAGACTTTTACCGCGGCGGCAAAATTGGGATGTGTATTTGCTGCCTTTTACCGCTGAGTGGCGCTGTAATCACAGACTTTGAAAAGTGTCAGTTTATTCTCTTTATGACGTAATCTGCCGCAGCAGTAATCTGAGCTGAGGTCACAGATAAATTCAAGATAAATCTTGTGGTTAAACGAATTCAAATTCATTGAATTAAAAAAAAAGTAGACACACGTTAACATTGTGTGCCCAGTTTTTCTATAATTTAGAAAGGCTATGTCAATAGGTTACTTGTCATTTACTTCGTGTTATTTTAATGTGTTTGTAGATTTATTAACTGAAACATATAGTGAAATAAATTAAAATAATTTACCGTAAAATTAAAACATTTTCAGGACTTGCAGTTACTAACCGATGTTAGTCGGTTTAAGCATTCTTTGTTATATTCAGAATTAAATAGGCTTACTTGTTGTTATGATTATCAATTGAATTCTTTAATAAATAATCAACCACAATGCCTATTACTGCCGCAGCAAAAATAAACCAGTCGAATTTCAAAGTCGTTCGCGAAATGACTATAGGCTATACCGTGTGGCGCAAGTGACAGGGCAAAACAGCAGCAACTGCGGCATTTTAAAAGGTAAGTTTCCTATCTGTTTATAATAATAAATAATATATATATATATATTTCATTATTTGAACAAAAATGAGACTGATTGAATATGTAAAAATATAAATCTGCTAAATTTTTTTTTTGTGTGTGTGTGAATCATTCACGAGATTGAGATGACTGACAGTTATACCCGGCCATAGCAACGGAAGACAGATTTTCAAAACAGATCGAACAAATCAGAAAAATACTTTCAATACAGTATTGCTTTCAATTAAAAAAAAACAATGAAAATGTAAAAGAAAATTAATTAAGTTTGAAAACCCATCGCACATTTCAAGGTATGAATAAAGTGTCGGGACAGTTTATTTATTTAAACAGGGTTGCATCGATAGTTTATTCCCTTTGTGATGCAAATTAAGAAACACAGAATCTTATTCTTGCAACATTTTAAATTTCTATTGTCAAAGAAATTGCAGCTAAATAAAAAAATTAAAACGGTACAAAACGAAAAAAGTTCAAACCAACATAAATTAAGAACAGGCGTTTTTCTTTGCCTCTCTCGCGCTGGATATTTTTTTAGTAAGTTTGGTCTCCCTCACTGCACGCGGCGGGTCTTTCTCGAAATGAAGCATTTCAGCGTAAAAAAACACCATACAGCTGATAATACTGTTTATGTCGCTGTGTGTCATCCACACAAATCACGAAGAAAAAACTGTAACAAATAGCTTTTGTTCCTTCAAAGATAAAGCATGCCTTGCTGAATTCACCTTAATAAAACGAGGTGGGTCGCGAATTAAAGAGCTGCTAAATTGAAATTGTTTGTGGAAAACCTTTAAATACAATCAATAAAACTACAATATAAAACTTAATAAGATATAGGGCCTACTGTACATAGGCTATGGACTTTTGGAGATTTTGAGATTAATCCTTAAAAGAATTTTGCCTTTGCCTGCTCATCAGGCTGGCTCCGACACTCTCCATATGAAAGACGGAACATTAACACCTCTGTCCTGCACCCCCACGATAAAGCAACTATTGCCTTCTCTAAACCCCCCACAGGCTAGCTGAGTTTGCAAAACAAAACAAAGAGTTTGCCACTCGTCGTGGTGTGCCAAAACACTTAATTATAAACTTCAATATTTCATTCAAAACAATCTCAAAACGCTTTGTGACATTTTGAAAAGCCGTGGATGCATTACTGCCACTGGAACCATGAACGCAACAGAATACTGGTTCTGATTTTATTGTTTGTCGTTTAAACGTCATATATATATATATAGGCCTATATATATATATATATATATATATATATATTTTTTTTTTTTTTTTTTTTTTTTTTTTTAACAGAACTGCTTTTGAAATTACGATTGGAATTATTATAGGTTACAGAAGTAAAGTCAATGTATAATATTTGTTCCTTGGTGTAAAATGGAAATGCATGGTGATTTTATTTTGTAAATAGGCTATAAGCAAAAAACTATGTTTTAGAACTATAGACAAATCTCTCTGCATCAACAATAGACTATACAATGCATTAATAGGCTAATATAAAAATATCAGTAGTCTAAGTTAGTTCGGGATTCGAACCCTTGTCATCTAAATGATCGTAACGTAAGTTCAACCACTCGGCCACGATTCACTCGTTGCGACATGGCCTAACGTTCCAGTGTTTGTTCGCTCACACGAGCGAGAAGCGCTCATCATTCAAATGAACGCGCCGCCGCGTTTGTCGAACACTAATTCAACATGCTAGAATAAAACCTGGCTTTAGAACAATGCATAGCGCCACTCGTCGTGGTGTGCCAAAAAATTTACAATACTTTAGTTTCATTTATTTCAGTGTTAATGTTTGAGTTAAAAAAATCCTCTACAGATTAAATTAACACAAAGTCGGCCATAAGAATCCTTTATAGGCTACGAAAAAAGCAAAGGGCTTACAGTCTTAACATTTAGGCTACTTTGCTTAAATTCGATACATTTATTTTCAGTAGGGCCTAATACATTTGTAGGGATGTAATTTCAGTATTCTTTACCAACGCTATGTATTCAATTAAAGTTCCAAGAGGTCTGGTCTCTATATTTCCTTCCCAGCTGACACTAATATGCAAGTGCACAGCAAAAATCACAACTTGTGCTTGCTGCGAACGCAAGTTATTTAAGGTGTCTCAACTGTACACATTCTACCCTACAGTGTGAATTCGTTACAAGGTTTCATTTAATTAAATTAATGTGCAGCAATTTGTACCAATAGAGTCTATAGGCCTACTATACTGTTGTAGCCATTAAATAATCTCATTTAGTATCATATTTGTTAAAATATTCTAATGTTATTTTTTTCCATCTATGTTGAATATGAAAAGTGAACAGCACGAGTGAGATAGGATGCATTATATCGAGAGATGGATATGGAGTGGGTCAGACATGATTTTGACCACTTCATTAAGTTTTGTTTAGTAGAAAACCTTTCTTTAAAGTGAATTTCGTTTTCTATAAATTGTATCTTAATTTTAATCAATTTTTCATCAACCAATTGCTGGATTTAAGAGATAAGTAAGAGAAGCAAATATAACAGACACTAATCATGGAGGCGCCCGCGCGGTCACTTGCATTGCACGTCAGCTGGAGCGCATCTCATCCTCCTAACTTAACGAAACTCAGCGTATGCCTCACACAGACATGAGAAATACATCAAATACACAAAGCTTGAAATGTCTTCAAACGAAATAATTCAAAACGAAAAGAAAAAGGCTACTCTCTGATTATGTCTTTACGTGCATTTCTCTCTGGGTGCGTTCACTACAAATATGGCGATCGTCAACTTCATCTTTGCAGTCGACACTGTCAGAAAACACTAGTTTATTGATAAAAATCTATGCACGCATCACCGGATTTACAAATACACATCTTGCTTGTTGCACGCACACATATTATGTCGAAAAAACGAAATATTATGTTGAAATAACATTATTATTAATAATACATATTTTAGAATATTTGATTAAATGCTGCTTGTTCAATTTAATCAAATTAAAACTTTAATTGTGATAATTAAAATAATTGAAAATTAAATATTTAGTGGCCAAGTTTTGCTAATTTATTATATAGGCTATTATATGCCTATTGCCTATATTAAGTAGGTCATATTAAGACAAGGCATATATTAAGTTATTTTAGCTGTTATGAGAAAAAAAATCTAACGAAATCTAAAATCTAAAAAAAAATTCTAACGCCAATTCAACATGCCAGAATAAAACCTGATTTTTGAACAATGCGTAACGCCACTCGGCCTGGTGTGCCAAAACACTACATTTTAAACTTCAATTTTTAATTCAAAACAATCTCAAAACGCGTTGTGACATTTTTTTAAGCAGTAGCCTAGCCTATATAAGGGCATTGAAACCAGGATCTTAACTAAAACGCGTTCCGCGTAATCTCTCAAAAATTATGCCACACTACTCCATGTATTTTTTTTTTAAGGACTGCTTTTGAAATCACTATAAATTACTATGCAATTGTATCGCTCACGAGAGCTCTTCATTTATCTAATTCCTCAATAGAATAGTAAAAATATTCAGCGTCATTGCTCCTAATATTGTCTCTATTTTTAACTTTTGATTCTATTTTTTCAGTTCTAAAATTGATTCTATCTTTGGTTCTATTCTGTTGTAGCCTAATAGGCCTATTTATATATATGAACAATATGCCTATTAGGCTTAGGGTTTTATATTTAACCCACTTACATTTTAAAATACGGCAATTGCTGCTGTTTTGCACAATGTCCCTTTGCGCCACCTGGCGGTCATTTCGGGAACGACTTTGAAATGCGGCTGGTTTATTTTTGCCGCGGTGATTTCGGCATTCTGGTTGTCCACCATCTGTAAGACTCACACACACACACCTGCTTCACACACGACAACCAGCACTGGCAGACCGCCCCCTTCTGGACACGTAAGACTCACACACACACACACACACACACACACACACACACACACACACACACACCTGCTTCACACACGACAACCAGCACTGGCAGACCGCCCCCTTCTGGACACGTAAGACTCACACACACACACACACACACACACACATATTCTTGGCATTTCCATCCAGCGTTTATCTAATATCCCAAAATGCTCATAAAATTGGTGGATGGACACTTACTGTCTGTAAGTTATGTCTGGATCTATATGTCCCTCTCTATTGTGTCTTTTTGTTTTCAGTGGGGTCGTTTTGTGCGTGCACTAGTGCCAATAACAACACCTACTGGTGCATGAGGACCATTAATGAGACGCACAACTTCCTGTTCTGTGAATTTGCCACTGGATTTCTGGAGTACTTTGATATCAACACAGATCCGTATCAGGTCAGTGGTCATATATAAAGACAACATCACCATGGACTGGGTTTACTATTACTATTACTCAGTCAAACTATTACATGTAATTATGTATGTACACAATTCATCAGTGCATTATACTACTGTATGTATATATATATATATATATATGTAGCTGCGTAACCTCATTTCAGTGTGATGAAAATGACACCAAGAGCCCTATTTTAACGATCTAAGCACATGGTCTAAAGCGCAGGGCGTAAGTTCACTTAGGGCGTGTCCGAATCCACTTTTGCTAGTTTAACGACAGGAAAATTTTGTCTGCGCTCCCGGCTCATGGTCTAAAAGGGTTATCCCTATTCTCTTAATGAGTAATAGGTGTGTTTTGGGATTTACGTGCGTTAAACCAATCAGAGTCTCATCTCCCACTCCCTTTAAATGCCAGTTGCGCTTGCGCCATGGCAGATTCGCTATTTACATGACGGAATTTTATAGTGGAAAGACCGAACGCATCTCCAGAGCGCAAATGGAAATGCTCGTGCGCAAGGTAAAAGTGTGCAAGCAGACCATCTACCGGACAAGCCGGATTCCACCATATCTTTATGTACACAATAATGATCTTTTACATTGTAATCCTGTTTATTTTAATATTTGGCATGTTTGTGTGCTGCTGTGCGTCCCTGTGTGTTTAATAAGCAGAGTGTACACGCGTTGTGGACCCGCCTATAGGCGCACATTACTAGCGCGCTCATTAAATAACCACAAAAATATTGCGCCATTGACTTTAGACCAGGTTTCAGTTGGTCAATGACTCAGTCTATTTCAGTTGCCTCAAAATAGCAACGCGTCAACAATGCGCCAGAACAGACCTCGGTTTCAGACCAGGACGCCCATGGGCCCATAAATGGGCGCAAATGCATTTGCTATTTAAACAACGTGGCACAGGACGTGAAATGATAACTGCGTCGGGCTGAAACTAGCAAAAAACACTTGCATTGCGCTTGGCGCTGCATTGCACCGGGTGTAAGATAGGGCCCCAAATCTTGAAATTGTTATGGAAGTAAAATTTTGAGGTAATATAATTTTATATTGTGAAAATATTTAGTCAAAATGTTATCAGAAAGTAATATACTATATTAATTGCTGTGTCATGGTGCATCTCTCTCTGTATGTGTGTGTAGTTGGTGAATGCGGTGAACACACTGGACCGGTATGTTCTCAATCAACTGCATGTGCAGCTCATGGAGCTCAGAGGCTGTAAGGGACACAAGCAGTGTAACCCTCGCACACGCAGCCTCGACATGGGTGAGTCACACACACACTCATATAACACACACACACTTATACTTATGCCAAGACACAGCTGCTAGGCATCCGGCCCAGAGGTTGCGATACACTGACTGATACACACACACACACACACACACACAAGGCAACGGGTGACATGGAATATCACATCTTCATCATCATCATCCTCACCTGATCCCTGGCCCTGCCTTGCTTCCTGTTTTCTCCTTGTTTTTATATGCAAACAGAAACTCTTACCGTCACCTCCTGAGCTGCTGTCCTGAAGGGTAAACATGATGTGCCACAGCATGCTGTCTGAGGATGTTACCGTGTCTTTAGTAGTCCCTGCTCTCAAAACTTGAAATTCATTTTCAGCAGAAGTGATCATTCCAGTGATAAAAACAGATTTATTGATTCACTTATTGATTTATTCGAAATGAACTCAAGGACAGCTCATGTCATGTTAAAACTCGCCAGTGCTTGCGATCGGATTAAATATGTCGAAAGGTCACATTAAAATATGATTTATATTAGCATAGAACTTCTTATCAGATTGGAAAGGAAATAATTAATTTTTTGATTATTTTTAAATACATTTCGTTCAAAAGTTTGGGTTCGGTAAGATTTTTTTATAAATTTCTTATTGACCCCACATTTTTGCGTTATGCAACCTGTCCACGTTTGCATCTGCATAATTTGGTACGATGACAGATACATTTGTAGATGTTTCTTGAACACTTGACCTTTGACATTAGCATTGCTTTTTCTTTCTTTTAAAAGTTGATAAATCTATTTATCTATTGCTAACTCTGTACAATCATATTGTTAGTTGTTTTTTTTAACAGACCTGTTTGAGAACCGCTGTTTTACTGAACAGATAAAAAGTCAGTTGAGTATTTTATTATGTATAAAAATCATCTGAAAGGGGTCAGAATAGCTCAAAATGAACAATAATACTCCGCATCTGCATATTGAGCCTGCAGATGTATTATTTTCCAAAATATGACTTTTATCCGGTTCATTCATTCAAGCTCGCTTTACCCGACCCTTGTGACTTCATAACAATGAAAGATCTTATTTTGGCACTGCGACCCTTGGACAGAAGCCCAGTGATGCTTTCCTGAGGATCTTAAACATGATGGGGTTGTAACATCACATTGTTTTTACACTCTCTAACTAATGATATTGTCTCTTCTTCAGGGGGTAAAGAGAGAAGCAGCTATGATGAATACAGGTATCACTGCCAAATGAATCTAACCCCATTTTAGACTAGAAGGCTACTGTGAGATTTTTTTGGATGAAGATACTAATCCACTTCTGCAGTTCTGTTGTAGACAGCTTGAAGCTTAAACGTGAATGTTGAAGTAGTCTGATGCACACACACACACCTATAGGCATCACAGGAATTCACTCCTCAATGTGAAATCAAGGAGAAGACCTCTCTGTCACAGAGAAACGTGAACTGATTTGATGTCAGTTTGCTGTTCAAAGCTCAACTGTAGAAATAAAAACAAGTTTATACAGTAATGTACTTGCAATGGAAGTCTAGGAGTTTAAAACAAAAATGGGCAGCTTGTGTTTTTTAAAGATATGAATTCTTCTCTACAAAAATGTGTGTTGATCGAGCTGTAACGCTATCTAAAATGTCCTTTACTGGAGAGACTACTATATATATAAGCTTATATAATACTATACAAAAGCTAAATTTACTTCCTTGACTTCAGATGTCTTCTCCTTCAGATTCTGTACTCTCTCTCTCTCTCTCTCTCTCTCTTTGTCTCTCTTGTTATGTCTCCCTCTCTCTATCCCTATACTGTGCCTTGCATGTATTCAGCCTTGGGTTGTGTTGTGTGAATGTGAAAGCCTCTGAGTTCTCTGATTGGCTCTGTCTCTGTCACATGCTTGAGTTTGGGGGCGGGGTAACAGTTTGTCTTATCGTTGCTTGTCGCATTAGGCAGTTTCAGCGCCGGAAATGGCCTAAAGTGAGGAAACCTGTCTCCAAATCGCTGTGAGTTTGGACAATAATTCTGCTTCTCGTCCATAGGATACAATGCCACCAAGCCACTACTTTGTCTGAATCACCGTTCTCTCGCTCTCTCTCTTTAATTTCCTTTCTCTTGAATGCATTACGTTCTGCCTGGCCTGCATGATAGCTTGATTAGTTTGTAGAGGCATGGAAACTGTTCAAACAGTTTTGTTTCTAAGCACGGGGGAAGATTCCCTCCACATGCCCCCATCATCTTCACCTCATCTCACTCAATGCCTGAAACATTTACGTTCTTCCTACCTTCACCATCCTTTTCAGGGTTTTTCGTTGTTTTTTTTGTTTCTTCATTTACCTTGAAATCACAAGCATCCATCTCCATTTTGATGCATCCACTTTTAATCAGTGCCTTAAATCATTTTGTCCCATGATGCAAATGTTTAATTGTTGTGGCCATGCTTGTGTGTGCGATGTTCCCCCACAGAGGACAGATTTGGGAAGGATGGGAAGGATAAGTCATGGAACGAGGACGTCCCGGAAGACACCGACCTGTTTCCCGGCGAGTCGAACTGGTCCGAACTTGAACCTTTGTACAGACTTGATGAGCACGCCTACGATCTCAAACTCAACTTCACCCTCAGCCTCGAGGACTGGGCTCATTTCAGCCGCTCCGTGGAGCACATGTTCACGCTCCTCAGCAACGACAACCAGCCGTACTCTCCGCCCCGTCCCGAGGACAAACACACTGGGAGAGGCCACGCCCTGGTGTCCTCCAGCCAATCCGCTTCAGCCATCTACCTGACCACTCTGGCCACCCCCGCGCTTTTACTGAAGGAAGCTGGCGCTGAGGTTTTGAGGGATGCTTTGGGGCTGAACCAACAGGAACGTCCCTCTTCTTCATCTTCATCACGTCCCGTGGACAATGCGGGCTTGGACGCTCCTCTTGGAGAACTGAAAGGGGACAGACTGAGAGAAGGGAGGGACGGCGATGAGGAGGAAGAGGAGGAGTTTGTTCAGAGACGGACAGGAAAGTTAAGCTCCACCCACTGCGACTGCAATGACATTTTGCAGGAAACGGTTTGACTCTCATGTAATATTCCTCGCTCACACCGTCCCTCGTCAGAAAGACATCGCAAAATACTTCTAAATTTGACGGAAGTGCAGAAAGAGGAGGGTTATGCCAGCATACAGTCCTTCAGTTCATTTTTCTTCTCTATGTCCATTCGCTCCGTTATCGACTGGCCTCAGAAGCGCGGCGACATTTCCAGCTACAGACGGACCGTTTTCCCAACTTGTCCATAAGATAGGCTAGGCTTTGAACAGATCTTTTAACTTAGAAAGATTCTTCATTGTTGTTTTTTTCATTTACCTTTTCTTGAATGGGTTAGGGAAGGTTGGGGGTTAAAATTCAAAGCAGTAAAACTTGGGAATGGGAATGTTGTGTCTGTTCATACTTGATTCAGTTTGAAACCGGTTTTGCACCACAATCTTTGATGGCTGCTTCTCTCTTGCTTGGAGTCTCTAGAAGGTGTCTCACTTTGTGGGACATTGTCTTATACAGCCTTACAACTTCACTGAAAATCACCTCAGATAGGTCAATGGCGAATGTGTGTGTGTGTGTGTGTGTGTGAACATGCTGTACCTAAGTCAAAAGTGAATACGAGTGCGAACATTATTTTGTTTATGCTTAAAATTAGTTTTATAAGTTGAAATTTCTTACACAGTTTCTTTGCTGCTTATTGCAGAATTATGAGTTGAACAATCTAACCAAAAAAAAAAAAAAAAAAAAAAAACAGAATAAGAAAAAAGAAAAATGGTTAATTTGATGTATCGGTCATTATTTGTGTTAGACAAATTGTTTTCCCCCCAAGCACACTGAGAAAGAACTTTTGCCACGCCATATTTATAACAGCTTGTTCTTAAACTTTTTGCTATACACAGTGCTACTAATATCAGAGCAAATATATGAAATGGATGTATGTATTTTAATGTGTGTTTGCAATGTAAATGGTTAAAGGATATTTTTACTACACATTTGAAGCGAAACTGACCGCCAGACATAAACAGACATCCCTCCAGCTTCAGGTTTTATTATTTATGCTGCATTTTCTTTTAACAGTTCTTTAATACACATTCATTTTTTTTATGGTGATGTATCTGAGATTGTTTAAATTATTAATCCACCTTCCCGATGTGTTTCATCCCTGTTTTGAGATCAGTTCGGTTCTTAGATGATTGTGATTGAGATTATAATGTTCAAGAGGGTGATCTGATCCCTGATCAGTCCGCTTGCTCTGGGATAGTTCATCAGTACAGGTCATTGTGTTCACATATTTCATATCAATGTACAACATCCACCCCTCACCTCTCGTGGCTGTACTTAAAGCTGTTTTGTCTGAGATTGTGTATGGTTGTTTCGAAAACCACCATAATTATTGTAAAGATGTACTGTGTAGATACTGGAGGATAGGAGACAACTTGGAGAGGAGGAGAAATGTTCCTTTGGCACTTTCAAAGGGAGGGTTGTTTTTGAAATAGGAATTTAAAAGAGATGAGATGGTTTTAACAAAGTCTTGTACAGTTCTATAGATTTATCATACCTATATTTTTGTTTTGGTTTACCAGTGAACATTTGATAGTGCTCATTACTTTGTGAATAAAGTGTTGAATGCCCAAATTGCTTTCTATTGTTGTTGTTTTTCATAACCCAACAAGTTTTTGCCATATGGTATGATATCACACAAAGGGATTGATAGATATATTTAAGTCAGTTAAATATATTTTAACATTATTATAGAGCATCAGAATACATAACTGCATAAGTTTATTATTATTATTATCATTATTAATCTTTGTCTGCAGGTTATGCCAGTAGTTGCCAATATTTTGTCTATTATGAGTGAATCACTTTAAAGACATTGATTCATTCAGAAACTACTGTGTGATGCTCAGTGACACATATTGTCTTCGTTTGGATCTATTTCCATTGATTTGCAAATACAGACAAAGTAACTGTCAATATTGTGTCTAAAATGTAAGTATTGAACGTCTTAAAGTCAGCATAAAATTAAATTGATGGCGACAATTATTATTTTTAATGGAATATAGCAATAATTATTGTAAATTATTTATCCGTGCCCATTATTATTAATAATAATATTTTTATAGAATTAATTAATGTGCCCTCTTAATCTTTAATCAAAACAACTTGATGATGACGTGTTTACTGGCGCGAGGGCGGGGCAACCTGTCACTCACATGAGGTCAAAAAATCTAGTAAATTAAAAGGAGGTAGCCTACACCGCCATTGTTCCGATGAAAGTGACTTGACGTCGTAAAAACGACATCCCAACTCGGAAATACGAACTTCCTAGGAGGACTTGAACGCACTACAATCACTGATATGTCATTCTATATAGATCAGTGACTACAATAGACTATCACAACTTCATGCTGTTTCATGCTGACTTTTTACTGTTTCGTTAATAAAAATAAAAATCTATGCCATGCTCGCAAATTATCACCGATATTATGAACAACACTCTTACTCATTACTTTGTATATCATTATCATAATAAATTAACAGCATTATCCTCTACAATGGACTAAAATGAACCTCCAACTGAACTATCACCATAGTAACACAGGTACAATGTAAAATGATATATTAAAAGACCAAAAACAAGCTTTTATGTCCATATATTTTATATCAAAACATTAACATATTCGCTAATAGCAAGTGCTTGTGCTGCCTCGACTCTCCACCAGATGGCGCCTGTCCTCTCCTCAAACGCTGAGCACCATAGACTGTGTGAGCGATCATTCCGCTTCTACGAAACTACAGCAGGCTGCACTAGAGATCAGGTTACTCGAGCATGGCCCAAACTGAAGAGGGCGGGGGAATAACCCACTCCAATGTCTGCCCCAAACTCCAGAGGGACAGAAAGCCTGAAATCCACTTTCACAGGCTCAGTGCAGTCTGCTCGGTTTCTGCCAGAGGACACATCTCACTACTTTCACTCCCATTCGTCCAAACAATGTGAGGAACATGGCTGACAGAAGGTAAGATGGATCATTTTGCTGAGTTGTGAATACATGTTGCAGTTGCACAGTGCAGTTCAGCGCTGTTTGCTGAGAGAGAGTGGCGTGGATAACTTTGATATTTAAACAATGTTTGTTCATTTTAAACTGTGGCACGATACTGGGATGTAACTTCATCAAACGATACTGTTGCTGTATTGACAAGGTGTTATTCACGGGATGTGATGTTGCCACACAAGAGTTTGTATGAGCAAAGTTCACTAAAAGCTACTTTGAAACCAATTATGATGTTGTTCTCCGATTTTAAAGTGATTTAATTGATGTACAGTATTAGCTAACTTAATAACTCTTAGTGTCATCATTCCATGAAAAGTATACTTTGTTTTGTGTCCCTCATGAACATGAAAACAATGACGTTACCAATGCAAAACTGACAGCAACTTTTACTACAGAATGGCCTAATGTGGGCATTTTGTTTACAAAAAAAAACTATTTTTTTTCTTCTTTTTCCTTGCTATTAGCACTTATTAGCGAATATGTTAATATTTTGATGTAAAATATATGGAATAAAAGCTTTTAATATATAATTTTACACTATAGTGAGCATAATATTGTATTAAAAGGGCGTCAATTTGTGCCCCCATGTTAAGTATCAACCCTGTAATCATCATAATTAAATTGATCATCCATTGATGATAAAAATTTCACTGACATCATTCTTCAAGGACATGTAATTGGCTTTTTGAATTTTTTTTATCTTATATGTTGATTATCAGTAGGGGGTGATTTTAAATACAATTTGTGAAAACTGGATTTAAGTATTCTTAAACTGATATATCAGCATTCAATTGCATATTATCAGCATAATACACACTTTGTACTGTCTGGACCTTGAGCAAGTTGCTAATAATGATCAATTAACTGTAAATCTGTCAACCCTGTTACCTTCTACCTTGTTACTTAAAAAAAAAAAATACTATTTGTCATATTTTTTATGTTTAAAATTAGCTTCAGATGGCACAATGCAATTTATTAACATTTAAAGTCATTTAGTGTCTGATTAAATACTTAAATGCTTAATGTGGATAAAGTGTAAACACCTGAATAGGGGTGGAGGATATACGGTTAGTGCGCGCACTGCGTTGTCACGAAAGCTTGTCATTTGAATGCGTTTTTAAGCCTTGCGGTTTAAAAACGAGTGGTTTTAAACCGTTCAAGCACAAGAAGCAGCGAGAGAGAACTTGTCTGAGAGCTGGTTTCTCAGCGCACACGGCGGAAACACGCGCACATAAAGCCGCCGCTCATCACGAGTACTGAAATGAGTTATTTTTGCCGCCTTGAATAGTCAAATAATCACACTTGCATGGAAAAATGGCCATCTTTGCGAGCATCTTCGTAAACATAGTCGCTTATGTCTTAAGTGAACGTAAACAGTTGAGAAAGAAAACGCATAATCATAAGACTCATATTGTGATGTAAGATTTGTCATATCGCCCAGCCCTAGACCTGAACTATATTTTGATGGACGTTATGAATGTCAAAAAGCCTCTGTGATCCGTATTAGATGTGCAGACCGATGATGGATTGATTAGTCGGGGCGATAGATGAACAGATGCGATGCGGCTGCTGAGGGCTGGTCCAGTGTCGGCTTCCAGGTGTCAGCCTTAATGGACTTAATAGGATGGATTTTGACATGTTTTATTAATCATGTTGCAATGCCATATCCCTTTGCGTTCTCAGAAGACCTCTGAAGCCAGGACAAACACTGACAGCTTTTCTCAACTATTGAAATATTCACAAAGCCATATGGATGGAGTTACTATTAGACGGGACTCTGGGGACTGAAAGTTTAATAATGTGTCCCAAATTCCCAATTACTCGCACACTTAGTTGTCCATGCATCGACTAATTATGAATTAGTTAACTAAAGGATTATTTCAGCCAAAAGTGAAAAATGTTCTCTCTCATTTCATTCTAAAAAATGTTTTTCTTGATTCTGTAAAACACAAAGAGATATTTTGAGGAATGTCCAAGTTGCTGTTTTTCCATACCTTTAAAATGCATAAATATCCCAAAATGACCAAATAAGCAACATAAAAGTAGACCATACATCTTATTTGCTATATTACAAGTCTTCTTAAAAGGATAGTTCACCCACAAATGAAAATTATCCCATGATTTACTCACCCTCAAGCCATTCTAGGTGTATATGACTTTCTTCTTTCAGCCAAGCACAATTTGAGTTATATTAAAAAATATCCTGACTCTTCCAAGCTTTATAATGAGTGTGAATGGTACCCTATATAATGAAGCCCAAAAAAGTGCATCCATCCATCATAAAAGTAATCCATACAACTCAAGGGTGGTTAATAAAGGCCTTCTGGAGCAAAGCCATGTGTTTTTGCAAGAAAGATATCCATATTTATAACTTTATAAACTATAATCAGAGTCTATTTCCTCTAACCCAACGCTTGACGTATTGACAAACGAGGAAGCGTAGAGGTTTTGCTGAAAGAAGAAAGTCATAACACCTAGGATGGCTTGAGGGTGAGTCAATTATGGGATAATTAAAATTTTTGGGTGAACTATCCCTTTAAGCCAACGTTCCACATGATTTCAAGATTTCAAATGTAAGTTGTGTTTGACGTTTAATGTCAGAAGCTGAATATTTCTGGGTGAACTACTACTTTAAACTTGTATTTGGAAGTATTAAAGCTATGTAACCTTATCCATATGTTCATCAAAGATGTGATTGGGGTTGCTGTGTTAAATTGGATAGTATGCATTGGTTTGCGTTACGTGCCACTTTAACACATCTTGCTTTCTGCTGTTTACTCTACCAGCACATGGATGTTTCCCATCATCATCATCATCATCACCATGAAACGCATGTTGGGCAGCAGTCGACGGGCTTAGCCTATCGTCTCTACGTTGCTATAGCAGCGTTTATCTAACTTTGTAGTTGCTTGAAAGAAATGGCGGAGCTCTTATTGGTTTGTGGTAAAGCCTTAATTACTAGTTGCTTTTTGGATCTCCTCGGATGAAATTACAAATTGGCTTGGCATGGAAAACATCTGAGGAACCCAAACCGAATTCCTCGTCCCTGATGGAAACATCAAGATGTTTCCCTGGTTCTGACCTCTATTAAGAGGTTTTGGCTTTTTTCTTTTTCAGTCTGTATTTATTAATATGCACATTTTTATATGAAGTTGAAGTTTAGGAGTCAATCTTTTGGGCAGATGTTGGTTGTGTTTGCCGTGCTTTGAGACGTAATAAGGAATGGCAGAAAGATTGTTGAAAATGAAATGGCCATTTGTGTTAGATGTGGGCCAGATCAGATGGAAAATGAGTTTGTGGGTGTGTGTTCAATCCAAACTTGGCTCAGCTGTAAACTGTAGGGTTTGTGTGTGAGATGATATATATTATCTTGGCCTCCTCCATTGACTTGTAGTGTTACTCAAACACAACACAAAGCTGCCTCTCCTAGTGGAGTCTTCCTGTTGGCCCGATTGGGAAACTCTTCCCACTGTGTCCTGCTTTAGAGGACTTTAAACGTGGGACCTTTGTGGGTTTTACCAGAGAACTGGAAATGTGTGTTTCTCAATGTCGAGAGCACATCTCTAACCTGCATGACAATATCAGGCAAACACTGTTGTGCAATGATGATGATGATGATGAGGATGAGGATGATTGATATTTCTTTCACTTTTGTTTGATTTAGATCGCTGTTTAAATATGAAACAAGATGTTTATTATTAATCTTTCAGCAACCACCTGCTCCTGCTCTTGAGTCCAGGCAATCAATAAATAAATATATAAATAAATAATAATAAATGTAAAAAAATTGTTTTTTAATATATATATATATAATATTATAGTATATTATAGTATATATATATTATTTGTTTTATTTTTTGTTGTTGTAGTTAGGCTGGTTTTGAAAATGATAAAACAATTTTTAACCAACCTAAGTAGGCAACCCTCTGGTTATCTGTAAAATACACCGTTTAAATAGTATGCATTTTTATTTTAGTATTAAAGTGTTTATTATGTGTTTTATAGCCTTTATTTTTATACTTTCCGGTTTTTTTTATTTTAGCTTAGCAATTTTGTTATACTTTTGTGATTTTTATTAGTTTTTGATTAGCATTTATTTATGTATTTATTGTTTGTCAGTTTTAGTTTTTGCAATATTAGTGCTACTAATAACTACTTTATTGCCAAAGCACCATATTTAAGTTTTTCAGTTAATCTAATATTTATATTTTATTTTATTTCAGCTTTATTTCAAAAGAACTAAATGATTTTTAATAGCTTTAGTTTTAGTTAACAATAACAACACTGATAGTATATATAGTATTAAGTAAACTTGCCTGGCAAAAAAAAAAAAAAAAAAGAAAGTCATGTTGACTTAAGTATTTGCCTATTGAAATCCGAACAGCGACTTTTTTGGGTCTGGGCAGTGTATACATACACAGTATGTGCTGATAGCAGTTTGGGATTTACAGGCGTTTTATAGATAACCGCTTCATCCAGCAGCTGAATGTCTAAAAAAAATAAAAATAATTTACAGCATGCTGTTGAACAGGGGCGGGTCTACGTGGTGGCCAGGGGGGGCACCGGCCCCCCCTGAAATTCGATTGGCCACCCCAGGTGCCCCCCCTATAAGATGTCTTGTGATCGGTTCATTTTACGGCCAATCAGTTCATAGACTCTACTGAAGTGCGCGATTCAAAGAAGTGCAGCGCAGAGAAACAAACGGTCGTCGCGGTCGCGGACGCGGACTTGGACTTTTGCTTTATCTTTATCAAGTGTGGGAAGTCAAGACACACCAAACAAAGAGCTGGTAAGTAAACTTTATGTATGGTTTAATATGTTTGAATGGTTTTCTCAGATCAATGTTTTTACTCCGTCCGGCTCTGCTCGCGTTGGTTGATTTCAAATGTTCAGTCAACGTTTAATAAAACACAATAAAAGTAAAATACGCTGGGCGCTATCAAACAATACAAACTGTCATGGTGATTTGCATATTTTGTATCAGTTTATTTTACGACAGTGACCAAATAGCAAGATTGCACCAAATGACAATATGCACAGAATGTTCCAAAATAAATAAAAATAATTGTCTGGTGCCACGTTACTTGTTAATGCATGAGAGTAAGTCAGTTAGATAGTCAGTTAAATTGTCAGACGGCAGGCCTAACTTAGTCATTTACACGTGAAATGACATGGATGCATTCTGTGCATTTCATTCACAATTTGAACAATTTTTGTTGAGATGAGAATAACAGACACACATAAGTGTTTCTTTTGAAGGCAGAGAAGAGAGCAGTGCCAAGCCATGAAAAGAAGTAAAGATATAGGGAGTTTCTTTCAAAGAAAGAAAAACAAAACAAGTGTAGAGGCAGAAGCAACTGAAGAAAATGTTCATCACCAAGAAGAAAATGTCAGGCAGCAAGAAAAAATTGTCACTGGAACAGAATCAGCCAGCAAGGAATCAACAGGCCGGACAGACAGTGATGCCAGTGGACCCAGCCGACAGCAGTGGCCTTCATTTTCCTCTGTGCTTCCTGCAACTTCAAGTATGTGAAGTGTAGAAGGAATTGTAGGGATATTTGAGAAATAGGCCTATTACATTTCATTTGTATGAAGCAAACTAAAACGGTAGTAATCATTGCATGTACATGAATTTGCCCTAAAAATACCATGAGCGTTTTTATTCTGCTATAGAACTTACAGAGCTTGTTTTGTTTTCTCATTGATGCAATATTTACTTGTGACATTTCATCATTTCTCAGGATCAACGTTTGGTGGGGATAAACAAGCACCTTCATCCCCAACAGAATGCAAAGGTATGTATAGTTGTAGTTGAGACCTGAAAGTTATTTTGTTTGCACATGTTCAGCAAGGGATGTTAACTCTGTTGATTATTATTTTACTGTATCTGTAGATAATTCAGCTGTAAGTGACCTGTCTGAATTTGAAGACCACGAAGAAACTTTGTGTCAGCATAGGTCAGGGGGTGATGGTGACAGACCTCAGGCACTACAGGCCAACATCTCCACAGATCGCATTCTGCCAGGACCACATGGTATGCTCCAGTTTTTTTTTTACTGACATATTTCTAGAAGGTATTGTTTAAATGGGTGTTAATGATGAGCTTGTGTATTTTAATTAAATTCCTAAAACCTTAAAAATGACCGATTGCCTTCATATTATTGGAGGGTCTAATGTTATGTATCTAACTTTCATTCAAACTTAATTTGCAGAATCAATTGTATGTATTCTAGGTTGATTTAATTGACAAACTACACCTTCTGCACTGATAATTATTTTAATTATTACTCATTGTTTAAATTGATTGAGGACCCCTGGTAGGCTAGTCATCGCTATAAGAAGATCATTCTCTTTATTTTCAGACATTTCACAGTCTCGGTCAGCAGGACCAACACAGCCGCACTTGAAGGTGTTCCCGCGAACCATGATGGGCGACCGGAAAAGAGCTTTCAACAAAATGTGGTACACACAACACCAATGGCTGGAGTATTCTGTAAGCCGAGACTCTGCATATTGTTTTCCGTGTCGACACTTTTCTCTCCCTGGTATTCAAGAGACTTCATTCACATCATCACTGGGCTATTCTAACTGGAAGAAGGCAATGTATAAAGATGGAGGTTTCAGGGGACATGAAAAATCTGAAAATCATGTTAATGCCATGATAGCATGGAATGAACATAAAAAAAGAATCTTGACAGACACTTCAATGTTAAATGCCCTTGATAAGAAACACCAAGAAGTAGTCGAACAAAATCGTACGTACATTAAAACAGTTGCTGAGGTACTTTTGTTTACTGCAACGCAAAACATTTCACAAAGGGGACACCTTGAGACCGATGCATCTACAAAAAAAGGAAACTTTTTAGGCATTATGGATTTGATTGCTAAGCATAGTCCACTAATTGACAAGAAATTAAAAGCGGTGGGGAATGCAAAATACACAAGTAACACTATCCAAAATGAAATTCTTGAATGTCTGTCAGATATGGTACGGGAAAGCATCATCAGTGAAGTCAAGGAAAACAAATATTTTTCCATCATTGTAGATGAAACAAAGGATTTAAAAAAGAAAGAGCAACTGTCATTAGTACTTCGGTACTATTATAATGGTGCAGTCCATGAAAGCTTCCTTGATTTCAAGCAAGCTACTGAGCTTGATGCAGAGGGACTCACTCAAAAAATAATACAATGCCTGGAGACGTATGGACTTGAGTACAGGTCAAATCTAGTGGGGCAAGGTTATGATGGGGCCTCAGTCATGTCAGGGAGACACTCTGGAGTTGCAGCAAGGATTAAAGCTAAAACAAATCACGCTTTTTATGTGCACTGCAACGCACATTGTCTTAACCTCGTTCTCGTTGACTCAACAAAATCAGTGCCTGAGTCTGAAACCTTCTTTTCTTTGCTACAGAAATTGTATGTGTACATGTCAGGCTCCTATGTGCACCAGAAATGGCTCTCCGTGCAAAAGGAAATGTATCAAGGTGCCCCAAGAGAGCTACAAAGGCTCAGTGACACCAGGTGGGCCTGTCGGTACCAGGCTTGCAAAAACATTAAGGACAGACTGCCTGCTGTATTGCGTGTGCTACATGATATTGATGTGGAGAACAGAGGAGAACGCTCTGTGGAGGCACGGGGTTTACTTGCCCAACTGGATCTTACCTTTATCGGAACACTTGTCATCTTTTCAAAAGTCCTTGGAGAGGCAAAATTCCTTGCAGACATGCTTCAGTCAACGTCTCTTGATTTAGCGAAGGCCGTGGACTTAGTTGAAGCATTTCAAGACACCCTCCAAGACCTAAGAAGTGATTCATCTTTTGATGAAATCTGGAAAGACACTGTAGACACTGGAAAGCAGTGCAATGTTGCAGTAGAAACTGTGGTGAAAAGACCACAAAAAATGAGTTCTAGATTGAGCGGGTCAATTGTTGAATCCACTGTTGGACAGCGGAGGTGTAAGGAAGGAGACATGGAACTGTTCAGAAGTGGTATATTCTTCCCCATTCTGGACTGTCTGATGGGGGAGATGCAGAGGCGTTTCAGTAAGTCAAACTGCAGTATAATGCAAGGTATACAAGCACTGAACCCTAAAAGCAGAAACTTTTTAGATGAAGAGACCATTTTCAGCTTTGCTAGGATTTATGAATGTGATACTGATGACATAAAACATGAACTGCATCAAGTGAGGAGGGTGTTAGAAAGGAAATTCCAGACTGGAATTGAATTGTCTAGTCTCCTAGAGTTTACCATCTTCCTTGAGCCATACAAAGAAGTGTTTTATCAGCTTTTTCGTCTGTGCTGCATAGCTGTGGCCTTACCAGTCAGCAGTGCAAGTTGTGAGCGCAGCTTCTCTGCACTTAAGCTCATAAAAACACATTTACGCACTACCATGACTGATGACAGACTCAGTAATCTTGGAGTCTTAAGCATTGAGGTGAGGAGAGCCAAATGTCTTGACTTAGATGATTTTGTTAGACGGTTTGCCAGTCACCACCGAAACAGAAGAATCCAGCTGTTTTAGTTGAGGTCTGCCTTCTTTCTTTTTTGACTGTTTTCCTCTCTTTCTGCTACTGTTTTTGTTGTTTCTAAACTAAAGACTGTTCTTTAATATATTAGCAGAGCACAATGTAATGGTTCCATATTTTATTTTTAAACTGTGGTGTTTTCATTTGAACTGTTACAGTGCTAAAACTTTAACTCTGTGTTACTCTGCTTTTTTGTAAATTAATCTGAAAGAAATGTTGAATGAAACCCTATGATGTTTTGGCCAAACCATTTGAATTATTACAGTGGGGGGAATTTTATTTTTATTTATTTATTATTATTTGAAAGAGATTGTGAATAAAACTACTGTATATTGTAATGGCCAAACTAATTAAAAGAAAATAGTTGACATCGTTTCTGCTTCTGGGTTTTTAAAATTGCTCATTATTAAAATTGCTTTTATTTTATAAACTTGTTAGTTTTATGAAAACACTAAAAATAATAAACACTGGCTCTCAAATTTAACTTAATGGATACAGGGATGACACAAAAACTAAATTAATCAAAAATGTGCTTTATTACTACATTTGTTTACAAGTAACTTTATTCAAGTAAAAAAAAAAAAAAAATCAATATGATTTATGTAATATACCATAGAGTTTAGCTTTTTTTTTTTTGGTCACTGGCGGCCACCCCGTTTGGTGGCAGTGCCCCAGCATGGCCCCCCCACTGAAAATGCTCTAGACACGCCCCTGCTGTTGAACACATTATTCATAAAAGACTCCTTTTAATACCCATCGTAAATGAATGAAGAGCTCTGAGTATCACTTCACAAACAACACTAACTCATATCACTCCTACAATCTGTGTGTGTGTGTGTGTGTGTGTGTGTGTGTGTGTGTGTGTGTGTGTGTGTGTGTGTGTGTGTGTGTGTGTGTGTGTGTGTGTGTGTGTGTGTGTGTGTGTGTGTGTGTGTGTGTGTGTGTGTGTGTGTGTGTGTGTGTGTGTGTGTTGATTGCTTCATTGTCATTAAACTTGCATATGCTCTCTGAGTCACGTTTTAAAGCAGCATTCCCAGAGAAGGTGGGAATCTGCTGAATATTAACCCAATAGCGTTGAAGTAAAAGCGTTTAGCCTGGAGTGGCAGTCATTAAGAGCACAGTAGGGCATGTCTGCGGTTGTCTGAAAATATCTCACAACCCCCACTGAGATGATAGGAAACTGAGCCAGGCAGCGCTCAAATCTAACCCCGCTCTCCCTCTAGCAAGGTGAGGTTTTCTATGCCAGTTAGAGTCTGCAGAAACTGGCGTCTTCAAAACGGACACGCATTGGCCTGGTAAAGAGAGAAAGCGTAGCTATTACATGGCTATACCAATTGTTTTACGGTAGTGAATGCATTACAATTTGATTGTGCAATCTTAAGAAAAAAGGTCAACCCCTAAACCTAACCTAGCCATGTTTCCATCACAGATTTGTGCAAAACTTTTGCAATATTTTCTAAATGCCGATTAAAAACTATTGCGAAATGACGGTGTTTCCATTAACCGATGTTATGCGACTAAAAGTCATTCCAAAAATCATGGCGACGGATTTTGGCAGGTTTGCTTGTATCCCAGCCACCGGCCTAGCCATTATTTTTAATTGAAGGAGACATAGGCGTGTTCCATTAATGGCAAGGAAAGCCTCTTATACTTGGGAGCAGCACATATGAGGTGTTTCTGGTGTTTCTCCCTCATATCTGCTTCAAGGTCTTGATAAATTGTGGCATTTCTTTGTTGTTTAGAATCCAGTATTCCCACAATACTTTTGTCTTTTATGAGTTTAATAAAGAACTGTGTCTCTTCTTCTGTCCAAACATACGTGTCATCTTTAAAGAATGATTGACTTTTATATACGCCAGGTGACCTGTAAATGTGAAAAAACTGTTTGCATTGCAGTTTTGGCGAAATACTCATTTTTCATATTGCCTGAAAAAAACCCTTGTGCGAGCGTAAAAACTTTTTTAAGATATATGGGAGTTTTTAGCTAAATTTACGTGTTTTAATTGGGCGTATTTTCAATTTGTGCAATTTAAAGGGTAATGGAAACGTGGCTAATGTGGCGTAAGCAGATCGCATGAAGACGTAATGAGATTGTACCAGTTTGCCAAAACAGAAAATAAGCATGTATTGCCATTAGAGTGTGTGACACATAGGCCTACCCCATAACAGTGACAACATGGATTGCCGAAGCTTTCTGTCATAAATGACGGAAAATTCCGCCAATGGTGTGGAAAGAGATTATTCAATGCGTTACTTGCCATTTCTTTGTAATTACTTGTCAAATTCACTGTGAAAATGGTTTCAAAGTAAATCCTACACAAATTTTTTTCAGTGCGGGGCGCTATTACACATCTTCTGAAAGAGTACAGAATCTCCAGATCCAAAAACAAGCATAGAAGACGCAGAAACAGAAGCGTCGCTCACACACACGTAAGCTAACGCGACCATCAAACATTCAACAGAATATAAATCAAAACTGCCTAACATTTACAAATGAAATGTCGACCCAGGACGAGTTGTAGGGCTGTGAAGCTTTGGGGGTTTTGATGGACTCGATTTACTCAATCTGTGTTTTGATAATCGTTCTGAATCCAATCCGGACGTAGTCTTTGACAAAAATGATATTTTTGCATGTTTTTGTTCAAAATGTTGTCAAAATGTAAACTGACCCACAATCAAGTGTTGATTAAAAAAAGTTAATGAAGCAAGAATGAAATGTTGTTGTTGTTTTTTTGTTTTGTTTTTAAGCAGAGGCTTTGTTCTTTTTGATATATTGTATGTTCAGATATTCATACAACAACATATTCTGGGGGCCGTCCAAATTTTGTGAAAATGATCGAAAATGTTGATGCCGGTTGGCAACTTAAAAGTTAAAAGTAAAATTTTAAAATTGAAAGACTGAAATACTATTTTCTTTAAAAAAAAGAATTATCTTTTATTTACAAATTTTACAAAAAAGTTTACAGTGTAGAATCAAAATGGACCCTTTCTGCTGTTTTAATAAATGTCCCTGGTCCTATTGCGTAATTCAATGCTACTTCTGTCAAAATCTGATAACATTTGGGCCAACTCAATTTTTAACTAAACTTTGTACAGTCTTATGCGTTTCTTTAGGTGTTTCGCTTTACTCACATACTTACAGTACACTTCATTGCTCTAGCATTGTGAATGCTACTTTATGCTGTCTGCATTGCATTTCATTCTGTCCTTTGCTGTGAATGCATTGAGTTTAGTTTACATGTCCTTCAATGCTGATGTAAAACTAAGCTGAGTGATTAAGTTTGACTTGCTGCTGTGACCCTACATGTGCAGAGGCACCATGTGAGTTAAACCTCAAGATAATGCTGTGTTTTTTCCCCAGTGTGTGAGCACAACAAACCTACTGTAAGAGACATTAGCGTTAACCCACTTCTGCCTTTCAGCTGTCAGTGGTCTTTGTGTTTCAGGACAGCAATGTAGATACCAGTCAGTAATTCACCACATGCTCCTCTCCTCGGATGAGTGAGACTGCGGCCGCTTGGGGAAATACAAGCACACACACACACACACACACACACACACACACACACACATACACCTGCCCTGGAGGCTCATCTCTGTGCCTTAGTCTTTTAAGTCCCTTTTAAATCCCTGTTAGAAAGCTTTGTTTAATGAGAGTGGCAGAAATTAAGCGTGATTTTTCAGTATTCCCTAATGAACATGAGACGTCCCTCATCTGTGCTAAATGCACTTTTCCGAAACACTCCTACTTGTCCTCTGATCCACCCCTTACACCCGGCCAGCCTCGCCATGCTGAACTTCCTCATCTGCCTGATAAGAGGGGTCATGACCCCAGAGGACTGTGGACCAGGCAATCCCAAACTTCTCTGTGTGTGTGTGTGTGTGTGTGTGTTCTCAGATTGAGGCATGTGCTCGGTCAGCTCGGTTTCAGTTACACTGTGATACAAAAACATGCACATATTTCTGGATGAGACATCTTTAACTAGTCAATAGAAGGCTCCTCATTTGGTTCATAGTCAATATCCCACTCGCTCCTAAAACCTTGGCAACTGAAATCTCCTTGACAACTATTGGCTGGATGATGGACTGATGTGATTGGCAGCTGAAGGTCTGGAAAATTGTTAATATGTTAGGCATTGTGCTGCACTGTTTGCTGAGTAAATATGTCACTGATGATATTCTGACCAATCAGTGAGCACTTCTGGCCAGGTGCATGATGGGGACAGTGAAGTCATAGAGGAAGTCATGGGAACAAGCCCTTGAGCAAATGAATTAGGTCACGCTTCTGCTCCTCAGGGTACAGTTTCATAAAGTCCAAGGGATTGTTCACAAAGGATGCGTTCTTGCAAAAATAAATAAGTAAAATAAATTGACATTTTTCTTTTTCTAGGCAGATATTTATTTATTTGTTAGTTAGTTAGCTACGCTGTACGAAAGTGATCGGTTGACTTAACTTAAACAAAAGTGAGGAAACATGTTGCCTTAAAATTAAGTAAATAAACTTCCTATAACTTAATTTTTTCAATTCCACATGAAGTTTATTTACTTAAAAAAGTGAGGAAACCGTTGCCTTAAAATTGTAAAATAAATAAACAATGTGTAATTGAAAAAATTTAGTTATGTGAACTTGACAATTCCACATAACTTATTTTTTTCAATTACGCATGACGTTTATTTACTTAATAATTTTAAGGCATCGGCTTTCCTCACTTTTTTAAGTTAAGTCAACTGATCACTTTTTTACAGAGTAGTTTGTTTAGAAGATGAACAGTTCCTTTAGGTAATCAACTTTAGGAGAAATATTAGCATCTGACTTGCTATTTTGTAGGGGAGAAAAAACTATTTTTTTTAAATGATTGAATATTTTGTTACTTTCATGTTTATTTGGTTTGGACTAAGTGAACAAACCTCTTGTCAGCTCACACACAGACTTGGCTGGTATACTCGTTCTGAACGGGTGGACACGTACATCTGTCACATCCACCTTTTGTGTCTCTTTTTTTGTTTTTCTTGAGGGTTTTTCCTTACTGATTGTGTCAGAGTTTAAATGGTCTCCAGTGACCTCAGCCTGTGTATGAACCAGGTCTCGGCAGTGGAGGATGGAGGACATGTCTGGCCTGTGCACTCACACACACCGTCCGTACCTCTTCCTTCCTGCCCGTCTCTTTTAGAAGAGCACAGAGGCGTGGATTGAGTAAAAAAAAAAAGGACCACAAAAAAAAAAGGACTCCCACAAATAGCTCAGTGGATGATATACTCAAATATAATTTCAAGCTGTTGAATGTCTCTTTTTTTCACATCACACATTAGCAGGTCTAAAACTAGGACTACATCACAGGTATATTTTGGAATATATCCTGTCTGGAATTATAAGCCATGCAATGAGAGAAAAGCAGCATTTAATGTAGCAATATAGACAAATGATCTCTGAAATTGTATGCCATGGTGCTCATGTAGGAAATTCAAGTTTGAATCCAGCTTTCAACATTTCCTGGTTAGGGCTTGGTTGACAATATACATTTTTATCAACATTCATTTTGATAAACCAATATCGATTCTTAAATCCCAAGATCGGATTATTTTTTCTGATAATGCTGAGAAACACTACTGTTTTCTGTTGATGTGTGAACAAAACTTCACTTAACATTATTTATAGCGCATCTGGCATCCGTTAAAAATTCAAACTCTGTCCCATTCTGCTCAGTTGAAGTGAAGCGGCAGCGTGGAAAGCATGTGAACCACTCTCTTCCTCTTTACTACTAGTTATAGCACAAAATAAACATGAATGTCATGAATGACCATCAAAAGGTATGTTGAAAGAAACTGTACCACAATCCCAATCTATATCATGTCTCGTGTAATTATTCATTGTTTCAACCTCAGAAAGAGTGATTTAAAAAAATTGATTTAAAGACATTAGATGTCCATAGCGCATTAATGTATGAATAAAAACATGTATGCATCATATTACATATTCATTGTATTTTTGACTTAACCTGTTAGATATGTTCATTATTTAATGTAGGCTATGTTAGAAAAGTTATGAAAGCCACTGTCATACAATTCATTATTTTATAAAAGAGTTAACAAAAAAACTGCCTTATGTGCAATTTAAATGTTTGTTTACAACATTTGAGAATTTATTTTGACTATATTTACTATATATAGTAACATTTACTACATTTACTATACCTGATATATCCAAATAAAAAAAAAATCCTGGAAATGCCATGAAAATTTCTATATTTTATGAAGATTTGTCTAGCGGTTCTCCGCATTAAAATATGTTTTAGGAGTTCAATCTCTACAAAATGATGTAAAAAAATATATAATAATAATGAAAAAAATAATGGGCATTTATTTGTCAAAACGTGTGGGTAGTGTACCCTCTTATATTAACCCTCTTGTGGTCTCAATTTATAATGGTACATAATAATGAAATATTAAAATGATGTACTTCTGGCTGATGACCTTATAAAAGGGACCTTCATGAATTGATTCCACAGTTCTTCGCTATTTAGACTAACCCTGTGACTAGTTTGCTGTCTATCAAACCTACCGCTGAATTTCGCAACATAAGGGACTGAAGTATAACTGTTCCCCCTGCATTACCCTTTAACCTCAGGGGCAGGAATGTGGATCCCTGTCCCTCTGAGATCCCTAATCAGGCATCCCGCTCATTAACAGTGAATGGGAACCAGGCTAGTTTCAGTGACAAACACCACCATTGTCCATGGTCAGGGAGTGTGGCAAACACACACGCTAATGCGGGAATGCTAATTCCTTTAATTATGAGTGAGGCCGCATTAGCAGTAGCGACCAGCTAATTGCTCGAGCATGACTCATCTCTCGTAAATTGAGTGGAAATAAAAACTAAGCAACTGAAATTGCTTGTAGTCAATATATTTGTGGGGGAAATGCATCAGTTCTACCACAAAATTGAGGTATATGTTTATCCAATTTCAAGCCATACTGGCCTGCTGTTACTCTGTGGGAGCTTAACAGAGATTGTTAATCCAGCTGCTGTTTTAAATTAGGAAAGGAAGACAGGGGTGGGTGGTTGTCGGTTTTAGACCGTCCTATCAGTTACTATGTCCGTGAGGAGAGTGTGTGGCGTGAAGCTGTCTGGTGAAACTCTAGCCCTTCCTCTGGGAGTCGCGCTCATGGGATCTGACTCACCATTTCATGTTCCATTGCAGGAGGCCCACCGTCACGTCTGCTCTAGAAGTCACCCTCATCTCTCTCCAAATGCTTTTGTTTGTGCCTGTTTCTTCAGATAATGAAGCTGAGTATCGAGCAAAACTGATGAACATGACATGTGTCGGGCAAGAAAATGTAAATATTACCAGACTGGACAAACGCATTCTAAAGCCATGTTAATTTACATTGCAAAAAGAAATATTCAGATTATTCAGTCTTTGACAAACACGTTTTTCTAGGAATCTACATTTGGACATAGAGACATTTAAGGAAGAGGCATTTACTCATCATTTTCACAGCTAAAAATGATTAAAGCTTATATTTGTGATTAATTTTAACAGATAATTGTAACTGATTATTCAACGAATCGTGATTTTTTTTTTTTTTAAGTACATTGTCAGCCCTACTAAATTTGTTTATGGACTACGCATATTCCAAAAGGAAATCAGAAATTTTATTTAAATTTTGTTTTATTTAAAATTTTAGTATTTCATTTATTATTTAATATTAATGTCACCAGATGACCAAAAGGAGAGGTTTTATCAGATGTTTTTTTTTTTTTTGGCAATATCTGCGGACAGTTTTGTTCCCGGACTATATCCCAGTAACCCAAAACACATTCAACGCTGTAGTTCAATAATGTGATTATTATTTAACTTTATTAATTGTACTATCTATTTTATTTATTTTAGTAATTGCATTTTTAAATGCAGCAGAAATGATGTATTTAAGAAATGCTTTCTTTCGTGCAATCGTAAAACATATCCACTGACACACAGTTTTATGTTTCACTTATTTTACATGTATTTCTTCCTCTGGTCTTTCCCCTCTTTTGCCCCCTTTTCCATTCAGTGCTTTGCAGACATGCATATGTAATTCCCATCTCTGAGAAACACAGGCACACGTGAGCGTGTCTAAAGCAGCATGTAGTTCTGCGAGATCGTTTAGTGGCGCTGAGTCCTGTGTTTTTCTGGACTGACCTATTCTTGGCAGGTCGTAGTCGCTGGAAATTGGGGTGATCCCACTGTATGTTTTTCCCTGTGAATTAGACTGTGTGGACATGTACCTGTTTTAGAAAGTGTTCTATAAATATTGTCTTAGAGGAGGAAGAAGCACTGTGCATTTAATGTAGTTTATTTGTCTAGACTGGACAAGCCCATCTTTTCTTATCCCAGAGTCATTACGAGGTATTTTAAACCTAAGATCAGATTAAGACTGTATTAAATGAGGCGTTTAATTGCACGTCCTGGATGGATGGATTGACTAAAGTACTACTGAATGTCTCTTTTTGATCTCTCTCGTAAAATAGAACGACCCCCTCATGCCGTTTCAGCATTTACAAATGTGCAACAAATTTGTCCTCAGGTTACAGCGAGGACAGCACAACGTCCTTTACCAAGAGCGCGTTTCTAATATATATTCAAATTAGGGCTTAACTGACATATTGCATAACTGACATTGGGATAAATAATTTGGGGAAACTTAAAAATTTGGGGTGTTCACACTTGGGTTTGCTCTTTACAAGAACCAACTCAAACCTCTTTCTATAACATTTCAATAATGTACAGTAAAATTTAAAAAATTGTGTTTACTAACAATATTTTTTTTTATAGTACAACTAAGATTATAATACTATTGTTTTTTATCATTTATTTCTTCATTTTCTGAAGTGTAAACCAACAAGCTTTTATTTTGGTTGCAAATAATATATGCGCTGGCGGTTTCAGAGTGAAGAGTTGCACTGAGTTATTTTACACACGCCTGCAGCTCGTGATATAGTGTTACAGTGTCTCAGAGCGGAATGACTGACAAGAAACTGGCAAGAAAATATTTATCTAATTAAATTGCTGCCTTTGTGATATAAATATTGCATTGAGCCATATCACGGTATTGATTTTATTTTGTGTAACAATGTTCAAGAAGGAAGGAAGGAGGCGGGAACCGGCAAACATTCAACATGAATTTCAATCCAAAAATATACAAACAACAAAACAAAAGTAAAGCGGCAGCCCCTCACAGATGACTGCCGCATATAAACATAACACAACATAAATGTCCCAGGCCTGGTCCTCTCTTGTCCTTCACTGTCGTCTATCCTGGTTTATTCTTCTGTAGCTCCTCTGTTAGACTTGAGACTGGTGTTAGCTCATTAGAACTCGCGCCACCAGCCTCGGTATGTTCATATTTCCTAGTTTCACCACACCTTCCCAGAGGTCTCGGTCCTCTTGTTTGATGTGCACCAGGGTTCACACTTATTCAAATGAACCACACTAACAGAGCAATCACACCAGAGTTCGTTTTAATCAAAGCAAACCTGCCAAGTGTGAACACACCCTAGGTCATGTATGGATGTTCATTGTATGGAAAACTGCGGCTTGGACAGACATTGTTCAAGGGTTTTACTTTTGTGGAACACAAAAGAAAGAAAGTTATAAAGATTTGTAATGACATAAGTGTGAGAAAATGATGACAGGATTTTCATGTTTGCATGAACTCTCCCTTTAAATCAAACCACACCGGATTCTAAAGATGCTGGTTTGGTAATGAATCATTATTTTGCTAGCTGTTCTCAGATGGGAGTTGTAGCAGCAGTGTGGTAATCCATCGTAATACGGCCCTGCTAAAACCCACCCATAGTCCCCTCATGATTAAATCATGACTGGAATGAACTACTGTGACCCGTTGTGCTTTTTTTCCCTCTGCTTTCTCTTTGATGGATGCAGGCAGAAGAATGATGAGTGTGAGAAAATTGCTAGACTCAAAACAAAACGTCCGGAGGCACAGCCATACTTCTGCAGCCAGGAGTGACTGAATGTTCTGGCGAGATCTAGATGTGCTCCTCAACTTCAGTCCAGACGCTTTCTCACTGTCTCTTTGTTTCTCATTCTTCACGATGTTTCTTTCTCTCTCTCACTCTGTTTATGGCTGTTTTCTCTCTCTCTCTCTCTCTCTTTCACTTCCTATCACTCTCTCCTTTCATCCTCAATCTCTTGTATTGTACCTCATCCTCTTAAGGCCACACCATCAGCAGTTTGTGCTCATCTAGAGGAAACACATTTTGTATCAGAAGTGCTCTAGAAATTAGTCCCAATCTGCTCTGGTCTTTGTCCTCCTCTTTCCTGCTTTATACAGCCCCCTGCAGGGAGATATTCAGCTGTTTTCCTTCTTTATTCCTCCCATCTCTCTCTCTCTCTCTCTCTCTCTCTCTCTCTCTCTCTCTCTCTCTCTCTCTCTCGCTCTCTCTCTCTCTCTCGCTCTCTCTCTCTCTCTCTCTCTCTCTCTCTCTCTCTCTCTCTCTCTCTCTCTCTCTCTCTCTCTCTCTCTCTCTCTCTCTCTCTCTCTCTCTCTCTCTCTCTCTCTCTCTCTCTCTCAGCGTGTGGCCTTGAACTGTTGTCCAGGTTGGACGTGAGTCGGAGATCCTTCTCTGAGGTCTCTCTCTCTTTCCTGTCAGTGTGTTTTTGCTGTTATGCTGTTAGGGGAACAGTGGGGAACAACTCCTTTTACTTTCACAGGCCTTTTACACTTCCATGAAAATGTTATACAAGCTGTTAAACTGTCAAATCACTATTAAGTCTAGCAATCTTTATACGCGTCTCTTTCTGTCTTGCCCTGTTTTCATTTTGGAAATCATCTTTGGGTGAATTTACTAAATTGAAAACCTGATCAATATCAAGGTAGATCGATTGATTGATTGATTAATTTATTCTTTTCAATCATAATCATCCATCATCCATCCATCCAGTCACATATCTGTTTCTTTCCATTCATTCATCCAAACATCCATCCATCCATCCATCCATCCACTCACATATGTTTCTTTCCATCCATCCATCCAATGATGGAGAAGGTCATTATAAAGATGCATATACATGTGGTCTAATGTCACCACATCTTGGTGCCTCCAGTTCTCGTAATTATGCATTTTAAAAAGCTGTGATGAAAGTCATGGCTTTTCTCTGTATACACTGTCCGACTAGGATGCATTATACATAAAATGGCAACGGCAGGTGTGCCTTTTCGCTTTTTGATCAAGCCGAGCTCATAGGACACACAAGATTGTATTTCAGCTCTGAATAAGCAGAGAGAGGGGGAGTGGTAGTACTGGGACAGGAAGTTTCCTGAAGTAAGTTTAACCTCTGAGGTCCCCAGCTGAACGCAGACGTGATACAAGTCAGATTGAGAGTTCACACCTGGCCCTCTTCATCAAACAGGCAGTAATTAACCTTCATCATGACCTCTGTGTTTCTACAGCGATCTGTTTATTGCACATGAACTTGCACATGTGCATGAGAATGTTGGAGCATCAATCATCATGAACCTGATTCTGTGAGATTAAAGATCAATCTGTTTCAAGATTAGTATGAATACTTTTGATACTCTGCAATTGTATGATGTCATTTCGACTTAATTTGCATGTCCTTCAGCACGTATATGCATGCAAACACAGTCCATATGGTGCGTACAGTCGAATGTAAACCACAGTTGACTGATGCAATAAAAGATGTAGTATGGAAAACAGATGAGAGCCTTTTCATGTCATGGCATTATGTCCAATATGGAGCTCCAGAGTATCACAAATGCTGTTGTCCATCATCTCCAGGAAACGCATGCTTTGGCAGTGCACTGATGACCAGATACAGTCAAACACTGATATATTTAGACCCGACTGGAGGTCTCAGAGAGAGTATCTTGTGAATTGAGTATCATGTGAGCGTGCGTGGAAAGGATTGGAATATGTGAAGAGATCTTGGCTTCAAGGAAAAAGCCTTTTGATTTGTACCTAAATCTTAATATATTTTAAGTTGTCTGTCATTTTGTGTAACTCCATGAAGTATTAACACTTGCCAATTTACTGAGTTTCCTGATTGAATTGGCCTGAGAGTTCGTGTCAATTTGCATTCACAGAGGGCTTCTAGAAGTTTAATGTCACTCATGGCGGTAGTTATTATTACTCTTATTTCGTCAGTTCATCGGTTATGTGTAGTTCTAGTCGGAATGTAAGAAAATATCAAGACACGTTAAAATCACAATATTATGTTTGGCCATACTGTATCGATTCTCAAAAACGCCGATCAGAGAGAGCGAGAAAGTGTAGATGGTATCTCTCTAAAGAATCCTGCAAGTACCTTACTATTCTCCCTTTACTTAATGCAGATTGCACTGTTTTTATTCAATAAAATAAAGTTTATGCTCATGTGTTATGCATATGGTGGTGTGTTCTTGTCTTAAAAAAAACAGGAACTATCGCGATATGTCGCCTTTCTTACAGTATCGTAATGTATCGTATTGTAATCCCTGTATCGTGATACGCATCCTTTATCGGCAGATTCTTGGCAATACACAGGCCTAAGTTATAGACCTTAACATTGCGTATATTACATTCTGCAATTGCCATTGCAGTATCTTGTCTAGCTGCATACAAATCATTTACAAAATGTAGTTTTAGAGGTTTATGTACACCTGTCAATCAAATACGACTGCTCTATATTACTTAATCAGAGATCCAGCTGAGTCTCATCCTCAAGCCTCGCCATATCTCGCTTAATCTGGATCACTCAAAAGCTTATATACAGAATAAACATGTGGCATATGAACTTGTGAATGTTACAGTTATGTATGTTATATAAACAGTGTAGAAGAACATGGTGATAAAAGCAGCAGTACAGATGGCTTAGTAATGAATATAATTATCAACAGATGGTGTTATAGCATTGTATATTTCAGCTTTTATTGTGCAGTAAATGGCTAATATAATACTACAGAATGCAAATTAAGTTTATAAAGCAGTTAAAAATGGTTAGTCGTGCATATTAAATTATTTGATAAATAGTTTAATAATCTTTTTTTTTAAATAAATTAGCTAATATAATAAAATAGTATGTAAATTAAATGCAGAGTAAATAAGTAAATCAATCAAAAAACACTGATCGCATATTAAAACATATACACATTTTATGTTGACAGTACATATCAATTGCTAATTGGGTAAATAAAGCAATGCAAAAATATGTTGCTAGCAAATTAAAGTATTTACATTGATGAAAAATAAAATGCAGTTATTAAATTAAATCAAATTAATGTTGTGTTTGTGTGTTCAGCATTTTCCCAGATAAGTTTACTGACAGACAGAATGAATAATAATCACACACATGCACTTTGGGGTTTTGTGAAGGGGTCTCTGTATTAGGCTTTGAAAGAAAAGAGTGTGAGTTTAGTTTTTATGAGATTTATTTTAAGATTTGGCATTTATGATCTGAGCGTTAAACAGGCATGAGGTTTTGCTCTATAAAAAGGAGTTTTTGTTATGAGATCTGGGCCCGTGAGTGTATTCATGTGTTAGTAGGTGAACTGCAACCGCGTGGCATCGAGCAACACTTCGAACCCAACCCAACCACCCATTTGTTAGAGACAGGAGGCAAGTTGGTACTTGTAAACGGCTCCTCCTCCCTTTACAGAAAAACACACACAGTGGCCGTACAAATGGCTGGAGGTGATTGAATGGCTGCCTGTGGAGACGTTTATTGACTTTCACAGTGGTGTGAATGAGCCAAGCCAGTTAGGGAGTGATGGAAGATTGACCAATCACAAAAGGCCAGTGTTCGGTCAGGACCAATCAGGCCGGTTCATAACCAACTGTTTGTCAGGTTGTGGAACAGTGTCAGACAGGTTTTGTGAGTGAGTGAATGACAGACTGATGAAATAGATAAATGCATGTAAAAGTTGAATACTTAGGGTTAGGGGTTTCTTTAAATCTTTAAAGAGAGAGTTTTAATCACGTTGTCATTATTGACTCACCTTCATGACGTTCTTTTCTCTATGAAACGCAAAAGAAGAATGTCTCTGTTTTTGTCTATACAATTATAGTCAGTAGTTATGTTTACATGTTAGTAATGATCAGATTGATGGTTTAATCGAACTTCATGCCTTCATGCAAACACCTCAATCAATCCGAATTAAATGTTGACCCTATTAAAAAGGTTGGTCTAGACCTGGAATAAGCCAATCAACTGGAAAAAATCAAGCATGGAAATACTTGAATATGACTATTTTTGCAATTTTATCCAAAAAAAAGAAAGCTTTTGCAAACGGATCATTCCGATATACAAAAATGTGTGAATGTAAACACTCCTTATGGTGTCCAGTTTTGTTTTGGACCTTATTGACTTTTATTATATGGACAAAAACGGCTTTCAAAATATCTTTCTGTGTTTCACAGAAAAAAAAATGTCATACAGGTTTTAGAGTTCAACAAACTGTTGTTTTTGATCAATATTAATAGTGAAGCTTGCCTTAACAAGCACCATCATCAAAACTACCTAAAACCTGTTTCATCATGCCAGTAAAATTTATTTGCAAGTCATCAAGGTTGGAATAGAGGCGTGTCCATGTGCCTCAGGTCTCGGCCTAAAAGATTTCTACTTTCTGTTTGAACATGAGACACACACACAGAGTTCTGGCAGTGACACACAGTTCAAAGTGCTCTGGAATGGCATGCAGGTGTCCTTGGAGGTGAATGGATAGAGATTGCCCTTCAGTCACACATGTACAGCAGTAAGCATTCCTCTCCTCAAGACCACACACTGCGCTCAGCTCTCTCACACACACACACACACACACACACACACTGCATTTATCTGAAGCTATGTCGCTTTCCATAGCTCACGCTCTAAACAAAAGTTTGTTTGATCTCACCAATCAAAACACAAAGATAATTTCTTATATTGATTCCTCTCTATACTTGGACTCTTGAATTTAGCAGTTTATCTGTATCTCTGTTATGGCTGTGGGTGTATGAATTCTGTTTACATAACTTCGAGATAGAGGAGTTTATGCTTGATTTGCACAACACAAAGTGTGTTAATGTAGAGTTCACTGATAAAGCAGGGTGGTTTGATATTCCTCTTTCTTTGAAGACACACAATACGCCAGACAGAAATGTAAACACTCACGGTATTTCAAATATGGACCCACAGTGCACTGTGTCTTCACTTCTGACTGCACGTCACATCACGTTATGGGCGAAATCACAGTAGGGAGACATCCAGGAATCCACCATTTTAACCTTTTTAACCCTAAAACAACTGTCCTATAAATTATCAACATGATCAAAACTTTGCTGAAAAAACTTTTGTACACATTGACTCATGTTGGAGAAGGTATATTTGTTTCAGCAGTGATGATGTCAGAAAAGTGAGGTCAGTGAATGTCATTCAAAATAGGAATAGGAAACCTCATTCAAAACAGAGACAGGTGGTCTAGTGTAAAGTGCTTTGTGTGTGTGTGTGTGTGTGTGTGTGTGTGTGTGTGTGTGTGTGTGTGTGTGTGTGTGTGTGTGTGTGTGTGTGTGTGTGTGTGTGTGTGTGTGTGTGTGTGTGTGTGTGTGTGTGTGTGTGTGTGTGTGTGTGTGTGAAGTGCTAGCTTGTGTTTATTTACATAATGTTAAGCGAGTAGTGATCACAAAAGTGAGTAGAACAGGTGTGCCTGTTTCAGTGACATCTCACACGTACTGCTCTGCGCACCATACAGAAGAACGGACGCCGCAGTTTGTTTTGAGAAAAGCTAATCGCACATAAACTAGATATCTTACATTTCGCATTCATTTCCGCCAGCTATATGTCAATCGGACAAGCCCTTCCTGTCTAAGGCTACGTTCACACTGCAGGCTGAAACGACCCAATTCCGATTTTTTTGCCCCTATGCGACCTGTATCTGATCTTTTCATGACAGTCTGAACGACACAGATCCGATCTTTTCAAATGCGACCCAGGCCACTTGGGTATGTGGTCCAAATCCGATACGTATCCGATCTTTTCAAATGCGACTTCAGTCTGAACGGCCAGGTCGCATGTATCCGACCCGCACGTCATTGATACGCGACAAACGTCATAAGTCTGCGTTGAAGTAGTCGTCGGTTTGAAAACAGACTGCATATTCGTCGAGCTGAGGTAAATCTGCCGAACGGGTCGACCTCGACGAGCCCGTTAATTAAAAAAATAAATAAAAGCCCACGGCCACCATCATTATCCAATGTGAATAAGAGTAGACTAACGTTATGTTAACTTATTTGTGCTGATATTAGATAGGTCAGCGGCCGCTGTCTGGCTCTTGTGTAACGTTAACGGTCGCTGCGCGTGTGTGTGTGTGTGTGTGTGTGTGTGTGAGAGAGAGTGAGTGAGTGAATCACAGTTAGTTCAAGTTTAGCTACTTACGCAAACAACAAGTGACGTCGTTGACCGTTGAGTACTCTTTTACGCATGCGGGTCACTTCTGGGTCATTTCACGTTCACACAGGAGATCACAAAAGGTCGCATTTAATTGGAAATGTGAACGGCCTTGCAAAAAAATCGAATTTTTTCAAAAATCGGAATTGAGCATTAAGCCCTGCAGTGTGAACGGGCGGTAAGTGGGCGGTTCTTGGCCAGAGTAAACTATAGAGTTGGCCAGAATACATGCCGAGATAGAAGTTGGGTAACGTAAAATTAGTCTTTTTGTGACTAATTTGACTGTCAGGAAAATATCAGCCTTTTCTGTCTGCAAATTAAAGGTGCAGTCTGTAAGAATGACAGCTAGTGGTCGAAATAGGTACTGCAGTCCAAATTCAAAATATCAGAGATCGTTGTTCCCCCGCCCCCGCCTCCTCAGACTCGACGCTCACGCGGGTTGCCAGTTTGAGGACAATGAAAAGCCGAGGAGACTTACAAACAACAAACATTACGTAAGTTGATGAGTTGATTTATCCGTATTTTAATATGCTCTCGTTCATTAAGATTTTTAGATGGATATCGAGGCTTTTTAGGTCGGGTAGAATCTGCAATCTCTGACCCAGTTTGTTTGCTGGCTGCAATACGCTGTGGTTCCTGTCAACTGGCATCCCGGGGGTGTCGAAATACTATTGGGTGAACTGGCAGTGGGCGGAGTCACACAGACCAAAACAAAAACAGATATTCCAACACCGAGTGCACATTTCAAAGTAAAATAACTGGCTTTAGAAGTGTTTTTCAGAAACTCAGCATGTTTCCTTAATATCTGCAAACATATTATGCTATTTTTATGCTTTAGTAGAGTGAAAAAGTTACATACAGCACCTTTAAGTTTACATACATTTTTGTTCCTTCTAATTTGATCACATTTAAAATAAAATAAAAATGTATGATTAGGCCTATTATTGTTGGTATTTTGCTGTTTTTGCAAGGTTTTATTAGCTGTAAATTTGTGTAACCAGGGGCCGGTTTCACAAAGCTATTTTAGACCGGTCTATTGTTAGACAAGTCTAAAATTTGCTCATAGACTAGTCTAATGCAAGTTAGACTCTTTCACAAAAATAAAGACTGAATTAATTTAGACCAAAAAAATTAGACACCCTACCCCCAGGCTAACTTAGGTCTAAAGGGGGTCGCACACCGGACGAGAAGTGCCGCGGACGTGCATATGGCCAGCAATATTGTTATGTTTAAGGACATTATGGAATTAAGATCATGTCTGTACTATGTTATGATTGTACTGTACAATTAAATACAATCGTGGCTGAGTCTGCAGTCTGAACACTTTACCTCAGAGTGTCCGTTAACTGAATGAATTGAGAATATCACCTGAAAATCCGATAACATCAGCAGTTTTCATGTTGTACCATGTTTTTGTATCTTTTCTGTACGTCTTTAACGCTCCGCTCAACGATCGGATTAACGCTGTTCTTTTTCCAATCTTTTTCCAAATTAAACATTTCTTCTTGTTACTACATTCTCCGCTAAATTTCCCAAGTAAAATGTCCTTGTAACTGTTATACTCCACCAACAAACACATATTTTCCGCTGGGGTAAACTGCACTGAGCGGTTGAATGTGCTTACTCGATCCGCCATGTGTTTTGTTTTGAAAAGTGTCTTATTTTACCCAGAATGCATTGCAGTGTAGTCCTACTTAAGATAGTCAGAGTCTTAAGTGCTTTGTGCAACGGTCTGATTTAGATGTCTATCTGAAGTCTGACTATCTACTATATCTAAGCCATAGTCAAAGTCTATCTTTGTGAAACCAGCCCTAGGTATTATTTTGGCTATTTTTATAAACACTGAACAAAAGCAAGAGAGTAGCATTGTAGACGTAAACAACGTGTAACAACACATTTACACTTTTTTTTTTTTTTTTTATATGCATACACTGTGCGTAAGCACAGAAAAGTGTTACGTGAGTCAGCTCATAGTGGGACTGTCTGTCTGGCTTTGACTCAAATTCACTCTGTGTCATAGAGCAAAACGGACCTGATTTGAGATTTACACATCCCACTGGTAATGAATGGCCATCAGAAGGCACACATAAATCACCTTTCAGAGCAGTGTTTGTTAGACTGAGCATCCTAATTCATGTAAACTGCTTTCCTCCCATATGCCTCTGGTGCTTTCAGAGGTTTGAAGCCAAAATGAGTACTTTGTCATGTATTGTCTGTTGTTTTCCACTGCTTCATTTTTATGAGAAGATGTAGCATTCAAGTACACACAAAGGAACCTGGAGAGAAATGCAGTAAGTTTAAGAATGAGAGATAACAGATGTGTGTGTGTGTGTGTGTGTGTGTGTGTGTGTGTGTGTGTGTGTGTGTGTGTGTGTGTGTGTGTGTGTGTGTGTGTGTGTGTGTGTGTAAGGCCCACTGAAGTATGATGTATGTATGATGCGTTGACATAATTTCCACTGAAACAGGAAGCTAAGGCGGAACATATTGAATGGCTCCTCCCCCTTTTCAAATAGCCAATAGCGTTTAGTTTACCTCACAGACTGCAAGTCGTTCTTGACAGCCCCATGAAAGCGAATCCGGAGCTGATGATACGTTGGATTCAATAGTAGAGGTGTGAATAAATTCTAGCCATTTCATTCTTAACCAACGTTGGAAAACGTAATAAAACGCGAGCGTTTGAGCAACCGAACACACATCTCCAGCCCATATTGCTCCGTGACGTATCAACGGTTGCTTTGGCCAGGTGGTATTTATAGCATAGGGGTGGTAGTCGTGGGACGCTTCAGATTCTTGAGAGCATTTGATTGGACAGAGATGTGATGAGAAGCTGTGTCCGCGGTGACGTCATAAAAATCCATGATTCATTTTAGCGGAAGTGAGAGTCTCCAAGTTTTGAATGCTTATATCTCCTAAATGCGAATTTTGTCATTGTTTTGCAACACACCAGCTTATTCATAACCTTAAGGCTAACATATTCATACTAAAAGCTAAGAAACTTACATTTTGATTTCAGGGGGCCTTTAAATTCATAAATCATGAGCAAAAAAAATGCTATTGACCTACAGGTCAAAGTGTAAATCATTGTTCCTTGATAAGTTCCTTCCATGTGCTGTCGAATAAAGAAGCATGAATGACTTCACAGGGAAATGAGAGCAGATGTACTCTGAAATATAGAATAAGAGAGCTGAACACGATAGGCATCGTGTTAACATGCGCACTCATACACATGCGATGCTCCCTTAGCGTGCAGCTTCCAACCGCGACCACAGCGTAAACAAATCAGATGCTAAACTCCTCTGATCCCGAACAGTCACGGGAGCCCGTCTGAGCGCCGCTTTCGATGGAGGATTAAAACAAGCTCTTACATCCTCAAACACAGCGGCCCGCAATCATCCAGAGAGCCAGCCCGTTCCTCCCTCAGAGCACGGATAAACTTTTCAACAGATGACAAGTTGCCCTGGGAAGAGGCACAGCTGTGAAGCTGGAGGGGGATTTGTGTGTGAGTGTGTGTTTGTATTTGCTATCGCTACATGCTGTTGGAGAGCATGTGTGTGTTCCCCACTCAAATTAGCATGGTGGCTTCCTTTGCTCTTTAGGAGAGAGAGATAGGGACAGAAATAGACTCATCACTTGCTTTAACGGGCTTAAACACACATTCAAATGTGGTGCGGGTTTCCCAGCAGTCAGACATACTGGAAGGTTTTACCATGCTGGATATAATGAATGTGTTGGCCTTGTCCTCATGTCAGACCCTGAGAGCCTGCTGTTTGCTGCAGGCCACAGAAATTACAAAAACAAAACGGATAAAAGAAACAATCACATGAGGACACAAATATTCACAGCAGGTGGTTTTTATAGATTTACTTTTCAGCTTTAGATTAAAAAAAACACAAAAAAAAACATTAAATATAACAATTAAATAAACCCATGAAATTGTACCAGAATTTATATTTATTTTATTAAAATTGAAATTATTTTGTTTATTTTTTTATGTATGTGCATGAAATGTTTGTAAAATACATTTAATTTATTTAGTTTTAATTTAATAAAAAAATGTTTAATTCATTTAATATGTAACGTGTTATGTGCCAAAACAAATATTTTATTTTATCACATTTTAAAATAAAATATTTATGGACACATCACACATTTTACCAAAATTTGTATTATTTGTTTTAAATAAGTTATTTTTAATTATACTTTTTCTTTCTGTTTCAATAGAAAATGTCAAAAAATAGAAATAGAAAATGCCAAAATAAATTAATTTGTTGTAAATGTTTTTGTTATGTCAAATATTTACATATTCATAATTTATTTTTTAATAATCTAGATTAATTTTTTTGTTATTTACATATTTGTTTCTATATACTGTATATTACATAATTAAATTGTTTTATTTGCATATAAAAATACACCAATCTGCATTTTCCTTGTGTCAAGAAAAGTCACACATCTGATCTCAGAATAGTAACATAAAAAGAGGAAATTGAGGAGGAAAGTTTCTCTGGTGGGCAGTTTAAAATTGCATGTACAGTATGGTCTAGAGTAGACACACACAACCACTGAATCTCATGTCCAAGAACGCATTTAACACCCAAATGCTTCTCGAACTAGGCCTGTCACGATTATGAAATTTGGGTGACGATTAATTGTCTGCAAAATAATTGCGGTTATGCCGATTAATTGCCCGTTTTAGGGCTTTGGCGATTAATTGCCCGTTTTAGGGCTTTGGCGATTAATTGTCTGTTTTAGGGCTTTGTCATAATTTTTTTGTGTGCTTCATTCATTAAATAATTGTGATGAATTTAGTCCTTTGTAAGTTATCATTTTGCAGTGTAAGATTACAGTTTACACCTTTAAATATTAAATAAATGTATTCAATAGCTATGACAATTTTCTTAATAAACTTAATGTATTAATCAGCAGCAAAAGTAATTCTTGAAAAAATCTGCACCGTAATTTTATGAAATCTAAACATGTTGATAAAAACAAATGACAAATTACTATTAGTACTCTTATAAAATTAATTCATGTATTAATTACATTTTATTTATATATATGAATGTAAAGAATCATATCAACATTGATAATAATAATGTTTCTTGAGCATCAAATGTATGTACAGTATGTGTGTATGTGTGTGTGTCTGTCTGTCTATCTACACACTATACACAAATAATATACAATTAAATTATGCTATTTTAAATGTATTGTGCAGCTTTAATGGGGCAACAAGATATGATATATACGAAAGAACAGAACAAGATAGGCTTTTAATAATCTTACAGTGCAAAAAAACCACGAAAATATGAAACACTTCAAAACAGAGCGGCACAAAGCACGTATGCGTTTCGCGGGTGCAGAATGATGTGCTCAAAGCAACATAGGGTCACTGCGCATGTAAAACTTCACTGCACAAAGCAAAGAAATGTCGAGCTCACAAATCCTAGGGTATATCTGTCCAACAGTTTATTGATCGTTTGTTTCTTCACAGTTTTAAATTCCAGTTATTGTGCGTTTGATGCCAATTCATAGTCCTTGTGCTGTGTGTGATCTAACAGGCACACGGTAGCGAGTCGTTTAGAAACAACAATTAACTCCAGCAAAATAAAATAATTTTATGCAAATCCACAGCCCCTTTTCTACAGATCAAGTATTATAAGGTAAATATATCATATTGGTGAGAGTTTCCTGTCGTAACCGGACGAGGCGCGCTGTTTGAATGCTGAATGGAGAATGATTGACAGCTGCAGAGGAGGGAAGACGAGTTTCCGTGAACTTTAATTTAACGATGTAAATATATTTCTGTCCCTCACATTAAGCTATGGAATGGCTCCAGATGACTTTGAATATATTGCTGGAAAACTTAATTAGTGCTTGTCTATTTCTTTTGGTCCATGACTCCCTTGTGCACCTGGCCTATAAAAGAGCGCAATAATCGCGGTTGTCTAAAACAATCGCGGTTAGATCAAATAATCGCGATCAGACGGTTATTTAATTATCGCGACAGGCCTATCTCGAACAAGTTAAATGTTCATTAATGGCAAGCATGAAAGGCAAGCAGAGAAAAGCAAGTCTGGTTTATTTCCAGGCTGTTTTGGGGGCCGTTTCTCCAAAAGCACAAGCATATTTTCCTTTGAAACACGCACCGACACAAAAGCGCTTGTGATCGTTTATACAGAGTTTTGTTTTTCTCCTGCTCAATACTGTCTTTATCTAGTCAGAGAATTGGGGTGTATTTCTCAAACAATACGGCTCTGTTTTCATCGTGTGACTGTAAGATTTCTGTTGTGGAGAGGTTTTCAGAACCATGTTTTCTGTGAAGATTTCTCCTGTAAACATGCAAACAAACAACTAGAGGAACAGACCCATAGGCCCAGCAATCCATACAGTTTATTTCAGATGCCCATCCTAACAACAAATCCTGCCTATGCCTCTCTTACTTGAAATAGTGTAATAGTTTCAGTATTTTACACTTCTGGCCAAGAGTTGGAATAATAAAGATGGTTTAATTCTCTTCTGCTCACCAAGGCTGCATTTATTTGATCAAAAGTACAGAAAAACTGTAATATTGTGAAATAGTATTACATTTTTTAAAGAACTGTTGTTGTTGTTGTTGTTGTTTTTTCTATTTGAATATATTTTAAAATGTAATTTATTCCTTTGATGGCAAAGCTTTCAGATTTCAAATTTTCAGCAGCCATTGATTTGGTGATCAGTAATTAATAATGACTCTTTATTATTATCAATTTGGAAAATGGTAATACAACTGTTTAATTTTTGTTTAGTTTTGGAAAACGATAAAAAAAAAAAAAGCATGATTCTTTGATAAATGTTCTTTGAATATTCCAAAGAACAGAAATCTTTTGTAACATTATCTGTCACTTTTGATCAATTTAATGGGTCCTTGCTGAATATAGTATTAATATGTTTTTTTGAATGGTCATGTATCATGGTTTCCACAAAAATATTGAGCAGTGCAACTGTTTTCAACATTGATAATAATCAGAAATGTTTCTTGAGCATCAAATCATCATATCAGAATGATTTCTGAAGGATCATGTGACACTGAAGACTGGAGTAATGATGCTGAAAATTCAGCTTTGATCACAGGAATAAATTATATATTTTTAAATATATTAAAACTGAAAGCAGTTATTTCAAATTGTAACATAATTTGACAATATTACAGTTTTTATTATATTTATATTGGTGACATAGAGACTTATTTCAAAAACATTAAAAAAAAATCTTAATTATTCCAAACTTTTGAGCAGTAGTGTATATCATGATTGATGAAACTGCATCCGGTTTTATTTCCAGATGCCTCAGGGTGACTCCGAGTGATCGGACAATAACGTGCTGGTCTGTGCTTGGTGTGTAAAGTTTAATCACATGGAGAAAGACACTTAGTCACAGAGGTCACAGTAACTTCTCACTCTCTTGTTCTGTGTCTATCTCCTCCCATCATCTCACAGACTCCTTTTCTCTTCTTCCGACACATGCCCTTTAGCTCAAAGGCTTTCTATTCCCGTCCCTCTGGTCATGTGAGTGTGGGGGGTCAGGGCTTGTGGTCGGGTTTACAGGGCCGCTGCTGACCCATTACACAGCAGATGGCCCTCCCTCTGCACGCTGGGATAGTGTAGGGCCGACGGACTCACTGTCCTGGAAAGACCCTCACAGTGAAGGTAGATGCCTCTCTCACACACGAACACACACTTCTTCTCACCGCCTACACACACTCAGAGGGATTGTCCCTGCCTTCAGGCAGTGTAGTCTGTTGTGTGGATTTGGATTTGGTTTCAGAACATTAACTTCATCATGACTTCAGAAGAGTGACACAGACGTGTGTGTGTGTGGGATCCTATACAGGTAGAGTCTAATGCTGTTTAGTGTTTTTGGTGTGTTTTGGTAATAGGAAAGCATGCTGGAACAGTTTGGATTGTTGTTCTTATTGGATTGATGTTTTGATATGACGTTTTGGTATGTAATGATATTATGTACTAAGCTGTAAATTGTCGCTGTCGGGCAGAAACCTTGTAATCGTATATTCATGTTTCATGCTGTCTGACCATATACAACGCCACAATATCAACTTTGACAACACGGCGTTTAGTTTTTTTATAAATAGTGTTATTTCATTTCTGGAAAAGTAGCGGTTTTGGAGAAAATATAAAAATGAATGCATTTAATGTTTAAAGTTCAGTCACATTTACCATTGCTTGGTGACATTTTGAGAGCGAAATCCAGTCATTTCAATTGGTCCTATAATTTTGCATAAGGGAGAAAGATTTCCCCTCACAGATTTCGTTTTACATGTGAATTCACGGTGTTGACCAACAGAAAGCTGCCTGGTATACAATTAAATTTTTTGTAGTCACTTAAATTTTCATAAGATTTTACTAATGCCTTTACAATAATTAAATGCTTGATAACTAACTGTAAGATTCTGTAAATGCCTTAAATGGTATTCTGTTATTGGTTAAACGGTTTAAGCAAAACCCAGTCAGCACATGTAGTTTTTTCCCCCCAGTTTCGCTGTGTATACGCACACTTTTACTGCTGTTCTGATGGCTTATTCTCATTGGACAAAAACTTAAAGTGTTAAAAATGTAAAATGTTATGAGTTGATAGTTATCATTAAAAAAAAATCTAAAATGAATTTGTCAATGTTTTCCAGTTAACTTTAAGCTCCATTTGGTTACATTTAAATGAACTTGCTTTATTGTAGTCAAAGAAATTAATATAGAGGAAAATAGATAAATAGATTTGGTGACACCAAAATCAAATAGTTCATCATTTACTCATCATGATGTGGTTCCAAACCTGTGTGACTTTATTTCTTCTGTGAAACGCAAAACAAGATATTTTGAGAAATGTCTTATTTTTGTCCATACAGTGGAAGTCAATGGTAACCAAAACTATTTAGTGACCAATATGCTTTAAAATGCGTTCCACAGAAAAAAAAATTATGTCATACATGTTTGGAACAACTTGAGGGTGAGTGAATGATGACAGAATTCTCATTTTTGGGTGAACTATCCCTCCAAGTCTTTTTTAAGGGTCAATCTGGTGGCATTTTTGAGTGGGTTGTTGTTATATGTGTCACATGACATCATACTCAAAGATAAAAAAAAAAAAAAACTTATTAGACCTTAAATGACTCCTTTCCAGTATGTGAAGAAAAGGCTTAAATTCAGACAAAAATAATAAACTGCATAAAAGACAGCAACAGGTGCACTTCAGGTTTTGACATTTGTGTTTTGGACTGAACAGGTGTTTTGTTGTGTTTTTTGTAGATGTTTCTCTGTAGCGTGTAATTCCTGAAACAGTACAACGTCTCAGAGAGCCTCAGATCCTTTGTTGTAACTCTTGGTGAGAGAAGATCAGAGCAAAGCAGGAAAGGCAAAGAGCCAGATCCCCTATCTTACCCACGATTCCATGCTCTTGTCTCCGGGCCGTGTGCCTGGTCGTCTCTAAATGACAGTTCTGGCTCTGAAAGCCCATTCGACCTCACATTGAGGGAAGAGGTTTCACTACATTTTCCAAAAACACACTGTGGGAAAACTTGCATGTGTGCATGTTTGTCTGAACATAACCGGTGACGAATCCCGCAAGATGAGTGATTGATGCCGCAGGTTTACCATGTGCGTGAGTGTGTGTTGAGTTTGAACCATGGTAAGTCATTGTGAGTTGAAGGTTTCCTGGCTCACACCTGCACACTCCTGTTGAAGTTAAAGTACAGCTCTCCTCAGCTGTTACGAGTGAAGAGTCACACAGAATCATGTTCTTATTTGTGCCGTCTTCTCTATAGTCTAAATAGGACTTCCTCATTTGAACTGTGAATATAAGGGGTATTGCACTCCCAAATGAAAATACTGTCATGTGTATGACTCTTTTGTTCTGTGGCTTTAGAAGACTTTATAAATAGTAGTGCAATTCAATTCAGCTTGACTGTTTCAGTTCCCATCCACTTTTAATGAATGGAAAATATTCTGACTACATCACCCATGTGTCCTCTCTCTAGGTCTGACTGGGTGGAGATCGTGGAGCCGCGCTCGAGGGAGCGCATGTATGTCAACCTGCTGACCGGCGAGTGCGGGTGGGAACCGCTGCCCGGCGCCCCTGTCCGTCAGTCGGACGGCAACCAGTGGTGGGAGCTTTTCGACAGCACTAACAATCGGTTCTACTACTACAACTGTACGAGCCAGCAGACGGTCTGGCACAGGCCTCAAAACTGCGACATAGTGCCTCTAGCGCAACTCCAAGCCATGAAGAGGAGCTCTGAGGTCGAGATGAGGGGTCAAGGGAGGATCCCTAGAGGACCGGCGGATGGCAAACGGACACCCGTGCCTGGACTGGTTTCATCCACTCAGTCCTCCTCACTGGAGCAGGAGAGTGGGAGGGAGACGCCATCGTCCAAGGGCAAAGGGGACAGTTTGGAGAGAAGCAACCAGGGAAATAGGTGAGCAATTAAACTTGGACTTCTCATGGTGACAATTAAAGTAGTAGTTCACCATCTGTCATTCCAAACCTGCATGACTTTTTCATCTGTGGTCCCATGTTGTTTTGGACTGACTTCCATTGTATGGGCAAAAAAATCATTGTTCAACATACTGTATCTTCTTTCTGCAGAAGAAAGTCATACAGGTTTGGTGACGTCAAACCCCTGAGCTCCGCTCTCTGTGACACACATTTTCATGGCTGGGTTTAATGGGATTTCTTATTGCCAGGAATGGTGATTTAATCTGTCTCTTTGTTGGGCCACAATCTCAGCATCTTGACTCATCGTGGTCTGGTTAGCACATTAGTTCTGCACAGGCTGCTGTTCTTGCTCCTGACACTTTCACACTAGAGCTTTTGGTGTGGACCGGAGTCCATTTCACACTCTTCGGGTGGTTCGTTTGGTTGTTGTGGAATCTGTTCTCAGGGCACCAGAGAACGACACTAGTCCTCTTGATAACTTAAACCCCAAGTGTCTGTGGTATTTATGTTAAATACTTGCTAAATCTGCCTTTGCACTCATTTAGACTAGAGTTGCTAGTATCCTGCTAGTATAGAGTTGCTAGTATACACACAAGCGCTTTGTCAACATGACCATCTATTGTAGCTTCCTTAAAACAAGCTACTCATTCAGGCAACCCACCAACTAGTCTATTTTGAAAATAAGTAACTTAGTTTACCCTACATTTCCAGTTCTGCCCTGCAAGAAGAACTCTATCACCTGCCCTCCCTCTCTCACTGATACACACAGTTATAGAAGCTGTTGTGTCTATATTTGGCTGGAAGGAGCTGAAGCCAAGTTGTTATGTGTATGTTAACAAGGGAGCGTTTGATAATTAAAAAGAGACCAGTTTTTAACACTTAAACACAAACATTGTTTCTTTATTGACACGGGACGTCATTCACTACCCTCCCCCTCATTCATTTTTTAAACTTAGACATCAACCTACTCAGTGTTCCTCAATCTATCCATTATAAACAATATAACAAGAAAAAAATTTAATTCTAAAATGTCTGTTTCTAATAAGTTTTTTTTTTGTAAAAACTGTATAGGGTCACTAGTGACCCAAGGTATGTAATAGTGCAAGTATATATTTTTTCTTGAATTATTAAATGTACTGGGGAATGAGCTCTGATGGTAAAACACATCTGCTCAAATTAAACCCTTCCGAGTTCCAAAAGGTAACAAAATATGCTTTATTTTATTAAAATATCAGGGGAGTTTTATACTATTGTGGCAGTGACAGATCCATTCGTGTTAGATATAGAGCCGGGTTATATGAATTCCTTTTGTAATGCATATCTGAACCCAGTAGTGCATGAATTGTTCTTGGACAGCTGCAAGCATTTGCATTCACTTAATTGTGCAGATGATCATCAGCATTTCAGACATTCTGTTTCATTGGAAACCAAGAGCCTCACTGTATGACTTAATGCTGGAAAAGCTCTCATCTGGTCTAACACGCATATGATGTCACACTTTTGTCTCTCTGGGTCAGCCTCAGTCTTTTTGCTGGTAAAAATAACATGCTGGGTCTGTTCTCCTAATATTTTCTTCATTTGGGAATCTTGAAGCTGTTTTGGCACAGATACACTTTTCATTTGGTAGTGCGCCAGCTACTGAGAGCACTGTGTATGAGAGCGAGAAAGAGAAAGGTGCCTAGCAGACTCCTCTAACAAAATCAGCCTTAAATGGTCACACGCTTTTCCTTGTTAACACACACCGTTAACACACACCCGTAACACACCCTGGAATGCGTTGTCTCTGCACCTCTTAAACTGCTGTGTTAATACCTGTTTGCTAATTGTATAGCTTCTTGGGTGGCTCACACTCACACACAAACACACACACACACACACACACACACACGCGCGTCTACCCTTTTAAACTTCTGACCTATTGGTTTTTTCAGCAGCTGATTTTAGGACGCACAGTTGTTTCTTTTTTAGGTTAACTACACAATTCTCATCCAGTGTTGTTATTGTGAACTAAAACTAAAGTGATTAAAAATAGCTTCCGTTACTTGAAATAAAGCTGAAATAAAATGAAATAACTAAAACTTAAATTAGATATGTTGCTTTGCGACCTAAATTAAATAAGTTTAAGTTGACATACTAAAATTACTTAAATACATGAAAGCTAAATAGAAATGTTTTGAGATAACAAAAGCAAATAACAAAAAACTTAAACTTAAACTGAAAATATATAAATAAACCCTGATTCAAAATATGAATAAATACTATAACGGTATATTAATAATACTAAAATAACATGATTTTAATTTCTCAAGCATCTATTTCTTACATATTTTCTCATTATTAGTGTCAAGTTTATCATTGCTAACTAAAACCATCACCATAAAAATTATTTGCTTTGCAAATTATGCAATTAAAATGAACACTGGGTTCATTAAAAACATGAAAGTAAAAACTAATTCAAAATATTGATAAGCACTAATAGTCAACCTGAGTAATAGTGAAGTAACACTGAGTCGCACGCACTAGTTCTCAGGAAAGCACATTAGCAGCTCACACTCAATTAAAGTAGGGCAAGTGTTCCAGCCTGTACATATTTTTGGTGTGTGTGTGTGTGTGTGGTGCAGCAGCTAGAGGACGTCCAGCACAAGCTGCCGTAGCCCAGTAACACTGAGCTGTTTTTGGGTACAGTCACACCGCACGTCCCTGAGGTCATGGAGGAAACCTGGATCTCTATACTTATGTTGCATGTCCTGTGGATGTCAGAGAGGGTAAGATGTCCACTCTTTAGGGGCTCTTGGGCTGTGTTTTAAAACCTGGAGAACTGCCTGTGTGGATAGCAGCCTTTGGGCATCATTAGGGCACGTTCTAAATGTTGAAATGTTTCAAACAAACGTTTGATTTAATTTGAAACACGCATATGATGTCCAAAATGTTGTCTAGGTAGACAACTGTTTTGGTTCTTAAACATAGCCTTTGGTTAGAGTCATAGTTGGAGTTATGGAAATTTGAAATTGAATCTGCTAGTGCACCCGTCTGACCGTATGAGCTGGAATATGGGGGTAGAGATGTGTGTGCATGTGTTTATCCTCTTTCTAATCGGGCATTGGCATCGTGAGGGCTCTTCCCCCTCTCCTTTAACATATGGGCCATCTCTCTGGCTTAAAGTCAATGGCCCTCATTTATCAAAAGTGCGTACACCAAATTCCCAGCGTACACCTGGCGTACACCCAAAACCACGGTGACTTTGAGATTTATCAATATGAACGTTGGCGTACGGCACGCTCAAATCCTACGCCAGCTCAGGAGGTGGTGTACGCACGTTTTGAGTGCGGGAATGCGCAGAAAAACAATTCCTAACACCACAAAACGCACTGACAAACTAAAAGATATGATATATTATGACCCACTGTAAAAAATAAAAAAAAAACAACATAGTAGGCTAATTATAAACTTCAGTGTTTATTTTTGTGCAACATGGACTTCAATGTTTAAGTTGTGTGACTTTACCAAAGCATTTGATTTGTAGGCATATGTATTCCTTCAGTTGCGAGCCTGTGCGCTTTACCTGACGTTTCAAGCCTTGTTAAATACTTTCGCCTGGCTCCGCAGCGCGAGTCTCCACAGACTGCGCGCGCACCTCCCCAAACGGACGAGGCGTTTATACTCGACGCGCTCGCCGTTGTACTATTCTTTGAAACGATGGTTAGGCCAGGGTTAGGCCCGGCAGGTGTGCACGGACTGGCTTCAGTAATGAAAGGCTTTCAATGACCAACAAAATTATTCAGACTGACAAAATAATAAAAATGACATTCTTCTTTTAAATAATAATAGCCTAATAATACAAATAATAATAATAACGACATTCTTCTTCTAAATAACAATAAGTGTCATTAATAATAAAAATCTAGAAATCAATTTTGTTTCTTTCCACTTCCCTGGTTTCGCTTTCTCTTTCTCAAAGAAGTTTCTCTTCTTTGCCGTCTTCCGTGTGTCCATGGCGTAAAATGAGGGCGTGGGGGAAGCGGAGACTTGAATATATAGGGGCGTGTTATTCTAATGACGATCGTTTTCAGCCGCGGCATTTATCAAGGGCAGGTATTGCGTACACCTGGATTTCAAAGGTACGCACAGCTTCATAAATCAGGCGATGAGAGGAGTGTAAGCATAATCTTACGCCAACATATACGCCCGTTTCTACGCAAGATTGATAAATGAGGGCCAATGTGTGTGAGTTGATTTTTTGCCAGAGATGGACAAAGAGCCCTCGTTTTGGCTCCGTACACACACTACAAATATGTATTAGTGTTCCAGATTTTGTGACTTTTGTGTTCTCTGTTATGTGGGTGAGTAGAGCCATACTGTCATTTGTAATATGAGTAACAAAACTGTAATATATAATATATTTTTGTTATTCTTTTCATAGACAATATGACTGGTTGGTTGACTGTAATGCTATAGTGTCTTTGTTGTTGTTACATTTTATATTTGATAATGACTAGCTTGTGATGTTTTGAATGCTGATCTCCTCTATGCTTCTTAACTAGCGTAACCAGCAGGACTAGGTTGATTAGCTTGTGGTAAACAGCTGCCCATTCTGATTCACTAGCTTGACCAGTGAACCTATTGAGCTGCCTACCTAGACAGCATTTCTAGGCATTATTCACTAGGTTTTGAAACACAGCTATCTTTGCATATTCCAATTAAGATTTCACAAGACTATTTCAGATTTTTGCTGACCAAAACAATTGAATTTGCTGTGGTAATTCTCAAATATTTGCAGTGATATTTGCGGCATATTTGTGTTGTTTTGCATTGAAAACCCGCCGATAATCATTATTACTATTATTAGTAATTAGTACATTTACATGTACATTTTTTTTTTTTTTTTTTTTGGTGTATTTACTGAAATCCATGCATTCATTCTTAAAGGGCTAATAAATTGTTGCCATCCATTTCATTAATATTTATAATAATAAAAGAAATCACTGACTGCTTTTGACTGAATCACTTTTGTATGTATCAGTTTATATTTAGGCTAATTCATACACTGAAGACTTTACAGTGTTTTATTTTTACATTTAAGTATTAAATTTCTGTAATATTTCTTACTACATGATATGTTAAATAAACCTAGGCTACTGTACCTGAAAAACATTGTATATCTATTGTATTTGTCCTGTTGTTTGTAATTTGCTTCTTTGTTCCTATTTTTAATTAGCCTGACGTCGTCATACTCAGATTCTAGTCAGAATATGAGTCTGATACTGCGCCATTGGGCTGTGATTAAGGGGCGTGTTTCAACCAAACCAGGTTGAAACTCTATTGGATAGACCTACAACCAATCAGAGCAACGGAGAAACCACAATGACCACAGGGTTTTCATTGCGCCCCATCTTCTTAGCGACCATCGGGGCCAACTGATAAATTAAACTTTTGCCGAATCCCGTAGGAAGGACGGCAAAAACATCTTTCCGATTGACAAATACCTTGATCGCGGTTCTCTGTTCCTCTTTTAAAATTAATGCGCTGTCGATATCTTCTATAACAGACGCAATGGCGGCATCTTTGTTGTAAACGAATTCAACCCAAGCGCTCATTGGTGACGTGGATGATTACGTTACTGTTGAACATCTGTCCATCATCGTATAAAGCCCGCCCTGACAATTTGATTGGTTCGAGCATAGTTGCTCCACAACGGATCTAGTCCAGACCGAACTTCCCGACCTCAAATGTTGTGGGCGGGGCTAAGTTCGGCTGGCATCCAGGCTAATTTTTTATATCAAAAATAAAATAAAATCGCCTGCCTTGCTTCATTACAGAAGACTGCCAGTCGTGTGTGTAATAACTGTAGTCTGCTTAATGGCATTTGTTTTATAAAATTAGGTTGACTAAAAGATTCACATTTAATTCAGTGGGATTTTTTTTTCTTCAAGATTTATTAAACGGTCTACCACAGTCAAATAAAAAAAGTAACACAAAACCGTAAACTAGAATCAAATCTATAATATGGAATCGAAATTTGATTCAAAATCGGATTCGAGAATGCATTTTTAATCGAATCGTGAGGTACCAAAAAACTCCCACCCCTATAAATGGTGGAGTCCTGATGCCCAAATTCTCCACATGGCCGTTCAATCCCTGCTCGTTTCACGATGGAATACACTGCAATGAGTGATCAAGTTGTTTGGGCTGAGAATTATGGATTTTGATTGGCTAATATTGCTTTCCTTTTTTGTGGAAATAAGACAAAAACGCAAAGTGCCGCCAATAATGTGACAGTTTTGCCTTTATTCTTGAAATTTGTGTGTAATGTATTGAGTGTTAGAGATTAGTCTTGGGATGGGGTCCTGTGACTCAACGGTCTCTTTCACTCCCTCTTTTGTTCCTTCCTTCCCTCTCGCTCGTTTTTCTGTTCTTGCTGTGAGGTTTCTCTGGTAAAGAGGATTGAGGTGGGCAGCAGTAATCTGTCTCATACATTCTTGCATCATGTCCTCCTGTAGAAGGCAGAAATCCCTTCAGATTAGAGCTGAGAACAAAGGGTGGGTTTAACCCCTCATCCCCCTTTACCAGCCTCATCCCAGCAGAGAAAGACATGCACCCGAGGATCTCAGTTAAAGGGATGGTTCGAAATAATTTCAACGTAGGGTCCTTTGCACCATGACCTCGAGCCAAACACCCCCCCAGAAGTTTTTTTTCCCCTTGGTCGAACATTATTAAAGTTGGAGCTTATTTAGAGATATCAGCCGAATGGCTTAGTGAAGGCGCTAATGGATCCAAGGTTGAAAAGTGTTGACAACTTGGTGTTAACAAATAATTGATGCAAACTGGTACTACCAACAAAATATTAGTGCATTCCTGGAACTGGGCATCGTAACACTACTTCCTTATGCATCGCTTTCTGCCAGGACTTTTATGGGCTTTTCCCAAATAACGGAAGTGACGTCAACGTCCGGGTTAGCGGTAGCATTAGCCATCAGGCAAGTGTTATTTAAATAAACTCCTGATGTACTTACAAACTTCTCGTTTTATGAGTACAGAACCTATTTGTACTACTGTATAAGTTTGGTACCATTCTGGGCATTATTAGTGGGGTAATTTACGAGATACATCCTTGGATCCATTAGCGCCTGCACTGAGCCATTCGGCTGATTTCTCTAAATATCAGTTAATTTAAAAGGCTATTAAAAGTTAATAGTTTGATTTAACTATTAATAGATCATTGTTGTCAGTTGAAATAAGGCATACTAGTGAGTGAAATTGGCAAACTGTCTTATAAGCATTTTCGATTTTATACCGTAAGCAAAGCAAAGATTAATCTGCATTTCGGCACCGATAACCGATTTTCTGAAACAATCAGTTATCGGCAAAAATCCATATCGACAGTTTTTCGGGTTGCGTCCGTCGCTGGAGTGGCTGAGAAAGGTCCGCCGTCATTATACAGGACTCTAGTGATAATATTACCAAATTGCCCAGCCCTACTTCAGAATAATGTAGTACACAAGTTAAATGGGCCACTTGTATAGCACTTTTACTAGTTGCATCAATGGTTCTTCACAATTTTCTACTCAACAGGAAAATAACAGCATATTGGTTTGGAACGGCGTGATAATGAAAAGTTTTCATGAGTTGCAAGGGGGGTCTATGTGTGTCTGTTTTCATTGAATGTGTTTGAAGAACAGCATGACATCTGGTTTAATCTGTGGAGATCATCTCATGACAGACCACCTCATGTTGTTTTTGTTATTGTTTTTATTTCCATCCCTGGATCCATCATCCTGCGTGCGGATGCTTTAATTGGACGTGTCCCTTTCAGATCTCACGCATTATCTTTTCCTCTGTGGGGGCGACGTTATATCTGACATGCAGATATTTCAGTGGCACATGGTCTTTAGAGAAAAGGATCTGGTAAATTGTGTACTTTCACATGTGCCTTCACGTGCCTGAAACTTTTCATGAGTGTCGTTCGCCAAGACAGCGTAACTTTCACTGGTGCTCATGTTCACAGGTTGGGGTTTGAACAAATTAGGCTGTATTTACACTGCAGGTCTTGATGTCCAATTCTAACTTGTTGACTATATCCAATTATTTTGATGACCAGCTTACATCATCTTTTAAAAGCGACCCATATCTGATATCTGCATTTACACTATACACTTGGAGAGCCAATCAAAGGTAGATGTACTGACCCGGAATAGCTTAGGCCGAAAAGGAAGTAAAAACGGCGCGATTTTCAATGTACGCAGAAGAATGATAATACAAGCTTTTGCTTTCCCCACAATCTTTAAAGGTCAGCAAAACATCTGGTTGACCCTTCGTCCTCACCTGAGAAAAGAGTCGTGTGATCGCGGTTGGTGTCCACCTGAGTTGACGTCATTCGCCACCGTCGCTTTTTCAATTATGTATGACTCTCGTTGCCAGGGGAATAAAATGCACTTATCTGATTCATATCAGACTTATTTCCACATATGAATGAGGCCTAAAACCGATCTCTTTTTTTCCTGCATATACATTAGTGGGTCATATCTGGTCTGTGCCACATGAGAGGAAAAAAAAATCGGAATTGGGTCACTTGAACCAAGTAATGTTAATGCGGCCATAGAGACGTGTATATAGATACCAATTATCATAAAGAGATATTAACTTGCAATTTCCTTTTTATTTTTCATTCGCTGACAGAAACAAGCTTACATAGAGCAGCACCATACTAGAAACAGCAGAGCGAAGTAGACTGGCATTGTGCTACTTACACACACTCTCTCTCACACACACACACACACACACACACACACACACACACACACACACACGCAGACACGCAGTACTCAGAGGTATTCATATGCTTCCTGACCCAGAGGAGGAGACTTCCACCCCGTCCCCGTGAACACAGAAACGCTCTGTTCAGGTTCAAAACCAGCTTCACCAAATGCATAGCAGGCTTTTAGGTGGGATGACTGGTAATTACAGGAATACAGGTTAAGAAATGAAGGGAGGGATGGAATAAACAACGGAGTACAATATCTTCTGCTTCTACTAAAATGAAGTTAACATCAAGTAGACACTAGTACTATTTACTCAGGGGTGTGTGTGTGAGTGTGTGATTATAGGGCTGCAAGAGATAAAGGAAGAATCAGAGACAGAGGGCGAGGGCGAGTGCTCAACTCAAGGGCCACCCAAGGGGACATGCTTTTTTCCCTTGAAAAGTATCTTATACTCGTCAAGGCATGCATTTATTTAAAAAAAAACGTAATATTGTGAAATATTATTACAGTTTTAAATAACCATTATCTACAATTTTCTATAATTTACTCTTGTCACTGTAAAGCTGAATTTTCGGCTTCATTACTCCAGTCTTCAGTGTCACATGATCCTTCAGTGGTGTTCTGCATTCCTGCTTTTAAACACACATCATTTATTACATTTATTTTTTGTGACTGTAGAAGAGCAGCAAATTACACGCTTCACAGTATCATTGTAAATTAAGTCCCTAGTCAAATATTACTAATTTCCTGAGTACATAAGTAGCTATGAAACTTGAAACTTAATGGCCTACTAAGAAAACATTAAAATCCCTGTGATGTTCATGGCGTTTGTACATTTTATATTAGCAACCAAATGATCGAATTTATCATAAATAGTCATTGTGTTTCCACATGTTTGTTGGTCTTGAGGAACATTAGATGGGTCATTGAGTTCATAGAAGCCCTCTCACTCAGGACCCACGTGTTTTAGCGGTCTGTGTTTATGCCCGTCTAAATACTTGCCATATTTTCCTCTTCAGTGGCACGTAGCCATGAGAAATACACGTCTTCACTATGGTACCTCTTCCCTGAGAGATAGAAATGAAGGGAGACATTACACTACCCCATTTCATTAGTTGATCATGTGTGTGAGGTTTTGTTTTTTGAGTGGTATTTATTGTATGATGGGGTCGCTCCCGCACGTAGCTCTCACATTCACAAAGGGCTGCGCCAGACTTTGGTCACATTTACACTCTAATCTGTTTGTCCTGTCACTTCACTCCTGGCCTCATACAGAGAAAGTAGGGCATTATCAGGAGAGCTCTGCTGTATCACTGTCACACAGGCACAATGACTCATTTCCTGTCAGGAATTTGCTGATCCTGAATTTACATTAGTATTACTGCATGTGCAAAAAATGCCTAGTTTACACAGACAACAACTTTACTTCTGGAGGTCATCAAGTAGTTATATTGTTATTATTATTTCGATAAATCAAATAGATGCTGGCCGGGATGCTTAAACAGACAGAGCAATGTTTTGATAGTGGCAGTGACCTTTTGGAGAAATAAAGCTACTAATCAACATATGAATGGTTTACTTGTAGTTGTCTCTGCATGTTAAGATGGTATATGTGAAAACATTTTAACATTTAACAAATAATTTAACATTTTAACAGACTATACACTTCACCTAGGAACATTTGATGAATTTGGCTCCTCCTCACTAAGTAAACATGAACACGATTGAGTTGATACATTGAGTAAACTAGCTGAATGAGTGTAATTTAAGCTTTCATTTCATCCCATGAAATTAAAATGAAAATATTAGCTTTTAGCTGTGAGGTCTTCTGTATGCTAATGTGCTCTTAAAAGTTGACAATTCCCTTTTAGCAGATCTATGCTTGTAACATTAGTCTTTCTCTTTATTGAAAATGGACCAAAACTATGATGACTCATGTTCTGTCGGGAGTATAGAAATCGATATTTTGTTTACAAAAGAAATATACTGTACTGTTATGGAAAGAATATACTTTTAATATGTTTTAAGCACTTTTTGACAGCCATTTTGCTCTGTCACAAAAGTTTTTGTGGCAGCTCATGCTAGTTCACACTTAAAATCGCAGCTATTAGCTTGCTGTTTTTCCGTAAGCTAAGAACCGAAAGCCTTACGATAACACGCTTGTTTTTGTTCCTCAACTATTTCCTCCATCTCACGGTTCAGAGAAACTCTTCTCCTCATCTCGCCCTGTCACCGTTTCTGCCACGCTAATTAAAACGCCCTGACTGCTAACCCAATTTGACTCTCCATGACCAAATTGAGTTAGCTCACATTTCAAACGGATCTTAACTCTGTTTTTCTCTTCCTGCAAATTCAGCGGCTTCAAACATATTTTTCCTCTCAGAAGTTGTTGACGCAGCGACGGAGATGACAGAGAGCTCAGTATATGAAACTAAACACTGCGACTGCCAAATCGATTCTCCCGCAGACACGCGTTGATCCGTGAGCCGAGCGAGTGTTATGGAGTGTGTTTGTCAAATGTAGTGAGCGGCCTGGGATGGATAAGGGTGTGTGAGTGCTGCCATATGGAATGTGGGGTATTTTGAGCTCGTGTTCCCCACATCAGGTCAATAAGGTCGGCCTGGAGGTCAGCGGTCAAAAGCTTTGACCTTGTGAAGTGAGATGAAGAAAGGATAGTGATATGCCCTTCGTGTTCGGCCACACACACACACACACACTCTATCATTCTCATGTTTATAGCAGTAATTCAGTATTTTAGTTGTTTGCAAAGTCTTTGCAAACGTGCACACACTTTCACAAACAAGCGCATGCATAATTTTATATACTTTATGTTCACAGCATTCCAAAACCAGTGAATGCCGAAGTCTCTTCGGATTCCATGCTTGACTTTCCCATGACAAATCCCTTTAGGACAACCCACCCCGTCTCTCTCTCTCTCTATATATATATATCTCGCTCTCTCTCTCTCTCTGTCTCTCTCTGTGTGTCTGGCTCTTTCTCATTCTCCTTCCCAATGGATCTATTTTTTTCTGTGGTAAATTAAGTGTTTGTGTGCAGTTTGTTTGTTTGGGAATTGTTTGTTTCTGTGGTTCTGTGTGTGTCATGCTCACAGTCGGACGTCCAGTTACACAATGACACCTACACAGATTTCACCACAACACATCTGTATCTTAACCACTTAATATATATATTCATATAACAGTTAGTTCCAGTCAATATTGGGCAAGCTAGTCTTCAAAATATCTTATGTTCCATAGAAGAATGAATGTTTGCACTTACGTAATGGTAAGTAAATTATGACAGAATTTAAATGTTGGGGTGAACTATCCCTTTAAATTGGCAGTATAGTTTTTAATATATAACTATCTGATGATATATTGTGTTTTCTTGCACAAAGACAATGAGGGTTTTCGAAAGAGTGAACTTGTTTAGTTAATGCAACTAAAACCTTGAATGTGTTCAATTAGCTACTTTTAAAATACATATTCCACTATTTAAAAAAAAATCAACTTAACTTTATTTTACAGTACATGTACATACAGTGTACTTACCTAAGAAAGTACTGGGTAATATAAGGTAACTACATGGGTTAGGTTTAGGGGTAGATTCAGGGTTAGTACCCAGTTATTACCCAGTTACTGTAATTACTGTAATAAGTACAGAGGAACAGGACTGTAAAATAAAGTGCTACCTAAAAAACGAATAAATAATTTAAAAAGTATAATAAAAAATGCAAAGATGCAATCTAATATTCGACACAGGGACTTAGATCAATGTGTCATTTTTTATTTATCTTCATTTACATGAGCCATATGAATGAAGCGATTCAGTAGAAACCGGTTCTAATGTCACGTGAGAAAAAGAACCGATTTGTAAGAAATTTACTGGAATGAATTGTAATTTGCACCTCAGATGTCGGCAGTAAAACTGCTATTTAGTCATGTAGTATTTTTTACAGCATTCTAATAAAAAACACATAAATTGTGATATTGTTTAATTATCTGTCATAACACTAACATATTTACCATCCGAATATGTAAACATTTACTTACAGTCAATGACACACAGAGATACTGTGTTTAAGATACTGTGCTGGATTTAAGATGGCTTCAGTTGTTGTATGCATGAACATGAAGTATGAAAGAAAGAACTATATACGTGGGCCGGTGGTTTTAATGCAGATGTGATATTTTTTTAAGGAGGTAGGAAGAGGAGATGTTGGAACCCTATGAAACACACTGCATGTTGTTTATCAATAAGAGCAAAACAGGATTGTCGTGAGAGGGAGAGATGTAGTTTGAAGAACAAAGGCACATATGACTGTCTTGCCCCCTCGCATCCGCCCACTGAGTATCTCTGTGTGTTTGTTCATTAGCCTCTGAGCTCCACTGAGAGGTTAAACTCACATTTATCTGACTCCATGTTGGCTGTATTCATATTCTCAGAAAAGACATTTATCTCATAATCAAAAGCAATGCTATCTATACAAAGTTGCCATTACTTCTCTTCACTAAAAAAAAATGATGGATGAATATGTAGATAGGTGGATGGATAGATAGGTAGGTGGATGGATGGATGGATGGATGGATGGATGGATGGATGGATGGATGGATGGATGGATGGATGGATGGATGGATGGATGGATGGATGGATGGATGGATGGATGGATGGATGGATGGATGGATGGATGGATGGATGGATGGATGGATGGATGAATGGATGGATGGATTGATATGTGGATGGATAGGTAGATAGGTGGATGGATGGATGGATGGATGGGTGGATTGGTGGATGGATGGATGGATAGGTGGATAGATAGGTGGATGGATGGATTGGTGGATGGATGGATAGGTAGATATGTGAATTGATGGATGGGTAGATAGATGGGTGGATGGGTAGGTAGGTGGATGGATGGATGGATGGATGGATGGATGGATGGATGGATGGATGGATGGATGGGTAGATAGATGGGTGAATGGATGGATGGATAGTTAGATATGTGAATGGATAGATAGGTGGATGGATGGATGGATGGATGGATGGATGGATGGATGGATGGATGAATGAATGAATAGGTAGATATGTGGATGGATGGATGGATGGATGGATTGATAGGTGGATGGATTGATAGGTGGATGGATTGATAGGTGGATGGATAGGTACAGGTAGATAGGTGGATGGATAGGTAGATATGTGAATGGATTGATGGATAGGTAGAAAGGTAGGTGGATGGTTGGATGGATGGATGGTAGATGGGTAGATAGATGGGTGGATGGATGGGTAGGTAGATGGATGGATGGATGGATAGGTGAATGAATAGGTAGATATGTGGATGGATGGATGGATGGATGGGTGGATGGATGGGTGGATGGATTGATAGGTGGATGGATAGGTACAGGTAGATAGGTGGATGGATAGGTAGATATGTGAATGGATTGATGGATAGGTAGAAAGGTAGGTGGATGGTTGGATGGATGGGTAGGTGGGTGGATGGATGGATGGATGGATGGATGGATGGATGGATGGATGGATGGATGGATGGATAGTTAGATATATGAATGGATAGATATGTGGATGGATAGGTAGATGGATGGATGGATCGATGGATGGTCGGATAGGTGGATGAGTAGGTAGATATGTGGATTGATGGATGGATGGATGGATGGATGGATGGATGGATGGGTAGATAGGTGGATGGGTAGATGGATGGATGGAACAAAAAGCATCCTGCTTTAACTGCAATTTAAAAGTAGCCATGTATTCTAACTAAATGCCATTTTTGCAAGCAATATTTATTTGTGTATTTATTTATTTTGCTTTTTTTGTTCCTGTATCCTGCATTGAGTTTTAATATAGTGATCGGTCACATGACATTTACATCTCAGATGATTGGCTGAAAAAATTAATCGGTTCATATACTCCCAGGGGTCCTGCACCAGCTGAACAAGTACCATTGAGATGAATAGGAATGCTATAGATCTTCAGGTATATTAGACCTTATTAGTATTCAAGAGGGAAAGAGCAGCGCGTGCTTTGGTTTGAGTTTCCTCCATCACTGTAACACAGCACACACATTACTCTCTCGGTTCCGCTCAGTGTGAACGCTGCGCTGGTATTTCCTGTTTATGCTGTTGGAGAAACGCCCTTTGAACTTCTCCAACATGCACTCCCTCAGGACACCCCCGTTCTGCACTCCGGCCCCCTGTCCAGCCTCTCTCAGCATCCCTTTGTGTTCACTGCGAATAACACAATCCGCATGGTCTGCACTCGCCAAGATGTTGGGAGTCTTTTGTGGTTGGGTTTGTGAATGAGAGTGTGTGTGTGTGTGTGTGTGAGAACCTCAACACCTGGCCATCACAGACGCATTCACCCGTCTGAAGATAAATGAGCTGATGCAGTAATCACAGATTATGTCACGAATACATGCTGAAAACGATGCCTCTCAGCTTATTTAAATAAGCAGAAACTATCCGAGAGTGCTGAGAACATATTAGATTCCCTTTTTACACCTGATAAGAACACCTTAAAAGAGCATGGGGGAAATGCAAGGAACTGAGGTATTCCTTGTGAAAAATTATTTGTTTTTGGTTTAATTAAAACAGTTATCAGAGGGAAATAATTGCATTATTAAATGGCTGCCAGCATTTAAAAATAATGTTTTCACTATTTTCCATTTCGTTTTTCAAAAATGTCTTATATTTTTCGATTTTTGATTTCCTGATCACATTTTTAGTGTAACATTTAAGTTTCCAGATATGGATGTCAATAAGAGATGTTTTTATTTGATGGAAATTAATACCTTTAATTGATCAAAAGTTACGGTAAAGATTTTTAAATTGATTCAAAAGATTTCTACTTTCTATTCATCAAAGAATCCTGAAATATCTTGGAATCCTGTGAAATAAATGTATCACGGTTTCCACAAAAATATGAAGCAGCACAACTGTTTTCAACATTGATAATAATAAGAAATGTTTAATCAAATCGGCATGTTCACGTGACTCTAAAGACTGGAGTAATGATGCTGAAAATTCAGCTGACAACAGAATAAATTGCATTTAAAATATATTCAAATAGAAAACATCAATTTTAAATTGTTATAATATTTTACAATATTACTGTTAAAAAATTGTCAGGGCATACAATCCCACTGTAACATAACTTTATCCTAATATTTATACCAAGAAATTAACTGAGACTGAACAGAATGATTTGTGTTGAGATTATTTACAAGCCTGCGACATTGTATTTACTCGACACCGTGAATAGATTGTTGACATTTGGCCATGAGACTAGACACAATGAGTGGGAAAGACCACAGCGGACAGAGAAACAGAGAGAAGTTTGGGCTGTGAACAGCGTAGAAAGATTCCGATCAAGAGGTAGACAGCCACTTGAAGAAAACAAAGAGTGTGTTTTTATAAATGAGCTCAGAGTAGACAAGAACTTGAGGAATGGAGTGTATTGAAGTGTTTCTTTAGTTAATACAGGCCTCTCGGGGAGCTGAAGATGTATTGTTACACACACCGGGAGTCTGATCTGATCGAGTCAGGCGAGTTGAGAATGGTCCAGGGGAGTGGCGATCCAAGTTTATGTGTGTAAGTGTGTGTGTTACTATGGCAAGACTCGCATTACTGCTACTGTAACCCAGAGGAGGGCCGCCTTCCTCCTCCCTCCCTCCCTCTCTCCTTGTCCTTCTCACCCTCCCTTCCTCCTTTCCTCCCTCGCTCTCTCTTGCTGTCCCTCTCCGTACCACTCCATAATTAAACGATCACAGGATGATGGTAAGAATTTGAGCCGAAGTTGATAACCTGCAGGACTGCGGAAAGAGCTTGATTAGCTAAGAATAGACGTTTAGAGCAGCGGGCACTTGCTTCTTCTCCTCGATTTGGCTGTTTTTTCCCCTGCGTTTCCAGCTGAGGGAGGTGTCCTCTACAATTCTCAGTCACCCCAAGCACCCTTACAGATTGCCGTGCCACCTTTCGGTATGCCAGGGGTAAGTTTGTTTGCTGACTGCATGCTCAAACATACGCTATGCATCTCTGTCTCAGGTGAGTTTAGATAGTCGTGCAACAGGTGTATCTTGAATGATGGAGCCAATTGTGTTGAGAATATATTTTTGCTCATATTTGGATATAAATGGCTGATTTGTTTCTTGTAATGTTGTAATGCGAAAAGTTTCCGCCTTAGTGTGAACAAGGTACAAGAGGCTGCGTGTTACTGCACGTTATATAAAGTGGTTAGAAGTTCTTAAACTGATCCGATTGAGTTGTTTATTGTTTCAGTTGTGGTGTGTGTGATTGGTCACCGAGGTCTGAGTGAAATGTACTTGTGCGTAGATTCCGTTTTGTTTTGATGGACTTGTGGTGGGAAGGAAACTGCAAGTCTGGCAGAGTTCAGATTAGCATGTACACACAGAGTAACACTATAATCTGGATTAGTGGTCTGAAGGTGGTTTACACCATTAATCAGCGCAGACAAAGATCAGCTAATGTTGATTTTTACATTCTTTTGTGTTTGCGTGCAGTATGTTAATAGTTGCGTATTGTGGTGTGTGTGTGTGTGTGTGTGTGTGTCAAGCAATCACACATTGGTTGCAGGAGTTCACAGTGGCGTTCTACAGGCGGCTTTGGAATTCCAAGGGTTTGTCTGCATTTGCAGGAACATGTGCGTTTGACATCCGTTTTTGCTTGTGCAAAGAAACATGAGCAGTTTGTGTGTTTAAAACATCTATCACTCACAAACACAAACTGTATACGTACAACTAATTTGCGTACACATGTACTTCTATGCAAGTATACACCAAATGTAAACTTCAAAGTGTGTGTTTGTGTGTGTGAGGTTCAGCATGGTAAGAGATAAGGGAATGTAATTGTGTTACATGATTAGGTAACAACGCTCTGGTAATATTGTTGTAACACTTTGATAGCGTCACTATATAAGTCCATAGTGGATTCCTGTTTTTCAGCTCTGCTGGAACACACTGTCTGTTCAACCTTTCCTGTTGTGTTTCTCTTACACACTCCACTGCGGTGGCCTGAATAGTGTGTGTGTGTGTGTGTGTGTGTGTGTCTGCCTGCACATTGTTTGTGCTTTGATTGAAATCGTTGTAAGCAGCTCTCTGATACTGAAGCAAAATCCATATTACAAAATAAATATTAATATTGTTATTGCTTAACATTTCTTTATTGAAGGCTAAACGCATAGCTTAATTGGCTTTGTTTTGTGTTTGCATGTATGAGATATTCTTTAAAAGAAAATGAGGAAATAGTACTATGCCAGCCTTGGCATCGCAACCACATATTCTTCTCTATTAGATATGGATAGATTTACAGAGAGTTTCATGTTTAGCTCTCAAATACCCACAGGATATTGCCAGATATTATGCTCCATAGCAAGCATCATAAATGTTTATAACTTCAACATATTACAAATGAATTGAATTGTAAAATTGGATTTATTTGGTTTATTCACATTCAAATGTTTTAAAAAATGTTTTGATAAGTATGTTTCAATTGTATTTGCACAACTTTTCCAAATATCTGTTTGTGCCATATATGTTATTCATAGAGTTGTTAGCAGTATCTTAACGTCAAACTCTATTGGAATCAATTGTAAGTTGAGTCTCTCTTGTATTTCATTTGAAGAGAACTATTTTGTGGCATGGAGTTGCTACCTATGTAGAGCAGTTTTGTAATTGAGAACTTGGACCGAGATCAAGTTTTGACTCAAACTCGACCCTCTTCTGGTCTTGGTCTTGACTCAAGACTCGAATGAGCTGGTCTTGACTACAACATTGATGTAGACCATTCCAAATCAGTCACTAACAAGGTTCCATTTCAGTTAGAATGCTGCATTTAAAGGCAGCTCTAGGAAGTAGAGAATGTGTGTTGACTGTAACCTCTTTTTATGTGTTTCAGGGACTTCGCTCAAAGATGGCAGCCCGCTCCTGGATCCAAGGCTGCCATGTTGGTGAAAGTTAACAGCATTGGAAGAAACCAGTCTCTGGGACCAGCTACTGCCCACCACCTTCTTCATCATAACCCCACCAACACTAGCACTTCACCCAGACCAGGTTACACAGCGCAACTTGACATAACTGGTTTGTTCAACAAAATGGCCGTGCCTGGAGACTCCAAGCAGGGTTACCACCTCAAAAAGGGGGATGCCAACTTCTGTCTGGTTTTGCCCACTTCTAGCTCTTCCTCTTGCTCGGCGCACCAGCGCTCTGGTGCAGGTACACCCCGCCCCTCTTCCCCTCAATATGGAGCTTTACCCTCAGCACCCATCTATGATGAACCTCCACCCATGGATCCCCCCATTTACGATGAACCCCCAGTAGAAATGGAAGTAGAAGGTGCGCACCACTTACGCAGAGGTCCCTACTCCACCAGTCACAGCCTGTCGAGAGGAACTCAGCCTCCTAAACTCCTCCAGTTCCCCCATTCCAAACAAGTCTGCAGCTCCTCAGCTAGTGAGTACAGTCCGGCCGGCCGGGAGTGCATCAAACACATGGTAAATGTGGATGCAGCTGTATCCAAGCACCAGCCCCAGATGTCTAATCCCATTGAGGGTCCTTCAAATCCAGTCAGCCCTCAAATCCAGCCCCAGTCTCCAGTCTCTGCACAGATTAAGAAAGAAATCTCTCTAGAGAAGAAGCAATCATGGAGGCTGTTGGAGCCTCGCCATAGTCGTCAAAGCAGCCTGGCCTCTCAGGAGTACCCAGGCCCTGTTGCCGTCACGTACCAGGATTCTGGCTACTCCACTGGACCATCCCCAAGTCTGCGAAGGAAAAACCGTCGGCGTGCAGCTCTGGGTGCTGGGTCTGGTCGGCCCGGGTCGGTGGGCAGCAGTAGTGAGTTAAACGCATTGAATGATAAGCTGATGGCAGAAATGAGGGCGGTGGTGAACCGTTCTAATGCACTTCATGGCAGCAAGGCCAGTCTGGACACTGAGATTGGATCGGAGGCTTCTGGGAGTACCGCCCGCTCACCAGTCAGTTCATTGAAGATGGGTGCAAGAGGGTGTGGATCAAGGGAGGATGTGACATCAAGTAACCGATCACTGTACAAGAGCGGGGGCAACAACCATGGTGACGTGCTGCTGTCGCCACTGGTGACAGATGGGCTCGGAAGCCGGCAAAAGAGGACGTACGAGAAAGTGGATTCGCTGGAGAAGAGCGTAACATCACAGACCAGCTTGTCCTCTCCAGAACCGCCTAGGTCTCCCTCACAGGTATAAACACTTTTTGCAGCTGTCCACTTGCTTGAGTGTCTAAGTCTGGAAATGTTGTTATGGTTGGTCCAGTGAGGTAATCTGGCTGATTCCCTTTTCCTGTATTTCTTTTTCTTTTATTTACCCTTCTCTCTTTCATTACTCCTCACATTTGAGGGTCCGACTGTGTCTTATGGAGTGGAAAAGCAAACAAACACTTCCTATCCGGTTGCTGTAGATACTATGCAGGAGATGGCGAGGGTTTCCGGAGCCGGAGAGGGTGTGAATGTTACATTCTAAGGAGATTTACTTTGTGCGTGTGTGCGTGCGTGCGTGTGTTGTGCTTAGATTAAGAGGACTGTACAAAGGCCAATGGTTGTTTTTCTCAAGAAACAGATTAAGGGGAAAATGTGAGATTATGAGACAGGTGAGTTTAGCATGCAAAGGATTGATGACGGAGAGATGCAAGAGTGGCAAAAGTAAAAGAATTTAAGTGTGTGTGTGTGTTTTGTGGGGTATGTACATATGGGAATTTGGTAGCAAGTAGGTCAGTGCAGAGCTTGAGAACCAAATTACTTTTTCAGGCCGTGTTCAAGCATTGACTGTATGAAGAGTGTGTTTTTTGTGGATAGCGGATATTGGTTATAATAAAGGCAGATAACTTACTTCTGCAGAGTAAATACACAGTGAAACAATACTGCAACTACTGACACTGCAGACAGTGGAACTCATGTAATCTGTTTCATGAAGAATACAGTTAAAGTCAAGCAAGAACTCTTACTAGCAAGCAACAGTCCAGGGACTTCAGCAATTGTATTGCTGTCATTATGAACAGGCAAGTATGAAACAGAAGTTGCAATAGTCTTTTCTTACCTATTGTAACATATATCCGAGTGAAACGGCTTCTCGAAGAATTTTTTTTGGGGCAGGACCTAATTTTCTCCATGGGGAACTAATTGGATCGTTGGATTGTTGTTGCTATTGCTGTGAACTCATGTGATTGACAGGTTGTCCCACCCTCATGTCAGTAAACGTGTCATCAAAGAACAGAAGAGATGTCATTGCAAGAGGGAGGGGAAGTTATTTTGATTAAAGCTTGCAAGGGTATTTATTTATTTTTTAATGTGCATGGCTAAATCATTTATGATAAACACTGCAATATTCCATAAGAATAAGAATTGTCCATTTTGATTTAATGGTAACTTTAAGAAGGCAGCCGTCTATGTATGGATTGGACTGCGGTGCATCTCAGCAGGGTTTGAAATAAAGATCAAGTGTTTTGGATCCAGGCTCTGGATTCGGTAGCATTAGTGTGTGTGTTAATGCTGTTCATGAAGTCATTCCCACAGAAGTGCTGGAAATACTGGAACGTAAATGACCCTTTAGTCTGTGTTTCTCCACCAGAAACAACCTGTCTGTTTTAAAACATAACAGAAATGCAAGCGCTGGTGCTATTTGCAGAATAATTGAGAAAGGAAAACAGAGACCAGGCTAGTCCCCTCATTCAATTAGCCAGGTGTTGTGGTCGTACAAGACAGTCGGCTCTTACAGCTCATTGTGATTTGGCACATTTAGGTAATGTGTTTCGATGTGTGTGCTGACAGTTCCATTTGTCATTAGTGTAGTGCTCCACATGTGGTTTGGCTTCTCCTGGGGAGCATGAGTTGGTGGAGTTAATATTATGGATCTTAATACACTAAGAGAGGTCTGTCATCAATCAAATGATCATAAACGATTAAAATAATCACACCAGTGCAACTTAATCAAAATTACAGTTTTCTTAAACATTATGCAGGTATGCCTATGTTAGTCTTTGTGAATGGATAATGATAATTTCATCCCTACAGTATTCAGCCTCCTCTTTATGTCTGCTGGCACTTCATCTATTTTCTTGCCTTAACGTGCCTCATTAACTTCATCAATCTCTTTGTCTCTCTCTCATACTCTCACATCTGATTAAAATACAAAAATAAATGTAAAGGCAGAGTTGTGAGGTTGGAAACATTGACTCAGTGATTTGGTTCAAAGCAAGCTTATTACATCTTAATGGAGGTAGAACCGCACTAATGTCCACATGCACGGAGAAACACTTCATTCTTACAATTTAATATGACCACATTGTTAAATCTGTATCACTTAGGGCACAGTGTCACATTGACGTAATGCCAGGGGGCGCCAAGGCTGGAAAGGAAACCCTTATGTTACGGGAGTATATCGCAAATGTAACGTGCTGGATATGCATGCCACTGCATACAGATGACATCATGCTCATAACCTGTCATCTCTCATTGACTCTTTTTGTAACCATAATAATGTCAGCATGATTGTGTCCAGTTGTATCGCATGTTTTGGCTGCCACTGTTGAAATACTAAAGAAACAAATATCTCAAATAAAATGTTGATGTTTTTATCGATTTTTTACTGCCGTTGGCAGTCATCCTGGACTTATACTGTGTCCTAACCAGTCACAACAGAACAAGTGCCGTAAAACTGCAGCGCAATGTGATACGATCACATTCACAAGCTTTCGCAAGTCAGCCATGATCAATTTATTTAGTATCCCATTATCGGTCGAATATCAGTTATCACGATTTATTGAGCTCCGTCCCAAATGGCACCCTGCACACTTGCGGTCTTCCTTTGAGTCCACACTTTTTTTTCTTTTTTTTTTAATCCTTTACATTTGGATGTACTCAATATGAAAGAAAAGATATGTCGCTACTTCCATTTCATCATGCCTTTAAAGATATTTTCAAAAGTGTTTCATTTATATATGCACAAACATATAGATAAATTTAGATAAATGCAGCAAAAATACTTAGTCGTTATGTTGGACAGGGGTTTTTGGAGCATTAATGAGTTAGGAGAGAGGGAGAAATGAAGAGAGAGAAGAGGGGAGGCAGTAATGTTTGATGTTGGGATGTGATTTCCATATTGGGTCACCTATTTAGGGAGCGAGCGTAATCCATGACAAAAAGCGTTTCCAGGTTTCTGCAGGGAGAGTGAGTAAGCCAATTGGCTGCAGCCTACGCAACACATGCACTCAGATTCAAGTTCCTGCGGCAGTCGTGATGATGCAAATAAGTGCCAGAACAGCTGCATCCGTGCTGATATCTTTTTGTTTCTCAATCTCTTATTTTTGTCTCCAGACAGGAACACTGGAATCCAAAACTCAGCAGGACGTCTCGCCCCAGGATGACCATGACAGAGAGGGTCGTGGAACTGCCCACCTCACCTATAAAAACAACAACAACAATCCCCCTCCTCCTCATGCCAGCACGGGTTCGGGTTACCAGTACCCGTACACCACCCTCTGCAAACCTACAGCCGACGCCAACATGGAGGACTGGGCCAGCAAGAACCTGAACCAGCACACGCAAGGCCTGTTTCGCCGGCGCGTCTCCATCGCTAATATGCTGTCGTGGAACCGAGGCTCCATTAAGAAACCCATGCTGATCACCAGCGACCGCACTGTCAAGAAGGAAGCCTGTGAGATGTTCAAGCTGGTCCAGGCCTACATGGGCGACAGGCCGGCCAGATTGGACAAACGCCACGTGGCTCTTCAGGTGGTCACGAAGTGCTGGGGGATGCAAGGGTTGAGGGACGAGCTGTACGTGCAGCTGGTGCGACAGACCACCGATAACTTGAGTTTGAGGAGCTTGGAGGCAGGCTGGGAGTTGATGGCCATCAGCTTAGCGTTCTTCTCGCCTTCGCCCAAATTTAGACGCTATTTGGAAGGGTACATCCAACGACACCTTGAGCCCAGTAACGACAAGAAGAGTAAGTTTCAAATATTTAGTTTTTAGATAAATGCCACTTTTGATATTTTGTATCTAATGTAATGCAATTCATACATTTGTAAGTGTGGCTTAAGTGTCCAAATACTTATTTGGACATTCTTTTTGGGGCCAGTGTATGTCTTGGATAGTCCAGTGTTTTTGTTTGTAGGACAGGGAGAGGACACACACAGGGGAGTGTTTATGTTTTAGGCCGTCCCATATGGATTCAAACCTGAAACACTCATATACATACAAACAGAGCAGGCCAATATTGGTTACACTGCTAAAATTATTATGGCATTGTGCCTACCCAAACAGGATATAACGCTGTGGAGGAGGGAAAAATAAAACGCAGGGGTTGCAGCAGGTTAAACATCACACAGGTCATGGAACAATAAAGTCGGGTATTGTTCAGACGGACTGTTGGAGCGTATGAGTGTTCAAAATTAACAGTTTGTTGTATCTGACAGTACTTCAGCACATCATGGATCAGCAGGACATAAAAAACAAGAAGAATTCCAAGTCCAGAAAAAAGAGGAGACAGAACAATGAGGAAGAAGAGGATGAAGGTGAGTTTATGGTGAAATTTTTTAATTTTGCACACACACACTCAGGGAAACATGCATACACACTTAAGAAATCATGAGATGATATTTTGGACGGATTGGACAATTTTTAAATTTAGAACCTTTTTCATAATTTGGATTTTTTATTTAAGCTGAATGGGCAATACCAAACAGGAACTTGACCATCCTTCCATCCATCCATCCATCCATCCATCGTTCTATCTATATCTATTTCTAGGGTTTGAAATTAGCTCCTGTCAACTCGCCAAATGCTGGTGAAAATCCACTGTGGCGGGTAACGCATATCAACACACTAGTAGCCAATTTGCCGGGTTATAATTAATAAATTATGTTCTATCACTTTGCATGGCATCGTTATCAGAGCTCTTCCTCTAAAAGGAGCCTCAAACATAAGCAAAACAACATGTAAAGAGGGTCACACAGTCTGAGAGAAATGCCACATCTTTAAAATTCAAACACATTGTTTTCCATGACTCAGACTGTTCAAAATCATGCCGCACCACAACCTCACTCACATAGTTTTACATTAAAATACAACGCAAGTAGAAGTTCTGAATGGCTGGTAACTTAAAAATTTTGTAGCCGACCCATATACCTTCAAACATAGGTAACATACCTTCAAGACTATATATTTAAAACAAAGCATAGCCACATATATCTACTGTAGCTGCTTAAATATGATTTTAGTAATGTAATAGCATCTTTAATGGTCCAGTCAAATCCTGATGGATGAGTTACAATACATTACATTACAGAAGTGATGTTGTGAATGACGTTTCATGTTGTTTTTCATGTGCTGTAAAGTAAGCCAAGGCATCTTTTATCTTTAATTGAAAGACAGGCTCCCAAACACACCCACTCACATACAGTGTCAAGGGGGTTTGGTGTACAATAAGGGAATCTTCCCGGTAACACATTTGGCTGAGGGAGAGTATTAATGATGCTTTGGGTCCGCTAGTGGAGGAGGACCACTCAAAGAAAGAGCAGCTGGCCCAGCACAGAAGAGGAGTATCCCCCTCCTCTCTCCCTTTCTCACTCTCTCTTATAGAGGCAAGATTAAAGCTTTGAGCAACAAGACATACTACAACTCCCACGCTTCCCTGGCCCGCTTCCAGACTGCTCAGGCAGAGAGAGAGAGAGTTTAATGGTTGAGAGGCAACAAAGATCCTGAGAACGTCTTTCAGTCTTGAAGCGCGAGTGATAGGAGATGGAAAGAGAAAGAGGAACAGGCAGATCTAGACAAAAAACGGAGAGTGGGACATTTTTATCAGGTTACACCCTCAGTGGCTGGCATCCAACTTAACTCTGTTTGTTCTTTTATACCTCTTCGCACACACACTCCAAAACAAAGAGTTTGACGAGACAGCTCTGCGTGGGCTTTTAATGGTGCAGATCCAGCTCGGCCTTGGTTAATTACACTGTGTGTTGTCTTCACAGGGGCAGTGCTACACCAGACATGTGCTCATTGCAAGTAATGGCCACTGTCATTGTTTGAGGTGGAAGTGCAAGGCTAAAATATACTCTCATTACCAAGATATTATTTAGTACTGTACACCTAGGGACAATCCATCAGGAGCCTTCATGAGATTGTGATGGTGATGAGTTCATGGATCAACCTTTGGTGGGTTTGAACAAACTTTGCCACCAGAACAGCTCTGTATTCAGATCTTTTAGTTCTTTAACTTTTGTTTTACATGTGATTCTTTAGCGCAGGACTTTTCTCTCAGCAGCTCGCTGGCTGAATCCAGTCCATTTCATCATTTTATTGATACTCTAAAATTGATTTTGATGAAATCGTTGCACTGCCTGGTACATCACAGTGTGAAACTCAGCGGGGAGTTCAGAAACACTCAGCGGTCGATAGTTAGCAGATTGCATTTTATATCTGGTTCTGGTGTCCACTTAAGTGATTTTAAAAAGCAGGGTATGTTATATATCCAAACCACCATGGTTGATAATCGTTGACCTTACTCATAATTGTATGACTTTCCTCTGTTTATGTCATTGTGCTATTTATAACATCATAAATTTAACATGACTGATGAAGCTTTACTGTAGTTCAGATATGCTAGAATATTTTATTGCACATGAAAAAATTAATAAAATGCTTTTATTCTCCCAGTGCTCATAATCTTATCTTAAATGTTAAAGGTGTATTCGGTTGCTCTTTAGCAAGCATTAGCATTCCTGTTCTTTGCGTGTTTTATGTACCGGTACCTCTACATCACAGATTTGCTCCTTTAGTTTCAATGTTTGTTTTCTGTTGGATTGCGACAGTCTTGGTTTCATGTGTCACTGGCCTACAATCAACAAGATCACAATCTTTGACCTTTAAGGTCAAGGATATAGGATTTGTGGGAGGACTTATGGTGGCATCAGTGATTATAAGAGTGATAAGCTACGATTAAGCCAGAAAAACAATGGATTTTCTAATTCCAGCATCATGTGTATGTGGAAGCCAAACATCAGGAATGTCATTGTGGTTCTAGATCAGGGGTGTCCAATCCTGCTCATGTAGAGCCACTGTCCTGCAGAGTTTAGCTGCAACCCCAATTTCTAGAAACTTCCAGGCAAGTGTGTCGAGTCAAGTTGGAGCTAAACTCTACAGGACAGTAGCCCTTCCAGGGCCGACTTTGGATGCCCCTGTTCTAGTGTATGGAAAGAACATGGGAAACAACTATGGAAAGTACAAAGGAAACAACATAACACTCATGAACTGACTAATGTGTTGCCGGTTTACTTTAGTCATCCGAAGCATTGTTTTGGCTGGACTGGAACATTCCAAGTGACACCTTTGCACCTTCCTGCTGTCTGACCGTGGCTCGCTCAGATGGATGCTGGGAATTATTTAGTATGGCAGAAAGAATATGGCTTTATCATTCACTATTTGCATTTATCGTTTGATTTGCATTTATGGTTCCATGAAGAACCTATAACATTCATTGAACCTTTTCATTGCTCAAAAGGTTATTTATATTGAATTTTTTTTATTATTATTTTAAGATCTGTTCACTGAATGGTTCTTCTGTGGCATGGCTGCGAAAAACCCCTTTATTTTTGAGAGTGTTTGCAGGGCCTCACCAGCTGTGTAGCACCATGTGCCCCAGGAGATGGCATTGTGGGAAGGGCTGCAGTTCAGGGGCCCTTTTGAAAGAGAATAGACACTCTCAGAGGACTTTATTATATGATGTGGCACTGTTTTTCTATTTTAGTAATACCCTTTTACTCCCTAACTGTTGTTTCAGGATGTGGGGTGTGGCCTCCTCCTGCCTCTTGTGGGACGGGGGAAAAAAACGCCCTTTGTGGGCTCAAAGAAGCGCCGTTACAACATTGGCACTGTTTGTATGCAAAACGGCCCTCATATCAGCACATTTCCTTTCTCATGGGTTTTGCTGTAGTGTCCGAACTGTCATTCTTTATCTACAAGAGGCTGATGAATAGAAAGTTCAAAAGAACAGCATTTATCTGAAATCTAAAAGCTTTTGTAACATTAAACACTACCGTTCAAAAGTTTGGGGTCAGTAAGAATTAAAATTTTATTTTTGGGGGAAAGACATAAAATACATCAATACTTTTATTCATCAAGGATGAGTTAAACTGATCAAAAGTTACAGTAAAATGTTAGAAAATATTCTATTTTAAATAAATGCTGTTCTTTTGAACTTTCTATTCATCAAAGAATTTTGAAAAAAATGTGTATACAACTGTTTTCAACATTGATAATAATAATGAATGTTTCTTGCATCAAATCATCATATTAGAATGATTTCTGAAGGATCATGTGACACTGAAGACTGGAGTAATGATGCTGAAAATTCAGCTTTGATCACAGGAATAAATTAGTTTAAAATATATTAAAATAGAAAACAGTCATTTTAAATTGTCATAATATTTCACAATATTACTGTTTTTTTATCAAATAAATGCAGCCTTGGTGAGCAGAAGATACTCCTTTTAAAAACATAAAAAAATCTTACTGACCCCCAAACGGTAGTGTATATATGAAAACATACAAATTGTTGAAGGGGGAGAAGGGAAGAGCGGGAAAACAGAGGCTGTGTCACAGAGAGGTGAGACAGATTCTTGTGAAATACCTGACCTGCTTGTTCAACATGAGTTTACAGCTTCATACACACAAGAGTCATCAGAACAAGAGCCGTAAATCTCACCGACTTTGTGATTCACAGATTGTGGCTGATGGCAGTAGTAGACAGACTCATCCAGACCCACCTGTTCCTGTCAAGTCTGATATCGGGAAACCTTGACTTTTACAACATTCTCACAGTCATTGTGCGTTTATCTGTTTTGTGAGGGTGTTCTTCAGACGTTTAACAGAAAGAAGCCTCATTTGCCTCAAGCCTCAAGATTTTAGTTAAAAGTAAAAAATCCTTATTTTCTCCATGTTTGATGATGAGTTAGTACAAGACACGTACAGACCGTTTCTCCCGCACTTAAACATGCAAATATTATATCTTTCCTTGTTTCATTTGACAGCATAATCTAACGCTTCAACTGTCCTATCAGGGCATGTCAGATGTGTGAGGTTTTAAACTTTGCATAGAGTTCAGTAGATGCTAGTTTTGTTTTCACATGATGAGCTTGTTTGACTGAGTATTGTCTTTTTCCCATATAAAACTGTTTCTCCCTTGTCCCCTCTGTGTGTTTCTGTGAGTAATGGCTGTGAAGAGCCCTGAAGCCTCTCTGTGTCTACCGTCTCTCAGGCTTCAGTTCAGCCCAGTCAAACCTCAGTCACCTGCTCGCTGTAAATCTGTTTCAGACCCACAAAACCACGTAAGGTTGTTCAGCCAAAGATTGAGTCACGTTCCAAGGAGAAACAAGGGAGGGAACCGCTGTGAGAGAGTTCTTCTGTTTAATGAAACCGATAGCACCTCACTCTGTTGTGTAAATCATAAAGATCAGTACATATTAGCCAGCATCACTAGTAGTTGTATCGGTTTCACTTTAATATAAGTGTGAGCGATATTTCATCTGCCGTGGCCTGGATGGCAGATTCCATTAGTACATTAAACGCTGGTTTCCTGTAACAGTTCAACTTCACGGCTCATGTACCTTGTAGATGTGAGGAAACGTTCACATCTCACTCGAGACGTTCACATCCAGCATTCGCTGAGCAGTCATGCTTAGCAACAATGAGGGTTTCAGTTTTTAGCTGCTGGAAAACACTTATCCACATATGAGTCACTGAAGCTGATCTTCAGTGTTAGAGAAGAGGCTCTGCCGGGATCTGGATCGACTAGCAGCTACTTGCACAGCACTTATGCCTCATCAGTTTTCTCTATCTGTCTTTGTCAAGTCACGTTTATCTATATAGCGCTTTATACAATACAGATTGTTTCAAAGCAGCATTACAGGGTTAAACTGTAAAATGGTTGAATGATGCAAACAGTTAAATTATGTTGAAATACAGCTCTCTGAGTGCCATCAGTGTGACAGTGAAAACACCATGTTTTCTAATGATATCTCTCAAGGGAAGCATGTACAGAGTGAAAAGCAACGGTCCTATTACCGAGCCTTGCGGTACTCCATATTGAACTTGTGATTGATATGATACCTCTTCATTTACTGCTACAAACATGTATAAAGGTCAGATATGTATGATTTTAACCATACCAATGCATTTCCACCAATGCCAACATCATTTTCGAGTCTATTTAAAAGAATGTTGGGGTCGATAGTATCAATATCATATCTGTGTGACCTTGTTTGTTTGATCTTGTGTTTAACTGGACTGGTCGAGTATCTCCAATGTATTGGGGAGGGGGGGTTCTGACCGTGCTGTCAAAATGATGTTCGTGTTATTTAAGTTTTTTGAATGGAACATTAAAATCATATTTAAGAAAATGTCTCAATTGTAAAACTGAAAACTATTGAAATGCCTGGTAAGCCATATGAGAGCCTTTCTCTGCCATGAACTCCAAACCTGTAGAAAATTAGAGGATTGGCATTGTTTCTAAAGACTTCGTTTTTAAATCCTTTAGTAAAGAATTTTATGCTCAGGACTTTGATACAAGTCTTACAAGAGGATTCATTCACAAGCCAAACTGCACAAAAACAACAACTTGCATTTGGTCATTGGTCAGTAATATTGCATATTAATTTTCTTTGACAGGTCTTCCTATCAGCATTTACGCCAAGTACTGCTACCGTAAGCTGCAAAAAGTGGCCATTACTGGGGGCAAGAAGGTAAGAGGTTTTTTTTATTTTGTATTAGTTAGTTTTTTAATTAATTAATTATTATTTTATTGATATCAATAGATGTTGGATTTATTTAACTGTATTGCTTATTTCCCTATTTTTAGATTTAAATAACCTTTACCATCATCTAACACTCACTTAAAGTAAATCTTTTAAAGACCGTAATAATAATCTTTAGCAAATCTCCAAATCTAAATTTTTCATACAATACATTATAATGTTGTGATGCTTACATTCACTTGTAGCTTTTAAAATGATTGATTTTAGTTTTTAGTGTTTTGTTTCAATTGAATTTTAATATTGGCCATGTATCGCTTATCAGCCATAACGTGAAAATAATGATCAGTTTAACATAATGGCCAAAATTTGAATTCTAACTAACACATTTCCCATCAGCCCTGATCTGCATCCAACATCAAACATAATTTCAATTGGCAGGCAATGGTTCTTAATCAGTTCTTGATTGCAGCTTTGACTCACTGACTTCTAATATGGTTACACCAGACACAGAGAAGTTGGATGATTCCATCATGTGATGTCGAATGATAATTGAAAACAGTTTTTCCTGGGAGTTTTGTTTATTTGTAGATGCCAGCACTGCTGTTAGATCGAACCCAGGAGTCTCCAAATGGTCAAAAGAAGCAGTATATGGCACAGCCGTCTAAAATTGGTCACATCTGTGAGCAATCACCTCACCCGGCCTTTAGGAGCACACCATGAGAATTAGTAATCCACTAACCCAAACTTAGAAGAAAAGGTTACAACAACTCCCCCCAGGCCCTTCTATAAGCCTCATCCATGCACACGCTTCACTGGTACCGCCACTGGCACTAGCAGAAGCTGTTTCCCCAGCCTATGTGTCCTTTCACCAGTCCCACCCTGTAATCAGCCGTCCCACCTCAGTCTCCAACGCTTTTACTGGGTGGGCTATTTTTACCCCCGCACCGCACAGCTACGCATTATCCCGCTCGCCGCTGTTGTTCCATATTGTGTTACGGTTGAGATGGTGTCCGTCTGTTCCACATAGTTATGAGGGAAACACACAGTCTGATCAACAGATGCTTTGTGTCAGCGGCTGAACCTAATTCTGTTGTGATGCTGTTATGTACTGGAATAGTTCAGCCAGTAAGGAAGATCCTGTCATCATTAATCCTCATGCTGTTTCCCACACTTTCTTTCTTTCTTTCTTTCTTTTTCATGCAGTGAGAGCATATAGTGTCCACACACTGCCAAGTTCCAAACATAACACAAAAGTACAGCAAAAGCACTATGTAGTTTATATTAAGGATGTACTGATATTGACATTTTTCCCAATAAATGTTATGTCCGATAACCAATAAATGACCAATATTAAAATGATGTGATGTGATTAAAAAAAACATATTAAATAAATAATTGTATTCATTTTCAAATAAAAAATATATTAAAAAAAAGCATAAAATGCATCACAACATTTATAATGCATTAAAAATGTATATTCATTTTGAGATGTACTAAAGATTACATTTAACAGTGTTATTAAATTATAACTGTTTTCAAAGATTAACTTTAAGTAAGAACTAGATGATGGATTTAGATTTAAATGTAAAAATGGGAAAAATGAGAAATATGATTAAATATACAGTATTGGCTGATAATAAGAATATTTTTTTAAATCTCTAATATTTGTACTACAGTTCAACATTTTGGGGTCAATAAGGTTTTTTAAGAAAGAAATTAATATTTTTATTCAGCAAGGATGCAAATTGATCAAACGTGACAAGACTTTTACGTTGTTACAAAAAAAATCCTATTTCAAATAAATGCTGTTCTTTTGAACTATTTATTGATCAAAGAATTCTGAAAAAAATATTAAGCAGCACAACTGTTTTCAGCATTGATAATAATAAGAAATGTTTCTTAAGCAGCAAATCATCATATTAGAATGATTTCTGAAGGATCATGTGACACTGAAGACTGGAGTAATGATGCTGAAAATTCAGCTCACAGGAATAAATTACATATTAAAATTGAAAAAGTTGAAAGCATAGAAAAGAAATCGACAATATGATAGTTTTACTCTGTTCCTGATCAAATAAAATAGTAAAAACATCTGACCCCAAACTCTTGAATAGTAGTGTATTTATAACCGTTACATTGTTCGTTCGCAGTCTATATAATTTGAGGCCATTTCAAAGTAGTCAGATTGCAATATATTGTAGCTGTGATTGAAGCATGTGCCCTGTTCTGTCTGTAGGGTCTGAGGAAGCCCACTCTGGAGGAGCTCGACCACGGCCGGAACGCCATCGTGACTCCGTCTCTTTTCGGCAGCGCTCTGGAGGAGATCATGGAGAGGCAGAGCGAGCTGTTCCCCGACAGGAGACTGCCCTGGGTGCAGGTCCAGCTCTCCCAGTATGTGCTGGCCCTGAGTGGAGCCCAGACCGAGGGCATCTTCAGGTGAGACCTCAGAGGATCAGGAAACAAGGGCTTATCGTGCTCTCATTCCTTCAATATCCCTCTTCATCAATGATGGAAGTCTATACTGTTCCTGATGTTTTCTTTCTCCCCAATGTAGCCATTATGTGTTCTTTGTTCAATAGGTTTTTCTTCTTATGAATATGAGAATTGTGTTCCCTATCAAGTGTGCAAGTACACACTCACACTGTAACGGGGACATGTTTTCATTAAATCCTCTGTCATGCCATCATGAGTGTCAAATTGGCTCCACCTTGTGGTCAAGTGTTACAAGTTACACAAACAACCTGGTCCTAAATGGCTCACTTTGTGTGTGTGTGTGTGTGTGTGTGTGTGTGTGTGTGTGTGTGTGTGTGTGTGTGTGTGTGTGTGTGTGTGTGTGTGTGTGTGTGTGTGTGTGTGTGTGTGTGTGTGTGTGTGTGTGTGTGTGTGTGTGTGTGTGTGTGTGGTCCTAAAATGAGGATTTTAGGGTGTTCCATTTGTCATATTATGATTTAGTAGGCCACATGGCTACCATGTTGTCAAAGTGTAGAGCGCAAGGAAAGCATTTAGGATAATTATAACGTTTACAACCGGATGAGTAAGTGTCTCATTAGCTGTGGTGGTCTTCATCTTGTAGAGTTCCTGGGGATATAGATGAGGTGAACGCTCTCAAGCTGCAGGTGGAGCAGTGGAGAATTCCCGAAAGCCTCTCAGATCCCAATGTCCCAGGTGAGAACATATATGAAACATTCACATGTGTGTCAATACATACATGTGACTCAGCATTTACTTGGAGAAAGTGAGTCTGTCAGACCTTGATAATGATATATTGTATTAATTAACCATGATTCATTGTTAAAAAAAAAACACTGTTTAAGAGACAGAATAGACACAATATTTAATGTGTTAGTTTGGCGATTTTGGTTTCTGTCAGACTGTTGTTGCTGGGAAATTCAGTCTACAAAAAATGCGTCTTTCCACACACTTTTAGTCGATAAAACACTATTGGCTGTTTAGTTCTTGTCTGCTTTTTAGCATCTACTGTAAATGCTAGTGTACTGCTAAAAGTTGTCTAAATAAATTTTTAGTAGATAGATACTATATGCATTCAAAAATATTGAGTTGTTTTCTGGAAAACAAACCAAAGATATTAGACAAATTGTTGTCCAATCAAACAAGTGTTGGGAGTAATGGGCAAGTAGCAAATTATGTTTCTGTAACAATTAGGAAATAAAATCGTTCCTCAAACCATTTCATTTGGTTTTAAAGCCAGGGCAACGTGTCCAATAACCCTTTCGCATGCATCCATGTTTACTGAATGGTCTATACACTATAAAATTGCGTGTATCTTTTTATGTGAGTGTGAATATGGCTGAACGCAGCACATCTCTCCCTCTGTGTCAGCGTCTCTGCTGAAGTTGTGGTACAGGGAGCTGGAGGAGCCGGTGATTCCTCAGAGCTTCTATAAGCAGTGCATCAGTCACTATGAAGATCCTGATGCCGCCATCAGTGTGGTTCAGTCCCTCCCAGAGCTCAACAGACTCGTGCTCTGCTACTTCATCAACTTCTTACAGGTACGGTCCTGCGAACATGAGCACATCCCTGTGGTGTTCTACACAATAACAGTGGATATTAACGCCCTGTCTTTCTCTCATCCCAGGTCTTTGCTCAGCCGGTGAATGTGAGTAGGACTAAGATGGATGTGAATAATCTGGCGATGGTCATGGCTCCAAACTGCCTGCGCTGTCAGTCTGACGACCCTCGAATCATCTTTGAAAACACGCGGAAAGAGATGTCCTTCCTCCGCATACTCATCGTCCACTTGGACACCAGCTTCATCAAGGGCTTAATCTGACAGTCACGTTTAATTCATTGTTTTGTGGCATTGCTCAGAATTGAGTGAATCCTCCAGGAGAGAAATCAGGACGTTCTTCTGCTCAGAGATCGCTCTCATCTTCAAACATCACAATATTAGTTCGGGCAATGCCTAAAATTACAGCTTTGGCTCAATGTGAATCATCCGACTCTTCTTGAAGCCAGACTCACTTTAAACACGTCACAAAGTTCACAAACAGGGTTGTGTATTCACACGTTAAAACAAATCACATGCATGATCATCGTCTTCTCGGGTTTGTTATTTCTTCGGTCTTTTATATTGATTGGCGGAGGAATGCATCATTTGGACAATCTTAATCGTAATAACACACAAGCAATATGATCTGCAGTGTATTTTCTTAATTTAATATGGTATGAGTGTTCTGATTATTTAATATCAAACAATTGTAAGCTCAAGTATGAGCGCAGGGAGATTCGCTGGCTTCAGTTTTGTGTTTAAGGCTAAGCGCTAGCAAGAAGAGGTCAATTAATATTGCAGAGCTGTGGACCACAAAGACAGCTCTCAAATACTTTGCCAAGCTCGAGGTCTGGTGCCTTAAATGGAGAATGTTCGCTGATGTATACGATGCACAAGTGCCCATGTACAAAAACACACCCTTCATCATTCAGTGTTATCAGAGGCTCCAAATCAATGGGAATCTCAGTAGTTTTCCCAGTTGTCCCATTTGAAAATAGGGTTGGATACATCACTGATGATTAAGCAGAACTAAACCGTAGCAAACTCAACCAGGAACCAGATCTGAAGATCTATTGCTGGTCTCGCAACTCTTACAAAATAACTGCTGCTCATTGGCCCACTGAAAGTTGTCTAGGTTTCGGTTGATCCAGCAGCTCCAACATCAACTGATGGCCAAAAATATTGAGTTCAGAATCGGATTCGCCCGGGTTGAATAAATGGTAAAGAGGTTTAGGCCAGAATCATACTCTAGGGAAGCATGGCCAACACCAGTCATGTCCTTCATGCAGAACTTAAAGCTGAAGTGAGATTTCTGTGCCACTAACATCACCAAATGCAATTACTAAAATATTAATAACTGTTTTATCAGTTACTTTTTCCATAAACACTTCTCAGAATCAGAAAGAGCTTTATTCCCGGGTATGTTTACACATACGAGGAACCTGTCTGCCATTGGTCAAACAAACAGATACCCCCCCCCCCCCCCCCCCATGATAGCCATGTCAGGCTAGTAGTCATAATGTTTACACTTTTCAGGAGAATCAATCTACAAATGGCAGGGGAGCGCCATATTTTTTGAAAATGACATGAACTAGTACCTTTACAGTAAGGTATACTGTAAGTCTTTAAATTCAAGATTGGCGTCTGCCGTTGACTAAGGTCTCTGCTCTCATTCACTATTCCCTACATTAGTCCACTAATATAGTCCACTTAAAGGAGTGAATGGAAAAATTGAGCGAAGTACTGAAAATTCTACGGATTCCCTCTTCTTTCGAGACATGAGAAATCATTTGGTGCAACACTCATGTCGATGGTTTCAGACACCACTGCAAATGGCTGTCCCCTCAAATATCTACACAGTATAAGGATAAAGAGGGCGATTTCTAACACAGCCAGATGTCACCTTCATATGTGTGTGCTATTAAACTGAGATACTCAGAATCTCTTCAAACTTGCTGCCATGACATGTGTTTACCTGACAGAGAAAACTGACCATAGAAGATAATGCAAATTTTGGCTATAGCTTATAGTGCCCCTTGTGGCAAAGCTGAGAATGCAACGAGTATTTGTGTGAAATAAAAATCGAGCTTGCTTAGATAACAGTGTTTAGAAGAGTATGTTTCAGGCCTTGGCGTCATCACTGGTAACATCTGAACACGTGCAAATTGCAGTCCGTTCTTGATCGTTTACTTAACATTGGAGTTCCATGATTCATCTCCGATATACAAAAAAACAATCACATTTGTTATTGATAATAATGTGGGATCCGCCATCAACTCTGCCTGTGCTTGTGTAAATAGACCCTTCATCTGATGAATAGTTTTATAAAGCTGAATAGTGAAAGTAAGTGATCCCCTGACTTGTTGCACTTCCCCCTCAGTTCATTTCTGCCACCTGTGGGTCTGTGAGAACCCGGATACTCATCCTGCACTCTACTTGCTCCTTAAGGATTTTTGCCTTCTTTTGTTCTATCCGTGTGAGGATGTGTGTAGGAGACAGCAGTGAATAATGATATGGATGATGTGTGTTTAATTTTGCGTAGTTTCATAAAGAACTCTGAAATAAAATTTGTAAATTTGTATAATTGTACAAAAATGGCTCTGTTTCATTTCCTTGATTTGTCTAAGCAAAGGCCTTGAGAATTCTGTGCCATCAAGATCATTTCTTCAGTTTAACCCCAAATCAACGATTGGCTCTTCTGCTGCTCGGTTTTGAGTATAATAAAAATGGAGGGATATGCACTAGTTTTACCTACACTGTCACTTTATTACAAAAAAAAGAATTAGTCAAGACTGGAGGAATAATACGCTTAAGAACATTTACAAAACCTTTCAAACAAAGGTATAGAAAAAACTCTGCGCTCTCATGACCTCTTGTGGTGAAGTCGGGAATCTCCAGCGAATTAAAGGTTGATCGACTATCGCTGTCCCAATTCAGAGGCGTCATTCGAAGGTTGAATTCTTCACAGCGGTGCAACTAAGGCTGTCCCAATTCGAAGGCTCCTTCAGATGTGGCCTACAAATGCGTCCTTCGTTTCCCAAGGATAGAATGAGTGGATCCTTTGCAGCCGCCTATCCCACGATTCATTGCGCACCAGTGAAATTGGCTAGACCGTCCCATTTAACAACGCTCTGTCCCAAATGCCACAATAAACACTCGCAGTCTTCCCCTACTAGTCCGCACTTGTGTGACATAATGATGCTATGACTGTCGGGTAGGAGTGTGAGTCTTGAGTGCAGGCTAAATTGTGCATCGATTGGCGCACATCGACTTCAAAGAAGACATGTTCACGACATGAGAACCCCTCTGAAATCTAAAAAGACAAATTGGACACCCTGGGTGCGTCTCATTTCTTATTTGTGCATCCTGGTTTCCTTCCCTCGATTCCTTTCCTCGGGTCTTAGGAGGACTCCCTTAGGGTGTGAGGGAAGGATACACATGTGAGTCCTCAGGAAGCTTCCTCACTCCTCGCGGTGCAACTAGAGAATTGAGATGCCCTTCATATTGAGAAGAACCCCCTACTGTCTTGTGGACTTAACAGACAGGCGCACATGGCAGCCATAGTAAGTCCACAAGGACCGCAAGTGCATATGAACTATGAAGTGTGCCATTTGGGACAGGGCCTTAGTTGTGTTGATATGGCAGGTGTCTTATAACGACATCTAGTGGAGTAAATGTGCAACCCCACAGCAAAAGTTTCGGTTACTGCCTGATGCCTTTGCAGAAATGCTCTATTCACAGTCCGTTTATATAATAGTTCATTAATGAAAGTGTCCAATAACGGGGATTAGTATTTAGCTAATCATTGATCTCAAAATGTCTTAACATGATGACTGGCTCTATAAGAATAATTAAAACTGAACCCTGAGGAGCTATTGAGGTAATGGAGAGTTAATCACAAAAATGTGAAATTATGTCAATTAAAAACTATCAAAATACAACAGCCTGCTAAAAAGATTATATATTTTATAAGATATTTTATATATATATATATATATATATATATATATACATACATATACACATATATACACACACACACATACATACATACACTAAAAAAAAAAAAAATCATGGGTCTTGTAATTTTCATAAAAAAAAAAAGGTGATAATTAAAAATAGTGTGTATATTTTATTAAGAAAAGTGTTGCTTCAGTGTTGTATAGAAAATATTGACAACATTTCACTAATAAAACCAAGAGATACTGTACATTCTCCTATTTTCTTTAAGGAAACTTACACAGTTTTGAGGCTTGAATTGAGGAACCGATTAAGCTGATAAAATTACCTACATGTATTTATTTCAAGAGAATTAGTTATTATGTGGTTTTATTTAGAGACACCATTGTTAATTCCCAGCATGCTTTGCATATGGCTGGAAATGGAGAGTAAATATGGAAATTAAGTGTTATTTTTTGTGTTTTTGAGTAAAGGGAAACACCTGTTAATGTTTAATGCTCAGTTTTTTTTGTGTGTTTTTTTTACTATTATAGTTGTCCATGTCAAAAATGTCCATGCCAAAAAACTGTCGACAAAAATGTAAGCTTACGTTTGGTCTCATTCTAAAGACCCTTGGATGATTTTTGGTTGAAGTAAAAAAACAAAAGTTATAGAGGTTTAAGCTTATGAAAATGATTTATGAACATTAAACATTATATAAAATATATAATTTATAAAGCATGTTGAATTTAAAAACTGCTAGAAAATCAAAGCCATAAATCTAAACAAGTTGTGTTCCAAATTTGAGGTTGATATCACAAAAAAATTAGCTTTCAATAAGATTTTGTTTGGCCGCAGGACCAAATTTTCCCCGTTATGCCAGCAGAACTCCACTGGTCCACACAGTGGTTGGATTTGTGATTTGCATTTTTTTTTTTATTATTATTACAAACCACACTCTGACATCCATACCAACACAAACACACAATTATAGCTGCATGATTTACCCAATTGGCTCTATAATACGCCGAAGCAGAAAACAGGAATAAAGCAAGTATGCTTTACAGGCCAAACCTGAGAAAATGGCACCATCTGGTAAAAAATAAAACAAAACAAAAATATATATATATGTAAAAATTTAAATTGTGAAGCCTTGCCAACAGAATGAAAGCCTCTTAACAAAGATTGCATATTTTTTTAGTTAAATGGACCTGGGGATAAAAAATTGCAGTTGTAATGGATTTCAATGAGGACATTTTTTTGTGCTTAAGGTCCTATTGTGGAACTATTTTGTGTACCTAGTGCAAAATATATTTATTAAAGGAAGTAGTAAAAATCCAATAAAAATAAAACTTGTGGCAAATGTATGCAGTTGCCATTAACACAGGCAAACTTATAAAAAAATAAAATAAAATAAAATAAAAAAAAATGTCCATAAGGACGACTTAAATAATAGATAGATTAAAATAACCCCCGTATTTCGTACACTATAATTCATAATCAGTGTTGTCGCGTGGTTAGAGTACAAATGAATCGCATGATTTCAGGGAGGAAACATGCTTCTGTCTAGTCCAATAATAATAACATAAATATATTCAGAGAAGAAGCGCTAAAATGCTCTGAACTAAACAGCACTTACAAGGATACGCCTTCTGTACCGCAGGCATCAACTATTACCGTCGTTTTCATATGGGAAGTTTTCAAATGAAGGCGCAAAAAAAATCTCCACGAAATGAGGAAACGAAACAAACAGCAGGAGGAGTAACTGGCTTCGCGCATGCGCAGACAGGCTCCACCTCGCGGACACCGGCCTTGCTGCTCGCGCCGGAGAAAACAAACTGCGTGGATGCGCTCGCTCTCGAAGCATGCGACTTACAGCACTCCCCATGCATTTGGACTTGCTTTCTTTGCTGTCGGAGTACATTTATCAGCAATAAAGGTAAACGGCGCTGTGATTATATTTTGCAAAACAATGAGCAGCTGTCTCGGTCGTTTATTTGATGTAATTGTACATTTTATAATTTGTGTGTGGTGGTGATGATGATGCTGTTGTGTTAAAACGAAACTTGCCTCCATGCATGTTCCCCTGTTTGATGCTAATGGGACCCATGGAATTGATTTTGTCAGATAGTGCATTGATGAAAATTGTCGGCGGTTACAGTCATAGTCGTTATGTAGATCGGGATGAATGCACATTTAGGGCTTCTTTAAATAGCTGGAAGACATTTGTTCGACTCATACTTGAGGTAGTCCCATGCTGTAAGGAGTAGGCCGAGCGGAGGCCGCTGAGCGTAAGCGTTTGAATGACAGATGCGCGGTCCAATCAGAACGCCGGAGTCCGCGTCAGTCAGGGCTCTGAACCAATCAAATGGATTGCTGTTGTTGCGCATCATTCTTATCAACGGAACAATGTAATATCAATATAGCCATTTAAAATGCCAAGTTAATTACTTAAACTTTATTTTGAGGGCTTGACTCGCTTTTTGTGACGTGCAGCTCGCAGAGCATTTTCTGTTCGCCTGCTATCTTAAACTACACACACACAGCAGTGAGCGTCAAGTTCGCAGACAACGTTGCACCCACGTTTTCCTCGCATGAGAAGTAGAGGAAGAGTCAAATGCATGAATCATATGATATTCCCGTTCATGTTTAGCTCTTTCTACCATAAAAACGTTTATCTTCAGTCTCTGTCGTTTGACGTACTGATTGCGACTTGTTATGACAGGCATGTAAAGATGAGCCGCTTGCCTGACAATGTAAACAACGAGGAGGAAAGGTTTGGCGCCATATGCGTCACGCGCCTGTCGATGTGAGCGACCGTTCACTGGGAGAGCTGAGGAGTTTGTGAAAGCATTGATTTAACGTAATGTGCCGGTTTCCCGCGATTGTGACGTATTGAAAATGTATGCAATCTGTAGGAACGTGTCTGTCCACGAGGACGAGCACGAGCCCGGCGGTTGCGCGCGCAGCACTGGCGGGTTGGATAAGCACGCGAGTCAGTTACGAAACTTATCCGACGCGCTTTCATGTGATTTATCATGATGATGAAGACCTTTTTTGCTAAAAGACGGTGGGTTTCATTGTGAATGATGTCAGTCTTTTTCCTATTTGATTCAATAAGGGTAATAATGCATTAGGGTCTATGGTGCTCAAAGTTTCCTTTCCTTTTCCTCTTCATTCTGTCGAAATTATATCTTACATTTTAATATTTCCCTACACTCTACCAGTCTTGGAAAAGTGCTTAAACAGGGACACCCACACAAATGAGAATTATGTCATACATTTACCACAGTTTTTTCCCTGTGGTATAAACTATAATCATTAATGTCCAGTACACTGCACATCTGATCTGGTTTTATTCTTATAGACATTTATTTTGCGTTACAAGATAAGCACAGGACAAGCACATAGAAACAACTGGTTTTAGACCACAACAATATATTAGTATGGTGTAGGGCCTCCTTTTGCAGCCAATCCAGCATCAATGCGTCCTTGGAATGACAGATACTAGTCCTTCACAGTGCACAGAGGGATTTTGAGACATTAATCTTCCAGAACATGCTGGAGGAGGAAAACATTTTCTGACTCGCTCCTCCAAAATACCCCAAAGTGGCTCAAAAATATTTAGATCTGGTGACTGTGCAGGCCATGGGCGATGTTCAACTCCACTTTCAAACCATTCTGTTACAAGTCTTGCTGTGTGTATTGTTGCATTATCATGCTGATACACGGCAGGGCTAGGGTTTGGGTATCATTTGGATTTTAAGGATTCCAGTTCTGCTTATCGATTCTGATTCTTATCAATTCCTAATTTCGATTCCAATGCGGTTAAAAAAAGAGAAAAAAACATTATGAATAAAGTAAACATTATTTTAAGATTTAAGAATTCAGGTACAGAGACTGATCAAATGTAATATATCACTGCACTGTGTAAATAAAATATACTTTACAAATATAATTACAAAAGTTATTCAGTCAAGAACAGCGAGTGAATTTTCTCTTTTGTCTTTTGTTGTTTGATTAACGTTACTATAGAGACGGCAGCAGGAATATTAGGCTGATGTCACTTTAAGAGCTGCACAGATCCAATATGGTGTTACACAAGCGTATGCTTTTGTCAACTGTTTACGTTCACTTAAGACATAACCGACTGCCTTTACAAGGATATTCTGACATATTTTTATCATGTATTTGTCGTAGGGCTGGCCGATAAAACAGTATCGGTTTATATTATAGTATTTAAATGTTATTTTTAATGTTATGACCAAAACATTATTTGTTCATCCTTCAAAGATTACCCCCATTTATAAAACTAAAAGTTTCAAGATGTAGGAAAATGTAATGTTTTTTTAATAAATGTATATATTTTTTAAATCAAGGAAATTTCTCTGGCATTTCTTTCTTTTTGCCGTATCGAAAACTTAGCCTAATGTATTTCTGGGATGTGCAGTGACGCGTAACTTTGAAACTATTTCTACAATCCATTTCTTCGCTTGCTACAATAGACTTTAGTTATATATTTATGCTACATTAGGGCTATATGTGGTCCAAAACAGACGCGCATCTTGGGCTAAATAAACAAAGCCAAATTTTCTAAGTCTTTTTTTTGGGGGGGCTAAAATTGGACCAAATCAGACGGACCAAACAAAGCCGATTTTCAACGTCTATTTGGGCTAAATGAAGGCTATGACGGGCCGACTTGATTTAGCCCAAAAAACAACGTCTTAAATGACGTCCGGTGATGGGTGGGTACCTATCCGTGACACCACTGTTGACACCACACATATCGAACTATCATATCGTGACACCACACATATCGAACTAAACCGTGAATTTTGTGAACCGTTACACCCCTACTTATTACAGATGATGATCTACCTCAAAGTTTGCCTTGATTGTTCTACGTTTACACTTTTACATTGTACACATTTTGTAACATTTTCAAGTTCAAGAGTTTCTTTAACACTTACTTTTTTATCCTAATATAACTAAGACATAAAGAAGATATTTTTGTTTACATTTTGTTTTTGACTGCTAAAACTGATTTAATTTGTTGTTTGCCTTAATAAATAAAATCAAAAAACAGTGGTTTAAATTCACACTTTTCTACTTGTCTTTAAAAAAAAAAAAGGTTATAAAAAATGTCAATTATCGATACCGAACGATATGAAACATTATATCGTGATACATTTTTTAGCTATATCGCACAGCCCTAATTTGTCTAATTTGCAACATTTGCTTGAATGGTGGATTAATTATTATTCTTAATGAAAAACACAACAACTAGAAAAACACAACTAACCCTTTGCAGGTTCCCTATTAGCATTGGGTTTAAATCTAAAATATTGCCAAATAGGTGCTTTTGCATTACGCTTTGAAAGCAAATCTTGTTATCTTGTCAGTCAACTCCTCACTCTCGTGATAAATGTAATCTGACTCCTGCTGCTGATCTGTGCTGCGACTCTTGTTCGGCTCACGCTGAATTGAGCAGCAGTTCAGTTTTTAATTGTAGTGTTTGTTCTCTAATTAAACTTAATTATTGTTATTTCTATAAAAAATCAAAACGACTGTGGGGGGCGGCGGTGGGCAAGTGATGTAACCTGTGTTTCGGCTGAACGCCTTATAACAGCGGTCACACCGACTATTGTAGCAAGCCTAACGCGCGGTTTCTTCCTCAACAGTTTGCTCCACTTAAGACATGACTGTGTTTACGTGAATGCTCACCAAGACATGCCTTGTGAAATAATTTTGTGTGTTGGCCATATAAGCTGCGGAAGAGGACTGGAATCACGTATGTAACAGTCATGTGTCCAGTCTAATCTCTGCGTCGACCTAAAACTTAGACTTTTTGTAATCTTTTTCCCCCCGGTTTCACAGACAAGGCTTAAGCCTATAGTCCCAGACTAAAGTGCATGTTTTCAGATGTTTTAACTGAAAGCAGCTTGTACTGACATGTCTTAAAATATGATTTTAAGATATGTCAGTGCAAATGTTTTGTCTCAAGATGCACACCAGTAATGTGTTTTTTCTAAGGCATGTTTATAAAAGCTTCTTAAATGCCCTAATTGATCTAAGGCCTAATACTGGCTTAATCTCCTTAGCCCTGTCTGTGAAACCGGGCCTTTAAGTATTAAAATCATTCAGTTGTTGTAAGCCATATCATATACATTTGCAATATTTTGGTCATTTCGATATATCGTGCAGCCCTACTCAGTGGTTGTATGATTCATGATTAATTGGTTTAAGGTCATTTAATTTCAATGTATATATACATATATACACACACATAGGCTACATATAATATACATATATATACATATATATATATATATATATATATATATATATATATATACATTTTGATTTCATGGTGACTTGTGGATATTTCATTATTTTATTTCATAATTCTACATTCTCAGCCATTTCCTCTTGTGTTGGATGTTGTTCATACTCATAGATGATGACCACCATTTTATTGTTATTTGATGCCACAGATGCTAAACATATGGGTTACATGGTTTCCATCTCTCTTAAGCTGGTTTGTTTACAGTAGGCACACATATTTAACCTCAGTCTGATTTATGCATGTGATCAGGTTAAAATAAAAAACACAGAACAAGTCACAGGAAGTGATTTATAGTTTTGAACAACAGCTGATTTATTGAAGCAACACTACTTGTGTATATTTTTTTAAACATTTATCAAAACTACACAATGCATACGCGTGTATATGTATGTATATATGTATATATATATATATATATATATATATATATATATTAGTGCTGGGCAAAGATTAATCGCATCCAAAATAAAAGTTTGTGTTTGCATAATATATATGTGTGTACTGTGTATCATTATTTTGTATATATAAATACACACATATGCATGTATATATTTAAGATTTTTTTTTTAATTTATATATAAATTATTTATATTTATATATAATATAAATTTTAAATACATATACAGTATATACATGCAAATATTTCTTAAATAAATACATGCATGTGTGTGTATTTATATATACAAAATAATTATACACAGTACACACACATATATTATGCAAACACAAACTTTTATTTTGGATGCGATTAATCTTTGCCCAGCACTAATATATATATTACTATTACTATACTTTTTTTTGATGGAATATTGCAGTATTTTATGACAAATTATTTATCTGTGCACATATACATATATTTTAAATTCATGTGTATTCATAATATTTAATCAAAATAACTTCCCCTCCCTCTTCCCCTCCAACCTGTCACTCACATGAGATCCACCAATAACAAACCACAACCATCCAATACATTTCCCATGGACAAAATCAAGTCCCGCCCTACATTTTACTTGTTCGATAAGCCGTTTTGCTCAGATTTACGTCACAATAGGAAAGAAAAAACTATTGTAACATCCATTTAATAGTGACTTTTAAAAATGTATTTAGCAATTATGGGACCAAGCACAAAAGAGGTAAAATGAGGATCGAAGCAACTAGCAAGCGTGGCAGGGAGCAATAGAACATGGTCATGACTTGACAGTAAGCAGTAGAGTTGTAAAGACATTGCTTAAAATGCTATCTGACGGATTAAATAGTCTATAGACTCTATATCAAGATATTGGTTGATTCAGATGACGAAATCAGTAACCTGTATCGGCTGCAAAAGTATAAATAATAGAACTCATCAATTAGAAAATAATTATGCTCTGCCTAGTATATATATATATGCAACTAGAAATTTTGGCCAATATCAGTTACTATGACCAATATTATCTAAACTGTGCTGTCTTAACTGTTATGCCAACCTTTTGGAAATGACAGCGCCAATCATCCAAAAGTTTAGTAAATCACTGAAATTGCATTTTTAGGAGATTAGAAAAGATGGATAACCACTGGACAACCGAAACTGAAATATTGGAGACCAAATAAGCTCTGATATTGTAGCAAATAATTGAAAAAGTGCTGATGTGGTCTCTAATATTTTGGCATTGAAATACCGTAGGCTGTAGTAATGCTGTTCGTTTATGAGCACCTTGGTTCAGTTGTGCCGCCCATGACTGTAACATCCATTACCTCTGACCTCATGGTATGTTTTTCTGGTTTCATAGGTTGGTGACTGTGTGTGACCAGCATGACAAAGAGCCCTCCTCACAGGCGTGGGATCACGTTCGAGGTGGGAGCGCAGCTGGAGGCGAGGGACAGTCTGAAGAACTGGTCAGTGTCTCCCCTCTGCTTCCGATCTTCCATCCGTTCATTCACTCGGCCTGATTGAAATTCAGATGCTTCGCTGGTGCTGATGCCACTAGTTCTGTTGCGTTCAAAGATTTTGAAAAAGTTCTAAATTTGCCAACTGGACAATCTAAAAATAAGCATTTTAAGTCATAGTGCACACATTTTGAGCTGTACTATTTGAGATAGGAAGACATTAGGAAGCCAGGGGTTGCTACTACTGTAAATCACTAACCGACGATCTCAAACTCTTCCATGCATTATATTTGAACTATCAGTTAAATAAGACCTATTTTTTCTTTCTTTTTTTTTGTGAATACACGCATGCATATTTTATTTTATGATTTTTTTTTTTAAATACTGGTATTAAAAGGTGCTATATAACTTGCTTATTAACCGTAAAAATAAAACTCCAGTCTAACATCTTTTTCAACCTTAATCGGTCAGCAATCTGAAGTAGGTCATTTAAAGTTAACTCTTTGTGTGTTCACAGGTATGCAGCTAGCATTGAGAAGATCGACTATGAGGACGAGAAGGTTCTGATCCACTACAGACAGTGGAGTCATCGTTATGATGAATGGTTTGACTGGAGCAGTCCGTACCTTAGACCTGTGGAACGAATCCAGCTTAGGAAACAAGGTCTCAATGAACGGCAGAGCGCTCCAGTGAGTACTTCTGTCAAACTGCTGAATCACTCAGAGTCTGCATGGGCAAAGTTACACTCTGACTCATAATGTTGCATGATTATATATAGATGTGTTTCTTCTCTCAGGGCTTTCATGTCAACCAGAAAGTTCTCGCCAGCTGGTCAGACTGTCGGTACTACCCTGCTAAGATCCTGTCCCGGGACAAAGATGGTGTGTACTCACAACCTTCACAGTGTTAATCCTCAGCACATCCTCTTACTGGTCCAACACTATCTTTGTTAGTTTTTACCAACTGGGAAATGAAACAGTATTGTACCATATGTGATGTTAAGTAAAAAAAAAAAAAAATAACAGTAATAATGTATAGTATTTTTTCATATAATTATTAAAAAGTCAAATAAAAATCTATACTTCCATTATTATTTTTTTAAAGAAATTGTAACTTTTAATTAAAAAGGATGCATTACAGTGGGGCTTTGTTAAAAATTGATTAATCGATTAGAATTGATACATTTGTTCATTGTGATGTTGTGATGTCTAAATTCACATGTAGCATTTAAAACGATTTATGTATTTACACAGAATATTTTATTACATTTTTATATCAGCCATTGCATCAGTACCAGCAAGGATTTTAATATCGGTGCACCTTTCATAGTTATATATATATTTTTTTACGTTATGAACGTGTTGGGCATTACATTATGATATTGTTGGGCATAACATTATGATAGTGTTACACTATAAATGTGTTGGGCATTACATTGTGATAGTGTAAATAGGTTCAAATAAAATGACGAAGTCAGGTCGGGGAGAGAGTGTCTTTTATTTCTCAAAATCAAAATAATCCACAAGCCCCACCCCACAAGAGGAAGTCTGCTACAACCTTCTACGCCCCCAGCCTGTGGACCAGCTTGAACTTAGAAGGCTGTAAAGCTAGATACCAACGGGTGATCCGCTCCATTGGAGGGGCGCGTGGTCCAAACAGAGGGTGAATTCCCGTCCCAGGAGGTGATAACGGAGGGTGAGGATGGCCCGACGGATGGCTAATCACCCCTTCTCAATGTTGCTGTATCTGTTCTCTCTTTTTGAGAGCTTTCGACTCAGATACAGCACTTGCTGTTCCTCTTCTCTGATGACCTGGGACAGGACTGCCCCCAGCCCCCATGCTTCGCAACACAAAGGGGAGATTAAAGTTAGGAGATTGCAAGAGCGGCCCGCCACACAGAGCAGCCTTCACTTTGGTTCGAGCCTGTTGGCACAGCTCCGTCCACTAAACTAGATCTAGAGCTTCCTTTTTTAGTGAGATCAGTCAGCGGGCTGGTGAGCTCCGAATAATTAGGCGCAAACCCAGGAACTGTCTCACCTTCTTTTTGGTCTTAGGACTTGGGCAGGTTGTGCTAACATAGCTCCACACGCCCAATTGCACACTTCTTCGGGTTCGCTGTAAGTCCCGCCACCCTCAGCGATCTCAAGACAGCGCACAGATGTTCCAGATGCCGCTACCAATCATTACTGTAGATGATGTAATCCAGATAGGCAGCGGCGTCGTTGGAATGTGGCCGGAGGATTTAGTCCATAAGAAGCTGGAAGGTAGCGGGAGCCCGAACAACCCGAATGGAAGGGTAATAAATTGGTGTAATCCGAACGGCATTGTGAAGGCTGTTTTTTCTTTGGATAATGGCGACAAGGGGATCTGCCAATAACCGTTTGTTAAATCCAGTGTGGAATAAAAGTGAGCCGAACTTAACCGGTCATGCAGCTCGTCAACTCGAGGCATTGGATAAGCGTCGAACTTGGATACCATAGGCCTTCACTTTTCTGTAATAGACACAGAAACGGACCAAACCTATTGGGCTCGCCCAGTCTCTGAGAGACTTCTATTCCACAGAGTACTCCCAGCTCTAGCGTTGCTTTTAACTTATCCTGTACCACCTTTTTCTTGTGTTCAGGTGAACGATAGGGTCGGCTGCGCGCCACCACCCCTTTGATCGTTTCAATATGGTGCAGTACGAGGTCCGTGCGACCAGGCAGGGGCCGTGAACGCGTCTACAAAATCTGCCTGCAATTTGGCTACAACGGTGAGCTAAGTCAGCGAGAGGTGATCTCCCTCGGGGATCAGGGCAAGCGGATTGACTGTTTGCCATACCTCATAATCGAGGTCCCCAACACGCTGGTCCAACCACAAAGGGTCCTTGCCACTTGGAGAGTAATTAAGAACTGGATGTTGGAAGTAATAAAAGTGCTTTATCTCCCGGTGTAAATTGATGCTGCCGCATACCCCTGTTGTACAGCCGACTTTGTTTGTCCTGAGTCTGGAGAAAATTCTCCATGGAGAGCCACCCCAACGTGTTGAGTTTTGCTTGGAGGTCCAGGACATACTGAATTTCACTACGGCTGTTTGAAGGCTCCTCCCAAGCCTCTCTAATGACGTCAAGCACCCCACAGGGCTGCCGTCCATAGAGAAGCTTGAATGGGGAAAACCCTGTGGAGGCTTGTGGGACCTCCAGCACGGTGAACAACAGGGGCTCGAGCTATTTATCCCAATTTTTCCCACATTTTTTAAACCGTTCCACCAGTCCGTCCATTTTTGGGTGATAAATGCTGGTGCGAATGGATTCAATGGCCAAAAATCTGTTTGGGGATTCCCACCCGGGAGATCATACGAAACAGCTTGTCCACCACACTCTTCACAGAGATGGTGCATAACGGCACCGCTTCCGGATATCATGTTGCATAGTCCACCAGAACTAATGCTAAACGATGGCCGCGTGCTGAACGTTCTAATTGCCGGATGAGGTCCATACCAATTCAATCGAAGGGGACCTCCATGAGTGGTAATAAGACAAGCCACACACCATCGGCAGAAGTTCGTGTGAATGCCCGACCAAATAAATCAGGCCGTGAGATTTGATGGCGTCTTTCCTTCCCTTAAGTGTCCTGCTTTTGGACTGCAATGATCTTTTTGGTACTAATAATTGGGTTGTATCTTCTTTGGTCTGTGCGTCTTGGGCCACTTGATACAACCTATCTCTTTTTATGGAAAAATAGGAATAGGAGAGCAGTTGATCGGCTGGAGCAACTGTCCGTCGATGGTGCAGACCCAGTCGAACACGATTTTGAGCGTTTCATCATGAGTCTGCTCATCCAACTTAGGCTGCATTAGCTCCTCCTTCGTTCTCGTTTCCTCTGTGTCAGTCTGTGATGGTCCCGGAAACAGCATCCCCAGCCTGAGCAATGACTTCTCCCGTCCCTAGCCCCATAAGACTTTCATTCATTTTCGGAACACAAATGAAGATCTTTCTGATGAAACCTGAGAAAAAGATCTTCATTTGTGTTCCGAAAATGAATGAAAGTCTTACGGGTTTGGAACGACCTGGGTATAGGATGAGACTGAGAGGGGAGAGGAGATAAAAAGGATGAAGGGCTGGAGAGAGCATGATATTAGAGAGTAACTCGCCGACCCGGGGCACGCCACCAGGTGATCCTCTGCCAGCTAGATCGGTCCACGAATGCGTCCGGGTCCTCCCGTGGACCCATTTTTACCAGAGGCACGTGAGAGATGGTGGGAGCGACCTCCTGGTCAAGCAAGCTCCGGATGACCCGCGGGTGGTCCTCCTGCGCCTGAACCATCAGACGAAAGCATTCCTCTTGTTCCAGTCTGAGGTCCATAAGCGCTTGGTGTTGTGTTTGGTGGAGACCAGCAAGCGACTTGACCAACTCCGTTTAGAATAAAATGACGAAGTAGTCAGGGCGGTGAGAAAGTTTCAAAATCAAGATAATCCACAAGGGTGCTTTAGTACATTAACAAAACAAAATCAACTCAAATCAATAGCATCCACAGGGTTAGTCTCTCTCCCCTTCCCAGGTCTGCAGGCCGCTTATATGCCGTCTCTCCGCCAGTTACTGGAATTAGAGACAGGTGTTAGTCAACATGCACTTCTTACCGCTCGTCTCCACACTCGCTCTCCCGTTGCAGACTTCGCTTTACCATGCCCCCTCACCACAGATATTGTTATAGATTATAAAAGTGTTGGGTATTACATTATGATAGTGTTGCATTATGAATGTGTTGGGTATTACATTATGATAGTGTTACATTATGAATGTGTTGGGTATTACATTATGATAGTGTTACATTATGAATGTGTTGGGTATTACATTATGATAGGTTCATTATGAAAGCTGTTCTTCTGTGATGTCTCAGGTGTCTACACAGTGAAGTTTTTTGATGGAGTCATAAAGACAGTGAAGGGGATTAAGGTGAAGCCGTTCCGCAAGCAGGTGAGAAGTTACTCCCTCAGCTCTAATATGTATTAAACCAGGCCATTCATGAAAGAAACCACTTTAATGAGTTGGTCTTTATCTACAGAGCTCTGATGGCAAAACTAATCAGCAAGCTCGAAAGCGGGGGGATCAGAATGGGAAAGAATGGAAGACTAAGGAGAACAGCAGAAGTAACAGCTCGAGACACAGCACTTCTGACCAGGATGAAGAGAGCGGTTCAGAGGGGGATGAAGAAGACACCACAGTGATGGATGAGTCCAGAGATCTCCAGAATGGCGGAGAGAGCGAAAGCACAGCAACTAAGATGGTTGACGAATCAGAGCCGAGACCTGCTGAGCACAGCGATAAACAGCCCAGCGAAGATGACAAGACAGAAATGCTTGAGAATGGAGAAGGAGCGAACAAACCAGAGGAAAAAGAGACGAATGGAGAACAGGAGGAGACCAAAGAACTTCAAAATGACATTGACAAGAACGAAGAGGACAATAAAGAAAAGGAAGAAGCGTCAGATGAAAGTCCCAGTCTGCCCAGAAGGACACGGAGTAGGATGGCAGATGGTGAGTTTGGTTTGGGGGAACATGCTGGTGTTACATCTGAATATTTGATTTGATTATGATTCAATTCCAAGAGCCAGATTCAGCCTCACACACACGCCAATCAGCCTTTGCTAAGTGGCAAATAGAGAGAGACATTATAAGGAGAGAAGACAAACCACTCAAATAAAAATGAATGGTAGAAATCGTAATGCTCAATATGGCATCTGTTGGACAGGAAGTCCTGCATTTCAGTTAAAAGAGCCAATTGCTCTTGCTTTTTTGATAGACGTAGTCGTTTATTTACTCTAGAACATGCATGTCTGTTAGTTGGAACAATGATTTGAGCTACAAAAGCAACTTTCTATTTATCAAAGATTCCTGAAAAATGATTACAGGTTTCACAAAAATATTAAGCAGCACTAAGAAGAAATGTTTCCTGAGCAGCAAATCAACATATACGAATGGTTTTTGAAGGATCATGTGACACTGACGACTGACAGCTTTGTCATCACAGGAATAAATTACATTTTAAAATACATTCAAATTGTAATAATATGGCACAATTTGACTGTTTTCAGGGTTCCCGCGGGGTCTTAAAAAGTCTAAAATTCTGAACTTTAAATTTAAGGCCTTAAAATGTCTTAAAAACGGCCAGATTTTCATCCGTGGTCTTAAATTTCATTTAGTCAGGTCTAAAAAAGGTCTCGCCAACAGGCCGTTCACATATCGCATCTTTTGCGCGCTCGAGTTCGTTCAAATGTAGGCGCGCGCTCATAACTGAAGCGACGCACTCGTTTTTTTCCAGGCGCAGCGAGATAAAAAAAATCTCAACTCTTCAGAATGCTGCAAACGCACCGGAGGTCATGTGACAAGAACCAACCAATCAGCTTCGCCCCTTTCCGTAACAACATTGAAAGCTCACTCAACTGGAAGGATGGGGTGCACCCAAACACTACGGGTGTTTTTCTCTTCTCCGTAAATAAGTCTTGAAGCAGAGCTACAGCAAGCGTTTCTCGCCGGTGGAAATCCAGTAGCCACTAAAACTTCTTTGTCATTGTGGAGAGCGCAGTGCACGGTTGCATAGCAACGACAGACTGCACGGGAAAATCCGACCAAATTTTACTATTAATAATAAAAGATAAGCTAAAGTGCATTGTAAATGTCAGTAATTTTTTTATATAAAAAATTATTTAAAGTCTGAAATATGTGAGGTTTATCTTTTTATAAAAAAACTTTTTTGTCAAAACTTTATTTGAACTTGTACATGTTAGTATAACATGTTGCAAGACACTTTTAAAATCTGGCTATCATTTTTAATGGTATTATTTTAATGTTTATGTAAAAAAAAAGTGCATATTGATGCTAATTTTATTTGTTATTTGTTGGTTTTCGACATTGTGTAGTATTAGTACTTTTTGAACAGGATTCTGTGATAACCGTGGTCATTTTTGTCACAATAATCATTTAAATGAAATGTTCATGCCATTTAATCTCTAGTTATGATCAACTAAAATCAACTAATTATGTGTTTTTTTACAGTATAATATGCATAGTACAATTTTCTATAAAAAAAAAAAAATCTGATTCTAGTGATGCACCGATGTGAAAATTGTGGCCGATACCGATAACCGATATTAATATTGCTGTTATGGCCGATACCGATATTTACCGATGTCGATATCTCTGTATAGAAAACAAATTTTAATGATTATCAAATAAAGAGCTATTTTCCAAAACACTTTTTTTTTTTTTTTTTTACTTTAGAAATGACTGATATTGGGCGCCTTTACCTGTGTGCAAAATATGTCACATACGACACACATGCATTATACTGCATTGCATATACAGTAATGTGTGCTGGTCAACTTGTCTAAAATTAAGAAACCCTTAGAAAACAGTAAAAAAAAAACAAAAAAAAAACAGGATCATTGTGTAAAATTAAGATAAGCTACTTTATTTATTATTCCAATATCCAAATATGATACTAAAAAATACCACAGGGAAAAGGGCTTCTATTTGTGACGTGCTGTCTTTGCGTTTGAACATTGCACATTTTAAACAGGACACTCATTAACTGAATAAATGTTAGCCAATACAAACATATTTATAGAAAACAGTTGACAATGAATAGACAGGAGTCCAATAATAGCATAACGAATCATTCTAAACAAGTAGCCTAGGCTAATTAGACGAATCCGACATGAGCTGTGTTAACAGTAAAACGTCCATCATTTAACGAATTTTAAAAACACGGATGGATAATACAAAATACTTTCTGATATTTTGACAGAAAAAAAACAAGCAAGAACAAAATTTAAACTTAGCCCGTAAATTTTTCATTTTACAATTATCTTCTCTCTCTGTGTGTGCACGCGTCCGTGTTTGTGAGAGAGAGAGCTCGCGCAGCACTGATACAACGGTAGCCTACTTTTTAATCCATAAGTAACGAACGCGCTAGTTTTCATACAAAATAAATATGTAACATAATTAGGTAGGCTACTTTAGTTATTATTAATACAATAACGTAACACATGAAGGCTACGTTTCTCAACACTGAGAATGAATCAATAAACGCCTGTTTCTCCACTCGCGCTTATCAGTAATCCACAAATCACACGTGCTGTCACTTTTGAGAAAAATCTAATTCGAACGGGTATGAAATATCAAGCAATATATTCAAATATCTACGAGTCAAAAAACGATCAGTCAAAAATGTGTCATGAAGAGGAAAAAAACATAAGTCGCACTGGACTGCGTTAACAATGTTACGGACGGGACAGTTGACGTGAGCGCTCTGAAAGCGCCACTAAGACTGCTTTAAAACTTTCACAGAGACCTCAAACAGAAAGCACAAAAAGCCTGTCTTTAAATTTAATTTCGTTTTGTATTAATTGTATCTTAATTTTGATAAATGTTTCATCAACCATTTGCCTGGATTGAATTAAATAAGAAGTAAATATAGTAGAAAATATTTAATCAGGACACGGAGGCGAGGGCGCGTGAACCTGGAGCGCGTCTCATAAATGAACCGAAATCTACCTGCCTCACAGACCGGAGACATATATAGAAAGCTTGAAATGTCTATTTTTAAACAGAACAATTCAAAATGAAAGAAAACAGACTGTTCTCTGCTTATGACATCTGTATGAAATGTGTATTTATCTCAGGCACATTCACTACTGTTAAGATCGAGTCAGCATCGTCAACTTCATCTTCAACTTCACACGTCAAATATCGGCCTGTTCACATCGGCCATATTTTGACATCGGAACGATACCCAATGTGTAAAAAAATGACCATATTGGCCGATATTATATCGGCGGCCGATATATCGTGCACCACTATCTGATTCTGATTCTGACACATGTTGTTGGGTGTGGAAGGTTACTAATGTGATTGTTTTATCTGTAAATTAAATTAATGTTTTTTCAATTACTTAATTCATTGAAATAAAATGAATTCTTTGATTTGACATTTTTTTTGGGCAATGCCAAAAATTTATAGGTATTTGTAGGTCTTAAATTTCAAACTTTATGGTCTTAAAATGTCTTAAAAAGGTCTTAAATTTGACTTGCTGAAACCTGCAAGAACCCTGTGTTTTACTGTATTTTTGATCAGATAAATACAGCCTTGGTGAGCAGCCTTTAATGTTTAAATTTTATTTTATTTTATTTTTTACCAAACTTTTGAACGGGAGTAGAAAATAACTGCCCCTTCCCTTGGCATTGCCAAGATGGTCGCCGAGTGAAGTCATTTAGGGAATATTACTTGTAGTGATACAATTTTAACCATGTATTGCGCAAGTAAGTAATTGTTGGGTGATTTACTAATGTATTTGGCACAGGCTTGATGATTGAAATTGTTGGCTTGTCATTTTCAGCAAAAGATGTGGAAAGGCCCAATGGACCAGAACTGAGGAAGAGACGTGCATCAACAGGACAGATACCACCGTCCAAAAGAAGCAGAGCCAATTCAAGCACAGGTTAGTTCTCCATCTCCTATCATAAGGGCTTTTCAACCCAAGTGTACGTTGATTGGCCGAACGCATGCCATACAAAACATCGACACCTGCCATTTTTAAAACACACAGTTTACATATACTTACTCCACAAACTAAGTCAATGAACATGGAAAACAGTGATAAGAAATAAACATACAGAAAGCTAATGTTAACTGCATTTACCTGTCGCCTTTGTCTGCGATGTTGTTAATTTCTCAGCCCTGATGATATGTAGCCCTGCAAGTTATCGTAGGAGCTAGATAGGGTGCTAAAGCCTAATTTTTTTTTTTTTATAGTAATTATTAATTAAACCATCTGACACCACATTATGTCTCTGATCCCCTCATAGACAAAAACAGTCCATCTCAAATCAAACCGCTTAAAACAGACTCTGTCCCAGAGACTTCAGAAAGTAAGGATGACCCGACCAGTCCTGCAGGAAATGCAGCATCCACAGAAGAGGCAGGATCTACACCTGAGCATGGTATACATCCTTCTGTTTCAGTTTGATAATCAGAGGTGTTTGCTAAGACTGCATCATTATTACTATTTATACTACAGGGCCGTTGAATGCTTGAATCTGATTGGTTGATGAACGTTCTAAGGTGTGCATTATTTTCAGGGAAACGCACGGCTAAAGTAGTTCCAGGCAGGTCTTGACCGCATTACAGTTCCATATCACTTCGCGTAGTCAACTGTAATAATGGAAAATAGGATACAATTCATAACAAGAAAAAGCATTTAGCCCCATGCGCTTGATCTGCAATTTTCAATGTCTAGCTTCACAATCAATAGAAACATGTTGTTTAATTTGAATAAATAAACTATAAAGTCCTATCTATAATCAATAGAAAATTAAACTGAATATAGGCTAAATAAATGGATAGTCCTGCAGCACGGATTTTTATTGCAGATAATTTAACAAATAAATAATTATTGATAGGCCTACTTGTTAAAAGGGCTTTGGGTTTCATTTATTTGGCTAGTCTACTGTCATCTGTCAATAATAGAAAGAAAAAAAAGAATTAACGAATTAATTAAAACGAATTGAATTAATAAATAAATAATAATATTGACGCACATATGCTTTTCTGTCTCATTATTGCAACATCTCTCTCTAATAACTGCATTAATAACTGCATAAAGCCGGGAACACACTTTAAGGCCGGTTATGAACGTAATTTGATACTTATGACTGATCATGCCCAAACGCGTGTTCAGCGCGTTCAGTCTGTGTTCAAAGTCGGTGTTTAAAATCTGCTGCAGTCGATGAAAACAGTCAGAGAATGTGTCAGCTAGACGTGTGTCCCCAGCATTAGTCTGCTATCAGCGGCTCAAACTTCCGTTACTAACTCTGAAATTACGTTTTGGAATTAGCAACGGAGGCATGGGATTAGATGCGTAAGAAATTAGTCCTACATACAAGAGCATTTTAATGACAAAAACTTTACAAACGTCTTGAAATACATAATCTGAACAATGTTTCGAGGTGTGGTAACTGTAGTATAAGCGGAATAATTGACTTCAGGCCGTTGAATTATTAGAAAAATAATGCACACCCGAGGTGTAACGGCCACTCCGCTTCGCGTCGTGACCGCATTACCACCTCGGGTGTGCATTATTTTTCTAATAATTCAACGGCCTGTCGTCAATTATTCCTTACTTCTAATACTGTGTGTGAGAGATTTGAACATAGCAACCCCAAGACAATATACTAAAAGTCTTATAAATCTTTTGGTGTTGCGTAGTTGTAATATATATTAATATTTGTGATAATTATTGTAAAACGTCATCTACACTACTGCTACAGAGTGTGGGTTCAATAAGATTTTTATTTTTGTATGTCTCTTCTGCTCACCAAGGCTGCATTTATTTGATCAAAAATAAAGTAAGAACAACAATATTGTAAAATACTATTATTACTATTTAAAATAACTGTTTTCAATTTGAATATATTTTAAAATGTAATTTATACAATTTATTGGAAAAAATGTATTCATTTATTCAATGTTGAAAACAGTTGTGCTGCTTAATATTTGTGTGGAAACCACAACACATTTCCTCAGGATGTTTTGATTAATATAAAATTCAATAGAACTGCATTCACTTGAAATATAAATCATTTGCCACATTATATATGTCTTAACTGTCACTTTTGTTCAATTTAATGCATCCTTGCTGAATAAAACGAATGATTTCTTTCAAAAATAATAAAATCTTAATGAACACCCCAAACACTTGATCGGTAGTGTGTATTGGTTGTAAGAAAATGGCGATACCCTGGCAAACAGCAACAACACCCTGCTATTGCAGAAGGCTATTGAACAGGCACCTCTCACATTGTCTTCAGTATATGTACAAATGTTGTTAATTAAACGTATGCATGTATATGATGTGCTAATTGACACATTGCTTTCTCAGCTGCAGCGCTCAAACGGCAAGTCCACCTTCCAACCACAAACAAGTACAGCAGAGAACCATGTGAGTACCCAAACCCTCAGCTCTCTCCCTCTCACCAGTCCAATATAAAAACCTGCTGTTATGTGACCCCATTGCCCTTTTCCTCCCTCAGTGTACAGGGTCATCAAAAACCAGCCTCCTCCTATCCTGTCCATTGAGCTGGACCATAACCTCTTCAAATGCAAGATCGCAGGCTGCCTCAAGTCTTTCCGCAAGGCATCTCTCCTGCACTACCACATGAAGTATTATCACGCACAGAGCGACCCAAGCCCCCCTCGCTGCGTCCAGAAGCGCTCCTCAGACAAGCAGAACCACAGCCAGGAGACCCCTCGCAGGCGCCGCACGGTCTCGGCTTCCCACCGTTAGTGCACACTTTGTCTATTGGCACATTTACATGATTTAAAGTTCAAAAACAAATTTTTCTCATATTGCGCATTTCTGCGGCACTTCTTTTTACCCGCTGAAACGCTCTGTTTTATTTCCTGTTTCTTTAAAACACGCCTTTCTGATAAGCCCAGTCTGTTGTGATTGGTCAACTGCTTAGAGCATATGTCGGAAATGTTTCCGTTCCCGATGCCTAATGAGCAGCTGTAAACATCTATGGTAACTATGGCGTTGGTATCGGGTGCAACATTTCTCATCAACTTTTTCTGCAGCACTGGTACCAGAAGTTTTTTTAATTTTTTTATTTTAATATCACCCATTGACTTCCATAGTATTTTTTTTCCATACTATGGAAGTCAATGGAGCTCATCAACTGTTTGGTTACCCATAAACAGTAAATTATGACAGAATTTAAATTTTTGGGTAGATTATCCCTTTATTGGTTTTAGTGAGGGAAAGAACTACAATCCCATGATGCATTGCGAACAGCATAATCAAATAAAAAATTATGTAGAAGTCAAGAACGTTGAGAGATTACATAATTTGCAGTGCTTAATGGGAGTGGGCGAAAAGAGGGTTGGAGGGTTGCTTTTTTCGACTCTCTAATTGGTGTAATTTTGCGTACAGCATTGTGGGTAATGTAGTTTTTCACCTGGAATTTCACATTATTATTTTATTTCACGATTACATGTTTGTTATTTCAGCATGAAAATATGCTAAAATGAAATGGCCTGACGGCTTCAGGAGAAGCAAATACCATAGATTAACAACCTCGTAGCTCACAGTATGTCTGTCTTTAAAGGTTTATAAGTTATTAAAAATCAATTTCCTTAAGGATAAAGTGAATGAGTTTTTACTTCCAGAACCTGGCTGTTGCACTCTATTAGAAGTCCTTACAATGTTGTACCAAAAACAAAACAAAAACAGCGTCTCTTCTAGATAGCGAAATCACTTACCCAACTGTTCTTTGAGGACGGGACAAAGAAGCCAGTAGGCAGGCATTATGTGTCACATGGTGACATGGCTTAGTAACAGAAATAATAGCAGGGCTACAAACAAAGTGTTTCAGGCAAGTGTTTTCTGTTCAAGAGATTCACTTCCTTTGGCGTGGACTTAGTGCTTTGTAACCTTGCAGATTGTTTACATGCACAAACAGCTATATTAAACACTAAAGGAAAGGTAAAATCCAAAAGCATAATAGGTGTCCTTTAAATCTCCCACAGATACTCCCTCTCCTCTGAGTGACAGTAAGTCAGGTCACACTCTGTCGCCCCCTGCGGTTGGCAGCATGCATCGGCAGCGCTCGGCCACACTGGGTGCAGAGAGGAGCAAAGAGAACCAACACTTCAACCGCTCGCTGCATGACGACAGAGACTGGGTTGCCAAGGAAACAGGTATTTGAGAGCATCGTGATCATTCCATCTATTTCTGTGATCATGCTCTCGCTGATTTCTCTGCATATTACCACAATCAGGCCATGACAGTAATGGAGATTTATTTTTCTCATCTGAAGCGGTGAAAGAACGGGAAAGGCTGAGAGAGAAGCGGCAGAGGGATTTCTTCCGCATCAAACTGAAGAAAAGGAAGAAGAAAAGGAAGTCTAAGTCAGGTGAGACGGCAGTTTTAGTGCAGCGGTGGCTCTTTCTCCGGCTCTCTGCTGTCCCCTCTGTGTGTCCGCTGTTGCTGCAACTTTTCTCTAAATAGGCAGTTTCACTAAACTGAGCATATCAAATTATTTTGGACCCGGCAATATATTTTAGCAGGATATGATGTCACGCTCTAGGGTTTCTGTTTTGAATGCATAATAAACTGCAAATCTATACATAATCTATTCAGAGTTATATATTTAAAATGTGAAAATTAGGCAGCTTTTTAAAGTAATGTTTTTTTAAAACGTATTACTTTAATGCAGAGCGTTTTTTCATGTTTCATTCTCAGTTGGTGACGTTTAGATCCTCAACAAATTCACATAGCTTGAGTCATTTGATAAACAGCACTGTCATAGGGGTGGGCGATATAGCAAAAAATATCATATCACGATTTTTTTCAGGAAAATCACGATTCACAATTATATTTCATCTTCAAAAGCAGGTCGTGGAGACATTTTAATCGTCTATAATCAAAAATCGTGATATCGCACACCACTACTTTTGTACACAAAATAAATATGCACATGCTTTTTTAAATGCCTCATATAAGGTAGAAAAACATTCCGCCTTATAATATGCCTGTTCATAAATTATTAAACTTATAAGCCTTAAAAGCCTATCCTTTGCATTTTATTTATTTATAATGACTTAAATTTGAATAATTAAAAAATAAAATTGGAAATAAATCCTTTTAAATGGACAAAATAATGGACATATTTAAAACCGTTTATTTAATTAATAAAATAATTAATCATTTTAAATGCACATTTTAAATTCGATTTTTAACAAATATTTGAAAGTTGTTTTTCTTTGTTGTTTTGCCAATTTGTCAATGAAATAAAAAAATGCCATTTTTATTTATATATATGTATATGAATGAGGCACAGTTCACTGTTTCAAGAGCCGCTCCCTCTCCCATGTGTCACTCAGAGTTGTAGCAAGATGATGGTACAAATTGTCTTTTAAATGAAATAAACGCTCAATTCACTTATTACTAGATTTTGAATACTGAGATTCTCAACCATTTTCTATCTGCATTGGGACACCAAATCTATGTGTCATTCGTCTTGAGTTATTAATAGACTCTGAAAGTGCACAGCCACCCACAAAAGGAACGTTTCAGTTACCAGTTCCTCTTGACAGCTTCAAGAACTCACTGAATCACATCTACACGCCGCCTCGTCGGTGAGGAACTGCTCGGTCTGTGTTTAACCCTGTGTGGCGTCTGCTCTTCCTCCTCTGACAGACTGTTACAGCACTGAGGAGAGCATTGGCCTAAAGCCTTTCCCCTGCAATCTGAATTCGGCCCACAAATTGCCCCTCTCCCTCACACACCGATCCTACACGGGACTCTGCCCTGAAAAGATGCTCAGCCAGGGTGGGTAACAGAGAACGCAGGTCCTCCGAACTCACAGCTGCCTGCTTTGTGTTCCTCTCCTGCATTGTTGTCTTTCAGTGTCTCGACTAGCTGTGTTTAGTCACTGCCGCTATGTAGATTTATCCCTCTGGAATTGTTTTTAATGTGTGTGTGCATGTGTGATTGGTGTAGCTGATTATCTTGCATGGATGACTGTAGTATAAAAATGGAGATTAAATCTTCTGCTTAAGTGTGGGGTCCTTCTCGTTTCCGCCAGGTGAAGACAGCAGCAGTGATTTGTCTTCAGACAGTCCTGTATGGAGTGAGGACGAGTCTGATGCTGAGCTGGATCTGAACATGCCCCTCTCTGAGCAGGGTGTGGAAACCGTCTCTCACGGCTCGGAGATCGTACGCTGTATTTGTGAAGTTCAGGAGGAGAACGACTTCATGATACAGGTAAACTACTACCTTCTGAAACTGCATGTCAAGACCTCAAGCCTCTGACTTTAAAAAAAAAAAAGAATTAATCAAATGAAAGTAACGCGTTACATAGAAAAAGTGGTCTATTATTTTATTTATTTAGCATTTACACTCAAAGACTAATGCACAGATCATTTGACATACAGGATCAGATTGTTGCATCCATTGCTATGGTTATCACTGTCAATCGGATTCAATCGTGCATTTAAATATGATTGTCAATCCAGAAACTTGGCAATGTGTAGTTAGCAGCATGAAAAACTCCCGTTATAATCAATGAAGCTGTGCAATCTCTTATTGACATCATGTTTATACATGGTTGGTTCTAATAAAAATATTTGTTGAGTGGATTTTGACTAACTTAAACACATCTGATTGGGCGTTGCATTCACACACTCAACAGATATTTTGGTAACACTTTATTTTACATGTAGTTATTTATTGAGACCTTGTCACATGTATTTACTATAGTAATAACTATAAATGATGCATAATTACATGCAACTAAACCAAACCCTAATCCTCTTAACCCATATAGTAAAGACATGTAGTTGATTATTATTACTCAGTACTTAAATGTAGTATAATTACACTGAAACATGGACACCTTCAAATAAAGTGTAACAGATATTTCTGTGATTGGCTACAGAGCCAAGAGTGTTTAAAGCAGTCGGCTATCCATGGGTACCGGTACTGCAGAACGCTAGGTATCTCACATTAAATGATCAAATAAATCTTTGGCGGGACAAAGATTCATTTTGACAGCTGCCAAAATATTTTCAATGCAGCAAAAACCCCGATCATTTAGATTAAAGTTGTATTTATAGTTGAGTATATATTTATTAAAAATATAAATTGGATGCAAATAATGATATATTTATAAAATCAGCTGTAAAAAATATAATATATGAGTATATCTGACATACTATGAGCTGTAGTATGAAAAAAAAAAATCAGAACAAGGAATTTAAACCAATTATGCACTGGCACATTTACTTGAATTGTATTATGAATTATTTCCTGTGCTCTCTGCAGTGTGATGAGTGTTTGTGCTGGCAGCATGGGACGTGTATGGGTCTGTATGAGGACAGTGTCCCAGACAGCTACAGCTGCTACATCTGCAGAGACCCACCAGGTGAGAGACTTGAATAACCTCAGTTTAGTGGATATTAACTTTCATTTTGAAATTAGTCTTTCTGGACTGTGTGTGTTGGCAAAACAAGGATTTTTTTTAACCACATCAATAAATTTATTTGTATTTTTTTATGTTTACATGTGCTTTTGTCTGTATCCAGCCCAGAGACAGAGTCAAAGGTTCTGGTATGATAAAGACTGGCTGAGCAGCGGTCACATGTATGGCTTGTCTTTCCTGGAGGAGAACTACTCCCACCAGAACAGTAAGAAAGTGACAGCCGCCCATCAGCTTCTAGGGGACGTCCACCGTGTGTTTGAGGTTCTGAACGGTCTTCAGCTCAAGATGAGCATCCTGCAGTAAGTAACTCCTTTTGTCTAATGCTCTTAATGTGACAGAGTATTAGGTAAATTTGTGAAAGTGCAGTAGGAGCTTCAGTTATAAATCAAAGCTGCCCCCTGTTTTAGGACACAAGCCCACCCAGACCTGAAACTCTGGCGGCAGCCCTGGAAACCTGTAGACGGCCTACGGAGGAAGGCGGCTAGTGATTCTGGCATTACTACTCCTTTTCCCCCATCACCCCCTGAAATGGGAGTGAGTGAATTTGAGACAATGAAAAGCGAAGTCCCGTCGCCCGTGGAGACGCATGTCTCTTTCCAAGACTCGTACATTAGCAGCGAGCACTGCTACCAGAAGCCCCGTACGTACTACCCAGCGGTGGAGAGAAGGCTTGTGGTGGAGACACGGGGCGGTTCTGAGCTGGAGGACAGTCTCAGGAGCACTGAGGACCTACTAGAGATGGCCGAGCAGAGGTACAGCATGCCTCTGGACCACGACCAGCACAAGCTTCAGCTGGCCGACCGCTCTTTTAGTAAGGTAAGTTGCAAGCAACTAATTTCCTATTTGGCCAAGTGCACACTATAAGACAAAAGCTTGTCAGCCAATGCACATTTGCACTGCACATCTGTTTTCAAATCTGTTTGAGATCTGTTTCCATACCAGTTTGAGATCTGTTTCCATACCAGTTTGAGATCTGTTTCCAAACCAGTTTGATGTATTTTGCCAAATCAGTTCAAAACCTATTTTGCGAAACGGTTCACAATATATTTTCAAACCAGTTTGAAATCTGTTTCCAAATCAATTTGAGATCTGTTTCCAAACCAGTTTGAGATCTGTTTCCAAACCAGTTTGATGTCTTTTGCCAAACCAGTTCAAAGCCTATTTTGCCAAACCAGTTAAAAGCCTATTTTGCAAAACGGTTCACAATCTATTTTCAAACCAGTTTGAGATCTGTTTTTTTTATTTTTTTTAAACCAATTCATCTGTTGTCAAATCAGTTCAGTCTGTTTTGCGAAACGGTTCACAATCTATTTTCAAACCATTTTAAGATCTGTTTTTTAAACCAATTCATCTGTTGTCAAATCAGTTCAAAGTCAAAACAGTTCTGAATTAATTTTCCAACTAATTTGAAATCTGTTTTCAAACCAGTTCAAATTCTGTCATAGTATCTGCAAATTGTCACAGCATGTCTTACATTTGCGAACACTAGAAAATCATCACTGGATAACCATGCATTTTGTTTTGCTGCATAAAACCTGAACTAATTAAATTGGCTTAAAGAGATTTGGGATGCTAGGATGAGCAACCATCTAATTTATTTCACATTATTAATAATGCGAGAGCACCAGTACACGCCAAAGATACGACTCATTAGTTTCTGTTTTCAGGAGCTGGAGTGCCGTATGAAGCGACTGGTTTCCGCTGAGCAGGAAAAGAGCTGTGTGGTGGAAATCAAGGAAGAGGAGCCTGACCCTGTGACCCCTGACCCCAAGCCAGACCCTGATCTTGTGCTGCACCAGCAGTGGCAGCTGAACCTGCTAGAGCACATTGAAGCAGTGCAGGACGAAGTCACACACAGAATGGACCTTATTGAGAGAGAACTAGACGGTGAGACTCTACAATATCTTTTAAACATTTCTGGTTTAAAACTATTCAAACAATAAATGTAATTTCAGATGGGTGTGGTTAATCCTTTGCTCGTATTAACATGTTGAATTCACTATGCAGTGCTGGAGAGTTGGCTAGACTTCACAGGTGAGCTGGAACCTCCAGATCCGCTGGCGCGTCTCCCTCAGCTGAAGCATCGCATCAGACAACTCCTGACTGACCTGGGAACAGTCCAGCAGATCGCACTCTGCTCCTCATCCTCTTGAGGGCGCCAGAGGACATACGAACGGCTCAAACTGAATCCAATGCACAATGGAGAGTCCCTTAAAGTCTGGCAAGAAACTGCGGAAATGATTACGTGTGCCTGGTTTTTGAGAGAAAACCCCTAAATGAATCAAGCTAACGTTTCCGTGGCACATGCATGTTGGAGTGACTGGTGTGGTCAACGGTTAGAAAAGACTGAGACGAAAGATATCTGATGCAAACAACAGTTTATTTTATCTTTTGTATTTGTGGAATTTAATGCTTAATTGTAGCACTTAGCTGTGTCTGTCATAGACTTAGGAGGTTTTTTTTGTTCTTTTTTTATTTTTAATGTAATTTCCTCTGTATCCTGGACATGCTCAATAATCATTTTATGTTCATTCATAAGTGATCGTTTTGGACTCTCTCGGCACGCCTTTACTCTGTGTACGGAGCTTAAGGACCCGGATGGTATTTTGCTGTAGTTAAGAGAAAAAATGTTAAATATGACTATAACAATATGAAAATATATTTTAATCTGAAAATACTTGCATTTTACTTCTATATTTGTACTTAAAAGTAAAGTAATCTTGTAAATAACCCAAACAGTTGCTTATTCAATTTCTTTTTTCTTTTTATTTCTGATTTAAACTTGTATTTACAGTAAAGACTTTCTGTAATCTTTGATCTGTTGTGAATACTGTAGTTTTGGGCTTTTCTGCCTATAACCTTCTAATATTTTGACACAATTGATGTTGCTTTCATTTCAGAACAGCGGGGCTTTGTTTCCACTGGTACATTAAACAAGCACAGAATGTTGAAATCTTGCATACTGCATTTTTGTATGTATATTTTTCTTTCTTTGTATTTCTTGTTTTCCCAATGACTCTGAACTTGTTTCTGATTCTGTTTTTATTTTATTTTTTGTCTGTTGCTTTCAAGTCTACAAGATTGTTTTTGATTAAGACATTAGATGCCTTTAAGTTATTGTAATTGTGAATTTAAGTTATTGATTCTGCCACCTTTTTACTTCTGTCCATTGGTTTTCTTTTATACAGTGCGAGTCTGAGTATTGTATGATCAGAGAGAGAACGAGAGAAAAGCTGGGGTCTTTTTAGTGTTCTCGCCCTTTGGTGTGTTTTTTTGTTTTTTTTCTCTAGACCCTAAAAAAAAAACGACCTGATATCTTATTTCAGGCCAATTCGAGTGTCATTCACCCTCAGATACACAAACTACATTTGATATAAATCTGTGAATTTATAAAATCCTGCCGATGGGTATTTGAAGGGTTTGTGTTTCTCTGTACAGCTAGTGAGCAGTCTATTGGCTGTTACTCAGTATTGTCTATTGTATTTTTATATCTGCCCTGTTGCTTTCAAGGCACTGGAAATTTAGTTACGGATTAAGTATTGCAATCTTTTCTTTTTTTTTTTTTTTACATTTAATTTTTCCATTGTTTGGCATATTTTTTGCATTGGGGTCCCCTGGGAATCTATAAGTTCTTGAAATATTGACACATAATCCAAATGCCAGAAAATAAATGCAAACATTTAAACTTCAGTTGTTTGTTTTCACTTTGTTGATATAACAGAATTATAATTTTAGCACTTATGTATAAATAATGAAAATCTAATGTTTAAATTAACGTTAATTATTTCGGAAACACTTTACAATAAGGTTTTATTATAGTTAACATTAGTTAACTAACTTATTTAACAAACTAAGAATGAACAATACTTCTACAGCAACTAATAATCTTATTTAATGTTAATTTCAACATTTGCTAATACATGATTAAAATTAAATGTATTAGTTAACATTAGTTAATGCACTGTGAACTAACATGAACCAGCAATGAACAGCTGTATATTTATTGACTAACATTAACAAAGATTAATAAATACTGTAGCAAATGTACTGCTCATTGTTAGTTCGTTAGTTAATACATTAACTAATGAACCTTATTGCAAAGTGGTACTATTATTTCAAACCTTATACATCTTCATAATTGTAAAAAATCCAACTTTTTTTTATTCTATAGATAAAGAAAACTCTAAAAATGCATGGTTAGATTTAATAACATCTAGCCAATGTTAAATATTCTGATATGGATATATATTATTACATTTAATTTAAAATATTTTGCACTTTAATTGACCGCTTTGTTGGAAGTTTATTTAGGCCCTTTATCCCACGTTTGATAATTACTGGTGTGTGTGGTAGAAGAAGATTTTTAAATGTCTTTAATGTTTTAGCAACACGCTATTATAAAAAATATATATATATAAAGTAAGTAAAATGTGGGCTTTTGAAGTCATGATGACGAAACCTGTCCTGTCCCGAGTGTGCGCGCGCGTGTTTGACTGAAGTGTCTCGTGAGCTCCTCCTCCGTCAGCGCGAGGAAGCAACTAGATCACTCTATCTCACACACACACACACTCCAGTGACTACAACCACAACACGCTGCACAATTCACCCCGGGCAACGCGTTCAGGTCTTATCCAGCACATTTTGATCTTCGAGAACGGGTGAGCAGAGATCTTATAATTTTTTAAGTCCTGGCCTGAATGTATATCATAAAGTCAGTGAGTTGGTCAGTTCTTGCGCGAGCACTGCGTGCTGCACGCGAGCTAACAGCAGGCTAGCGCTAGACATCGAAAGAATGAGACTTAACGGCTTTATTAACGGACGCTCAGTCAATAATACTTAATAATAGAGCTATGTTGTCAATAATAGATATGGAAGAAGGTAACGGTATCGTTTTCGCCTCTTTCCTCGATACTGCTTGAAGCCTGGATGTGTAAAGACTGATAACTGACAGCTAGTCCGGTCATATCTAACGTTAGACAGTACGTATTTGTTGTAAAATCAGACTATTCGATGGAATTGGGAACATTTGATTCATGATTTGATTGTTCTTTTTATTTAGTGTTTGTTTTGTTTGTTTGAGCGTGTTTAGCACTCTGAACTGTTAAGTTTAACTTCTCCCGAGCACTTCCAGGATCAAAGCTGGTTGGACTTTAGTCTCTTCAGGGTTGGGAGACTCTACGATTTTTGTGTTTGTTGATGAAATATATATTTATGTTTTAGAAGCAGAGGGTGTAAAAAAAATGGAGTCGAAACTCTTATCGTTGTTGCTGAAGTCAGTCGGTGTGCGTCATTCTGTAATATTCTTTCTCAAATGTGTTATACAACTTAAGCCCTAGGATCAGTTGTAAATTGGTAATACATACTGTATTGCCGTAGATACCCCAGGGCAGATTGTGGGGCATCTCTGCCTGTGTTTTACAAAAGGTCTGCTAACCTAGTTACCCAAAATACTGCAAGAGAAACAACACCACACCAGCAAAGCTATTTGATTAGTGCCATCTGTCCAGATGCTCTAGAACAGGGCTGTTCACTAACAAGTGGGCCAAATAAAAAAAAATATTTGGACAGAGCCACATTATTTTGCCAACAGAAGGACATTAGCTATAGATAGCAGTTGTATGATATATTTGACCTCTTAACTGTCAGTCAGTCCCATTTTTGGGGCATAGACACCAAAGTGACATTTCCAACTTAAAGTCCAACTGAAATCAAAATTGACCCTATTTACTTTGTTAGCGCATATTACTAGTCTTGTGGTGAACAATTAATCCGTGCAAGTTAAAACACAGAAAAAAATTGTTTGCCGTCGTAATATTTAATCAAAGTCTGAAAAGTTACTTCCGGTCTGGAATGGCGTCCCTTCTCTGATGACGTAGGTTTGAGGACTTGGGATGGGAAACGCTTAACCACTCCCTTCAAACCGTTAGTCTGTAATGAGCGAGAGATGGAGAGGAGGAGCGCTAGAGTAAAACCCTGCCCTCTGTTCAATATTCCGTTTTACTGGGAAATACGTCACAGCACTGAAGAAAAGTCGTTTGCAACTTCCGGTTCACACGGACTTTAAATTAATTTCCGACATTCGCTGCAAGCGGTTGACCAATCAGAGCGGAGTAGACCAACCACAACAGATTGAACCATCTGACCAAATAGAGCAGAGTAGACCAATCACAACAGGTTTAACCATCTGACCAATCAGAGTAGACCAATCGTAACAGACTGGGCCATCTGACCAATCAGAGCAGAGTAGACCAATCACAACAGATTGAACCATCTGACCAAATGGAGCAGAGTAGACCAATCACAACAGGTTGAACCATCTGACCAATCAGAGTAGACCAATCATAACAGACTGGGCCATCTGACCAATCAGAGCAGAGTAGACCAATCACAACATACTGGGTCATTTTACCAATCAGAGCAGAGTAGACCACTCACAACAGTCTGGGCCATCTGACCAATCAGAGCAGAGTAGACCAATCACAACAGACTGGGCCATCTGACCAGTCAGAGCAGAGTAGAACAATCACAACAGACTGGGCCATCTGACCAATCAGAGCAAAGTAGACCAATCACAACAGACTGGGCCATGTGACCAATCAGAGCAGAGATCAATCACAACAGACTGAGCCATGTGACCAATCAGAGCAGAGATCAATCACAATAGACTGGGCCATATGACCAATCAGAGCAGAGTAGATCAATCACAACAGACTGGGCCATCTGGCCAATCAGAGCAGAGTAGATCAATCACAACAGACTGGGCCATCTGGCCAATCAGAGCAGAGTAGACCAATCACAACAGACTGTGGGCCATCTGGCCAATCAGAGCAGAGTAGATCAATCACAACAGACTGGGCCATATGGCCAATCAGAACAAAGTAGACCAATCACAACAGACTGAGCCATGTGACCAATCAGAGCAGAGATCAATCACAACAGACTGAGCCATGTGACCAATCAGAGCAGAGATCAATCACAATAGACTGGGCCATCTGGCCAATCAGAGCAGAGTAGATCAATCACAACAGACTGGGCCATCTGGCCAATCAGAGCAAAGTAGACCAATCACAACAGACTTGGTCATCTGGCCAATCAGAGCAGAGTAGACCAATCACAACAGACTGGGCCATCTGGCCAATCAGAGCAGACTAGATCAATCACAGCAGACTGGGCCATCTGGCCAATCAGAGCAGAGATCAATCACAACAGACTGGGCCATATGGCCAGTCAGAACAAAGTAGACCAATCACAACAGACTGAGCCATGTGACCAATCAGAGCAGGGATCAATCACAATAGACTGGGCCATCTGACCAATCACAGCAGAGTAGATCGATCACAACAGACTGGGCCATCTGGCCAATCAGAGCAGAGTAGATCAATCACAACAGACTGGGCCATCTGGCCAATCAGAGCAAAGTAGACCAATCACAACAGACTTGGCCATCTGGCCAATCAGAGCAGAGTAGACCAATCACAACAGACTGGGCCATGTGACCAATCAGAGCAGAGTAGATCAATCACAGCAGACTGGGCCATCTGGCCAATCAGAGCAGAGATCAATCACAACAGACTGGGCCATATGGCCAATCAGAGCAGAGATCAATCACAACAGACTGGGCCATATGGCCAATCAGAACAAAGTAGACCAATCAGAACAGACTGGGCCATCTGACCAATCAGAGCAGAGTAGACCAATCACAACAGACTGAGCCCTGTGACCAATCAGAGCAGAGTAGACCAATCACAACAGACTGGGCCATCTGATCAATCAGAGCAGCAGGGTATGCTCTTGGAAAAGAGAGACTGGATCCTTGATCGATCCTTTTCAGACACTGTGAGAAAAGAGGTAAAGCTGCAATGTACAGGGTGGGCCATTTATATGGATACACCGCAACAACATGGGAATGGCTGGTGACACCAAAGTCCCGTTTGTGGCACACCAGTACATGTGAGGGGGCAAACTCCTCAAGATGGGTGGTGACCATGACATATACTAATGTGCCACAAACAGGACCTCAATATCACCAACCACTCCCATGCCACCACGGTGTATCCATATAAATGGCCCACCCTGTATATTATGAGAAAAATAAAGTGAACATTTTTTTTTCTTTTTTTTTTTTTTTCTTGGATGCATGTAAACCCTATTGTAGGAGACCTTTTTAAGGAACCACTTTAAGTTGTGGGGTCCTCTGCAATAATTCATAGCATTTAGGTTGATGGACATTCCTAAACATGTTTGATATAGCTTACATTCAATGTAGACTGAAGACTGAATCTGGCACACTTTAACCGGTCACTGTCTCATGAAGTAGATCATGCATTCCATCATTCCAGATCAGTCTGAGCTGTTACTTCAGGTGCCACAAGAGAAGGCAGGAATGGCATACCAGCGCACCTTCACAGACGTGTTTTAAAGAGCCTAATCATGCCTGTGCCCCCATGGAGATGATTCCCAGGAGGACTTGTGTTATCTGCCTAATTTCACTCCTGCAGGGGATATGATTTACTGCCAGGGCTACAGGAGATGACATCACATGGATGTTTTTAGGTTCTATGTTCATTTAAACGAATAGTCAATTACGTGAATGTTTATGATATTCATTTTATAATTAAAATAAATACAGTGGGGGGTAGTGCTGGGACAATAAATCAAGGCATCGTGTTTCTTCAAACAATTTTGGATCGATTTTGAGATTTTCAGTATTCATCGCGATTCTCTCTCCAATCAATGTAATGTATTTCACATTACAACAATTTCTCATTTTAATTGTCTTAATTCATTTTCAAATGTTAAACCATTGTTTTGACGGAAAACTGCTGGGAGCTTTAAGTAGGCCTTGCTGAGAATCTTTGGACCTTGTTTTGTTTATTAAAGGAGCCATAGTTTCTCGCACTGTTTGGATGTTTTAATGTAACCGTTTTCATTATATAGAGATAGCACTACAGGAAGGGATACAAAGCACATTGCTGGACAGATCGCACTTGTTGTTCTATTGATTGGGTTACTCTCCTCCCATTGCTATGCCAACAACCTCCCCGGGTGACAGCTGTTGTGTGTTTACTCTGGTTCCTTAATTTCCATTGGCTGTGCTCCTCACAGGCCTCAATCAATCCACGCCTGCTTCTATTTCTGGTGGCGTCCCCCATGGGAGGACTGGAGCGCATGGCCTCCGCTGGATTCATGGAGAGGTAGACATGGTGCAACCGAGGCTCCTCACGGGCAGAGCTGTTGTTTATCTGTCGCCACCTATCTGATCACTTCCAGGGGGGGAAAAGCAGCTGTCAGATCGCAATCCAGCTAGAAGTGGAAGTATTTGATGGAGTTTTCTTTCATAATCCTAATTGGATTATTAGGTTATGGTTTTTTTTTTTTGAGAGAAAACCCCATGATTTCTTTGTCTTGGCACTCAAGCCTGCCATCAGAATGCTGCTACACGCTTTGTCTAATGAGTTTCATGTTCAGTTGTTTTAGTCTTTTAATTGACTTCAAAATCCTTTTTGTATAGACATACTCAGAGCTAACAACTCAAACCAGCTGGCAGGACAGGCCTGTGGATTAGGATCTGTCTGTAGCAGCATATCATTTCAGACATGAGTGTGTGTCACTAAGCCCTGTTTCTTTGATCTGGGAACGTCTGACTAGGTGGCACAGCGTGAAGAAGACAAGTCTGTTCTCTCGCACCATTAGGACAAAATGTAGGTGTTGCCTTTGGCTTGCTTAGTTGGGGACACTTATATTCAACAATATTATTGATCTACCTGCATTGACACCATTGAATGAGAACTGAACTGAGCTGGGCGATGACATCACTGTTTTCTCCAGAGAGGCTGTAGATAAATTAACTAAATGAATAAATTTTTTTATAACAGAAATGATGAATCAATACCGAACTTACTTAAGCTGGACTATGACACTCTTTTCTTCTAGAGCTGCTGTACAGCCAAAACAAACTTTGTTGCATTATTTTCCTGTTATCACTGTAAAGCTGCTTTGAAACAATCTGTATTGTAAACATCGCTATATAAATAAAGGTGACTTGACTAAATGAGAACCCATTCACTGAACGCCTTGCAATAACAATAACTTTGTATTGTTAACAGTTGGATTACCTTAATATTGACATGCTACACCACTCTTCATTTAGCTCCACTGGACATGCTTTAAGCTTTATGTGGTGAGAATGACTTATACTGATTGTCTAATTGTCCAATATTTCTCCTTTTTGACTCAATAATAACAAATAATCATCAGACTCACTTGAACTACATAAAATATTGGCAATATCTAAATGGCTGAATTTATTTTCATCCTTTTAGGGGTTCTGTCAATGCAATAAATACATGAAATAAGTTACTTTACCTGTAAATACCCAATGGTCCTGTTTGTCAGTAAGCACAGTATTAAAGAACTGATTAGGTCAAAGTAATAATATTTGTAAAAAAAACAACAAAACAAATCCAGTCCAAGCAATTATCAGTCTGACTGTACTTTTATGGGCAAAATAATTATCCATGTTTTGGTTATTTGTTAATGTGTAACCTGTAACTTATAAGAATTAAAGCTGTAAAGCTGTTTGGAAACACAGGCAAAAAGTAATGTATAGAATAAAACTGGTATTGCAATGAAGGCCTACTTGGTAAGAATTAGTTTCAAAGTGATTGGGTCTTTAAAGTAGCAAGGGAACGGTATTGGGACTGACATCTGAGTGAAATGGTTAATTGAAAAAGAAAAAAATGCAGAATGGGGTTTTGTTTCAGTTCATTGGTTGCTGATTGGATGGAGGCAGGTCTGGATATGAACTTGCAGTCGTTTGTAAGAAAGAGTTTAAGCAGACTGAATGTTTGGAGAAGTCCTGCATACATTTTCAGAGAGAAATTTGTTTTACCAGAAGAAGAATGAAAAGGTGAAGATGAAATGTATACACTGATGAATCGTTCACAATAAGATTAATAACAGGCATTTAGAAAATAGAGTAATTGTCTGCTTTTGTTAAACTCATGATTGCAAATCTGAAACTGAAAATTGCTTTAGCTTTGCCGGAGTGGGACCCCTCAGGACTGGGTCCCTTGACACTTCAGCTGTAACTACAGTTAATGATAAAGTTAGTCAGGCACTAGGAGACAGAGTATAAAAAATTGAAAGCAAATATTAAATTTGCGTCATAAAAAAGCATGTGGGAGTTTGTTTCCCATACAGTCTCTTTAAATATGCCCTATAACTAGTCTCCCATTCAGTAAATGTGACTTTTTTGAGTGGAAGAGTGGAGCTCTTATATAAGTGGATATGAGAAGATATCCACAGATCATCCAGAATTCTCTCTTATCTGAAACATGACAGCTGAACCGTTGTCTTGCCTTCCGATATCCATTGGGAGGCAATACAGTTGTTAACCAGATTACAACTCTACAGAGCTCATTTCTCAAGAAAAGGCTTCTGCCACGGCTGTAAAATTCTCATAATCTTAAGAGGCCATTTTGTTTGTGTTTGGCAACTGGTGAATTCTATATAACATGCAGTCCTTTTTTCCTCCCTTGCCCCCCCCCTCTCTCTCTCTCTCTCTCTCTCTCTCTCTCTCTCTCTGTGTGTGTGTCTTTCAGCTCGATTGTAATTGTAGATTCTGCTCTACTGTTTTGAAAGGGCTGGTTTTCTGAGGTCCAGTTACCTGATCCTGGAAATAAAGAAAGTAGACACTCACTGTCCAAGGGAGAGCTACTGTTATATTATGCTGCACATAGGTATTACAGAAGTGTCCTTTCCTCTTCATTCATACCCTGTAAACATTGATTTCCCATACCAGAGAAAAGTATAGACTCATACAAAAAGAATGCCTCTCAGTCATTTCTTATGATCCACTAGAAATGTGTGGTGATGTTTGTGTCTGCAGAGACACTACCCTGTGCCTGTATTTTCGGTATTTTATTCTTCTATTGCTGTGCTCGGGAGGTTTTTGAGCTGCAATGTTTGACCAGGAAGTGTGTCATCCCAGCCAATAACGATGCGTGGCACAGGTGAGGGCGGGAGTTTGAATGTTGTGCTTGCAAACAGTAACTGAAAATTTCTGCATAGTGCACCTTAAGTTACCCTGGTAATCCAGAGTTCTCGCGAGAGCACAAGTTGAATTTGCTCAGCGAGTTACTCTGGTGTTGAGTAATGATGCTTATTAAATATGCCCCTCGATCTGAGCTACACCAATCACATCGGGTTATCTGATATAGGCAGGCCAGAGGCGAGCTAAACAGATGACGACAGCGCTGTGACGTCGAAGTCATTAGTAAACATTGCGGCTTTGGCCGCTACAATGAACGAGTTAGACTTGGCTTTTTATCTAAAACAGGAACAGAAGACGCCGCTCGAATCGTTCCTTTGCATGAAGGGCGTTTTTGCTGTTTTGCCGACTGGATACGGTAAGAGTCTAATCTACCAGTTAGCTCCGCTGGTAGCTAAGCGGATGGGGTTTATTGTTGTGATTGGTCGTAGTGTTATCCAGTTGCGTGCAGTGAGATTTTCAAATGCATGCTTGGTGCCGCCCCTCGAGCTGGGCGATTTTCATTAGTCGACGCCAGACAAATAATCTTTTAGATTTAGGTCTGGATTTCCAGGCTACCTTTAAGTCTCACTTGTCCTACTGTAGGTCAAGGGCGACACATTTGAAATGTCTCAGGTTTTTTTGTCCATACAGTTGTAGCAAATTAGCTCTAAAGAAATATTAATAACTTGTTATAATTGATTATGAATATTTGGATCAGTTAATAGAATTAACTTAATGTAATAAAATTAATATTACAATCAATTAACCTGTTTGTGCCGTGAACACTCAGTGTTAATTGTTTATTAATTCTAAGAAATGTACATTTCCGGGGTATGGGAAATGTCTTTCTTACTATAGCCTACAGTACTCAGTCAGTACTACTAAGAGCAAGTAGTCAAAATCTGCATGATTAGGGACTCCAGTATATATGAGCCAGTTTACCAAGGGAAAGAGAGCTGAAGCAGAATACAGGAAAGCAAGAAGTTGAAGCATTGTTTGAAATTCAGCAGATCAACAGCCTTGAGCAAACCATCAGTTTAGTTCTAACACGCCCTTCTTTAAAAGGGGTAAGGAGACTTAATGTATCAAATAATGAGACTAAGTTTGATACTTGCATGTCTCGCCCATTTCAATTAAACTATCCTGATGCAATTTGTTGAGGCTCCAGTGATCTTTGCTGATGTGGTCTTGATGAGAGAGAACCAGTGGGAGTCAGAGCCTGGCACAAGCTTTGGGGGTCCTTAGAAAACTTCTACTTCAGCATCATCCTCACATCAGGATTTCAGAAAGACACTAGAGTCTAAGAGGCGTGATCTTGTGATCAGTGATTTTTAAAGTGTGAAGATGTCACACCCTCTGGAGGATTGTGAGCCAATAAGAAGTTGTTCCCTTTGGAGGGAATTTCTTTACGACCTTTTGTTCAAGCAGGCCTTTGCACATGTAATTTGATTGGGTGTTTAACAAAAGAATCTTCAAGATTCTTATAATACTAATGCGTCACAAAATTAGCTAAATGTAATGTAAATTAACAAATGGGGGACGAAGATTGGAGTTTATAGAGACTAAACATGCTACACAAATGATTTTGGTAAACCATAGTATGCAAGTCTGAAACATTGATCCAAAAGAGTTTAAAAGAGAGAATGAATACATAGGCCAAACCACATAAAAGGAAAATCATGAGATGGGAAAATTAGATAGGCCTACATGTTTATACATTTCTCAAGTGGTTATATATAATATGTAGGATTAAAAGGGTTTATTTCTCCTTCTCTGCAAGAATTACGAGTCTGCAAGAGTCACAACTCTCTGCAAATTCCTTTTGGGGTCGTAAAAAGTCTTATCAGTCTTATGGCTACGGTTTGGAGCGGTACGGTTTGGGTCGGTAAACCATGAATCGGCTTGTGTTTCCACTGCCAACAGTACCCTTACTTGATAGGTGTGGTGTAGCCTATGCCGGAAAGAAGCGATCGACGTCATTTTCGCGCGAAGAAGAAAGTGACATAAACAACAATGGATGACATACAGTTGATCTTGTTCTTGCTTCTCGACATGTTTATCACAAGAAGCCAATCGCCGACGTTAGGAGTTTCTCAATACCAAGTACGCAAAGTTCGGACTTGCCAAGTCCGACTCAGGAGAAAGACTCCCGAAGACGCGAGTCCGGTAATTCTGCAAATGGAACAGAGCGTTCTTGAAAGTGTCTCTCAGCTCGCTCTGCTACTCCGGTTATCTCTGTATGTATATTTTAGGCAACAATAAAACTAAATATGTTATAAAACACCACTCTGCCTCTTTTCGTTTTCATTTACAGAAATCTTAAACATTATAGCCACACAAATGTGGTTCAGGCAACGCGTATTGATAATATTCACTGCATGTAACGTTAGCCTATTTATAACAAAACGAAATATAAAACACAACCCTGCCTCTTTTCGTTTAAATATAATATAAAAATATGAAACATTTTAATATAGTCCAGGCAATGTGCATTTGTACTAAACAACAAATGTTGCAGTAAAGTTAAACAACATTACAAATGACAGAATGACAAAACTCAACCCAGTCTCTTTTTGTTAAATTTCACTTTTATCAATAGCCAATAAGTAAAAGGTACAAGAAGCTATACAATATGAAATAAAGCAAACAATTCAGTCAAACATACAAAGTCAGCGCTCTAGTCTAACCTTACAACGGTAAAGTTAAATAGCTTAAATATATAAAGTTATGAAACTTCACTTAGCCCTCAGCCAAAACGATTGGCCAGGGAACAAATTATAGATTCACGAGACCAAATATCGCCCGTTAGATATCCTACACAAGACGAATTATATCTCATGTTTAACCACTACTGAGACGTCAGAGTCAGCGGCAAACGTCAGAACGACTAGCCGAGGAAAGGCTGTTCCAGGGCGGGGTACATGAGCGCCTGGTGATCGCCTGAATCTCACAACCTGGATCAAATTTTCATAAATCTTTATAAATATACCACAGATTTGAGCTTTAAACAACTACATTCTCGCCTGAAAAACTCTTAAAACTACATTTCGTGACTAGACATGTGCCGGTATTCGGTAATGCGATAAATCGCGGTAATGAATATGCACGATATTGTTATCGCGGGCACTTCAAAATACCGTGAAAAATAATAGATCCGAATTTAGATTTTTAGAACGCGCATTATAGCTTATTTTCCATCAACCGCTTAAACAAACTGCGCGAAACACGTGCGCACTCTGATGTAAACAATCGCCACGTGTATAAGCATGCGGCCGGTGCGCACTTCTAGTCTAATGTAAACAGTCCTCACATGGAGAAGCAGCATGGCGGAAGGAGGAACGCCGCCGCCTACAGTCTATGGCCGCCGCCGATCTATCCGGATCCATCCCGCTTCTAAAAGCAGAGCTGCCAACTCGACGCATTCAGCGCGAGACTCCTCACACGCTCACGCCACACATCCGTTTTCTCACGCAGAGAAAAATCGCGGAGCAAAGAGGACACGAAGACCGTCAAACAAGACAGAGCAGGTTACTTTTGAAATAGAACAATTGTGTCACAGAACGTTACATTTAAACTATTTAATGACCAGCAGCATTTTAGATGACTAAAACATATAGATAAAGAGGAGTATTTTGCTGAATATGTGCACTGCACTTTTTTACATATTTATTATATTTTTACTTGTGTCATTACATAATTGTTATTATAATGAAAACCACATTATATTTGATTTAATTAGTTATTTGTAACCTTTAATAATACCAGCTGATAGGGCTCTATATGGTTACATAGCATTATGTGAGATATTTTTTTTCATTAGAAAAAATAACATGTGGGCTATCTACTGTAGCCTTCCTAATATTTATCCAAAATAAGTCAATATTGAATCAAGATTTAAATCAAATCCCAAGTATTGAATTGAAATCATTAAATTTGTGTTAAGCAATACAAACAGTAGCCTACCAGTCATTGTACCATGTAATCATTGTAACATGTTGTCACTAAACTTAATAAAATTCTGTTTAGTTACCAAATGTTTTGACAATCACAATTACACCTTGTGATGCAAGTTTTATTTTATTTTTTACATCCCCCCAAATCCATCTGTTTCTCATGTGCAATTAAAATACCGTGATAATACCGTATACCGTGATAAAAGATCACTCAATTAATCGCAGCATGAAAATGTGATACCGGCACATGCCTATTCGTGACACAATAACAGTAGTATTATATTTCAACTGTATATTAAAAAATGGTGCTTATGTTGTCATTCCCCTTGTAGCACGCGCAACTGACGTTACTCTGTCAACCAATCAACGTTCTGCAGTGACTCTAGCTCCACCCTTTAGTACAGTACCACAACGGAAAGGTACTGGAAAAAGTGGTACAGTACGGTTCGGCATTTTGGTACCATTCACAACTTTTGACAGTGGAAACGGAAATAATTGTGTACCGTACCGTACTAGGGCTGTCACTTTTATGAAAAAATCCTGTTCGATTTTTGAGACAGAAGTGTTCATTGAATCGATTGTAAAATCGATTTTTCCATGTCTAAACATGTCCATGGACAACTAACAGGCATTAGAACGTAAAGAGGACGCTTGAGACGCGCACAAGTCAGCAATATTTCTGATGATTTACTGGCGTTAAGTTTCATGCACAATGACAAACAGGAGTGCAACATTCTCGAAAAACAATAAGCAGAGTGGACTGCCATAACATCAATGAAAAACATTACTGCAGGCTTCAACACGTTGGTTGTGTTTACGATTAGAAATGGCAAACAAATTTCGCCTACGTAGGCGACTCTAGCCCAAATCTGTATCTGTATGCATGAGACTGTCTGAATACCGGCAGAATTCACAGTTTTGTTGTAAAAAGAGACACATTATGCAGAAGTATAATTTGCTGTTATGTGTGTTTGTCAGAGCCTGCAGTTGCTGTGTTACGCGCGTTCGCTGCGGGCGTATCGTGACGAGCTGGACGCGCTCCGAGAGAAGGCCGTTAAGATCGATTCCCCATTTTCGTTTTCGAAACTTGTGTTGGTTGTGTCCGATCAATTGTGCAATCGATTTTCGAACGTAAAGTGACAGCCCTGTACCGTACCGTACCGTACCGCTCAGTGGAAACGAACAGGACACCGAGTTCTGCCAGTGTGTTAGCTTCATTTGTGATGTTAGTTTTGGGGGGAAGTTTCATAGACCTTTGTTGGGAGAGTGAGTTTGCTGGATTATTAATTAAATATAGGCTAATTAATAATTTGTGTGTGTCTGATTGGTCCAGATGTTACACAGTGGAAGACAATTGTAAACAAAACTGTTTAGTTACTAACATTCATGAGGGTGAGTAGGCTAAATAATGACAGAATTCTCTTCTTTTTTGATCCAAGATTTAGTGGAAGATTTAGTCATTGTAGCATTCCTGGCACTGAACATGACAAGAGTGCTGAAAGCTAATCACAGCTAAAGTGTTTTCACACAGTCAGCTCTGTTTACAGCCAGGTGCCTGCAGAATGAGTAATGCTGAATCCGCCCAACAGCCAGGGATGTCACCGGATGATCTTTATCATTGAATTACACTCTTTTCTAATAGCTTATGGCTTTTTGTATTTTTTAAGCTTGACAGCCTTCATTTACTTTGTCATATTGAAAAGAGCAGCCAGGATAATCTTAAAATATTGTTGTGAATTGGATGCGGAGAGCAGAGTTCGTCTGTCAGTGGACACGCACTAAACTACTTCTGCTGAACACAAAGAAAGATATTTTAAAGAATGTCTGTAACCAGACAGTTGATGGATCCCATTGACTTCCATAGTTTGGAGGGAAAAAAATGATATGGAAGTCAGTGGGATCCATCAACTGTCTGGTTACCCATATTCAGCAGAAGAAAGAAACTCATACAGGTTTGGAACAACTTGAGGGAGAGCAAATTATGACAGAATTTTCATTTTTGGGTGAGCTATCCCTTTAAAGAGCCTAGACCAATCAATGTATGCGAGATAAAAATAGTAATGTGGAGAGTGGTCGATATTTTGTCTGCAATAAAACTTGATTGGTGGCTTTGGCGGAGCTGTAATAGAGAACCATTTGTTTAGAGGGTCTGTAAATCAAAGGTTACGGGCTAACCTCAATCTGTGGTCTCACCACTAATGCTGTACAGTCTCACACACTGAGTAATAATTCAGAAGCTTTGTCTTCAAGAAATCATGGGTTATTAGCTTCACTGCAGTGTCTCTTTTGTCTCTGATCTCAAGCAGTAACGCAACAGTATTTCCAGCATCGTTTCTGTTGATCTATTGTAATAAGTGCCCTAAATCGACCCAAGTGGCCCAGTTTATGCAGGTGTCAGGAGACAGCCACACAGTCTGCTTCAAAGGTTTGGTAAGTCCACAGGGCATCACATCTGCTTGTTCTCGGCCCATGTTGTCTCTGGTTAGAGGGGCAGGCCGTCTCACAGCAGCTGCTCCATTCTGCCACTGGCAGGAAGCCACTAATGAGATCGCTAACAGAATGACGCCAGAGACCTTAATGAACAACAACATGCACAGGAGACAAATAAAGGGGGAGTTGTAGAGGAACTGTACTTCGGTTCGGAGTAGAGCACAATGAGACTGCAGTCTTAAAACATGACTTTGTTTTTGCCAACATTTCTGTTCCTCCCAGTCTTAACTGAATTGCCAGTACATGAGGAAACTCTTGACAGGCAGTGATGCTTCATGAAATATTGAGTAGATGTGGACATATTTTCAGAAGCTTTGCAGTCATCATTTAAGGCCAGCATGAGTTTAAGACTTTGCTGGGTAAAGGGGTCATAGACTGGATTATTTTATTATTTTTTAAAGTTTCCTGGTGTGCCCTCATAATGTTAGTATGATTTTTAACATCAAATATTTTCATAATTTATAAATAAAAGGCATTTTTCCAAGCCTGATTTTAACCTCTGATTTGAACGCTCTGTTTTAAGGGGCGTGTCTGCTGTGAGACTTCAGTGTAAACGCCCACTGCAGTGATTGGCTGACATGTTTGCATATGAAATAGCTAGTATTTAGGGCTGGGTATCGTTCAAAAATTTTCGATACCAATACTGATACCGATACCTTGATTTCGATACCGGTTCCTGAACGATACTTTTTTCGATACCAATTTTATGAAATCCATTTTAACAAGATTGCATAACACATTACCTCAGAAAAACTTTGGTTTTATTTTTCAGTTTGACTCATGCTCCTTAGCCAGTGCACAAAGGAACACATTTTTTTATAAAGAGCTCATGCTCACCAAAGCTGAATTTGTTTGATCAAAAATACAGTAAAACTTGTAACATTGTGAAATAGTATTACAATTTAAAATCTTATTTGAATATATTTCAAAATGTAATTTATTCCTGTGATATCAAAGCTGAATTTTCAAAATCATTACTTCAGTGTCACATGATCCTACAGAAATATGTTTGCTGCTTAATATTTTGGAAACTATGATACATTTTTTTCATGATTCTTTGATGAATAAAAATTTCAAAAGAACAGCATTTGAAACAGAAATATTTTGTAACATTACACATGTTTTAAGGTCATTTTTGATCACTTTAATGCATCCTTACTGAAAAACAATTCTGACTAACCAACACAGTTTTGAACGGCAGTGTACATTCAGGTTATTATTGCAATATAAACACTGTCAGAGACCAAGGTATCTCTTCATTTACCAGTCGAAGACGGAGCAACTTTCTGCTATTATGTTTACTCCGTGCACTGTCAAGGTCTTCATCATATTTGTCGTGGTACCGGTCTTTGCAGCAATTATTTTACCGCAAATACTGCATCGCGCGCTGTTGGCATCGAGCCTGGAGAAATGTAGCCACAATTTTGATCAACTTTTCCACATCTTTAGGGTATATTTTGTGTGTGTGTGTGTGTGTGTGTGTGTGTGTACTCACGTCTCATATGAGTATGTGCGCGGAGAGTTTGTGTGTGTGTGCTCGCGTCGCGTCTCATTGAGTATGTGCGCGAGGTTGTGTGTGTGTGTGCTCGCGTCTCATATGAGTATGTGCGCGGAGAGTTCCGCGCGTCTCGTGTGTGTGTAGAGTTTGTGTGTATGTGCGTGAGCGACTTTAAGTGTGTTGTTGTGCATTTCATATGTATTTGTTTGAGCACTGACGTTGACGAGTTAACCCCTTAGGTATCGAAATCTGGTACCGAACAACAAGTCATTTTTCGATACTCGATAGTATTGAGGCAATTCGGTCGGTACCTAAAAAGTATCGAACTCGGTACCCAGCCCTACTAGTATTACATGTGGAACTCTCTCTAAAACCTTTACTATTACAGCTATCGATGATCTATTCCCATCACATGAAAGGTTGCAGTGATGAGCATTGAGCAGATGATCGCATATGAAAAGATCTTATCATTGCAACGCAATTTTGGCACTCTCACAAATGCTTTCAACAGAGGTGTGAATAGGGCTGTCGCGATAACCGCAAAACCGCAGTACCGCGCTACTGACAAGCCAACCGCAGAGGAATTCAAGTAACCGCAGCAACCGCGATATTCGCTGTTTTCTTTTTTCATAAGGCTATACCCTTTTTGTTTTGATCTTCGTGCACGTGTATTGAATGTTAAATAAGTTAATAATGATAATAAGATGTGGTAATCATGGTTTTATCATGGTGATTTGTACAGAGGCTTTGTGGATTTGCACTTAAGCCTAAACAGACAGTGACTGAGAGAGATCGACTGAGCGCGTGCGATTACCTGCGTCTGTCTTTGAGGTCAAGTCATATTCGTGAAAGGTTGCCGTGTCCAAGGAAAGTTAAATATTTGTCCTGTCATCCTTTTAATGTTTAAAATAAAGGGTATTTACCATGAATGGCACCAGCAACAGCGCTGGTCAGCGCGAGGAACTCGCGGTCGTGGGAAACAAAACTCAGTGAGTCACGCATTGAATCAATGCCATTTGTCTCTATTAAGTGAAGCTTCAGCGTTACCCATGCGATGCATTGCTGGTCAGCTGAGCCTTGAAAAGTGGAGCTCAAAGTTTAAAATAATTAACTTTGTTTCATTACTATCTTTTAATGAATCAATCAGCGTTTTTGAACGTGTTGTTGACTGAATGGTTTAATGACTCACTCAAAGACAGACCGTTACCGTAACAACTGCGCGCTGAGTGACAGGCTTTCAATGCGCAGAGACGCTGTTTAGTTTCGGTTTATTGGTTACTGAAAATGTACTCGTTTTTGTGCATGCTGACCACATCGTAACACTTATTTCTATAGCAACAAAATAAATTAATAAATCAAAATAAATTAATAAATGCGGTAAAACCGCATATCGCGCTATTGAGCCACTCAAAATTACCGCAAGGGAAAATCCTTCACCGCGACACCCCTAGGTGTGAAGTCCAGGGGTCAGAAAGTAAAAGTCCTGCCATATATTTATTCCACCCATGAACTCAGCCAGATGATTTCACTAATTAGTTCTCTCTACTGGCTGGAAAATTGTGCTAATTAGCAAATCCAGGTGATTGGAACAATAGCTACTGAGGAGGACTTTTACTTTCTGAACCTGGGCTTTACACCTCTGGCTTTCACCAAATAACAATGCAAACACGATGTAAATATAGCATAAAAAATGTAAACGATGTAAATATAGAAAAATAACCCACTATCCTAGCATTAGGATCGTTTGGAAGGTAATGGTATTATTTCTCCTGTATCAATCTTTTCTCGTTCTCATGTCACTGTTAACTAACGCTCCAGTGGGCGGGGCCAAAGCTGAAGTGTGACGTCACAAGTCTCCACTTTTTAGATCCTGTCGCTTGCTTGCCTTGGTTTCAATAAAAGCAGTTTTTGGAATAACAAGAAAGTTTTGAGTTTTGAAACTTACAGGGTATTTTTATAGTATAACGAACTCTTAACTGTCAAAGGAACATTTGAATTCTCAGTCTATGGCCCCTTTAATTCCTGCCACATAGAGCTGGTAAGTCCCGCCCATCCCGTAAAACCCCAAGTGGACCTCTAGGTTGAAAAATCGTCAATGCAAGTGAATGTGAGAAAATAATTATTTTCTGGTCCCGTTTGAATTGTGCCATGAATGTGAACATATGTTGTCTGTGAATTTTTTATATCATTTTTCATGTTACGAGTTTGACAGTATATTGTATGATTCTTTGGCTAGGAGTTGTGGAAAAGACATAATGAGAAAGACCACATGTCGCCTATGTGACGTCACCCCATAACACATTTTCCCTCCACTTGTCAAATCACGGTGCTAATGCTGCGATAATCTATGGAGACAGATCGAGATGCCTGTGTGTTTTGTACCCAAATGTCACCATTCAAACCAAATGGGCTGTTCTTTCTTCAGATTCCCGTCTGATGTAAAAACTAGGTTGTAGTCCACAAAGTGCTCTCACACAAAGTCTAACCGTATCAAACTTCTACCCGCTAAATTGTAGATCTCACATTCACTTGCATTGGCGATTTTTCAACCTAGAGGTCCAGTGGGGTTAGCGGAAGGGGCGGGACTTACCAGCTCTATATAGTCTGCTTGTCCCTACTAGTTCTGTGGAGTCGGTGTACTGTCTCTGTGTGTGTCTAGTGCTGAAGGCAGTGTGGATGCTGGTGTAGAACATTTTAAATCAAGGTTTTATTTGAGTTTGGACGCTGTTCTAGAAGCTTGTAGGCTGTAAGCAGCAAAGCAACTCAGTAGATTTTGTAACTGAGCTGCAGTTTGCTAAAATGAAATAGCTGACTCATATTTCATAACCCTCATCTAATTCATATGAAAATAGACCTTTGCATGTCAAGTCTAGGTCAGCTTTTTTTCTGCACCCGGTAAACAACTAGAAAAGGGCCTCAGTTTTTCTAATGAAGAGCGTGTTGACGTGACTCACGGCAAGCCTCCTGATGTGGTGGATGGTGGTGGTGATGGTAATTTTTGCAATGACGGATCACAGTGATAGTCATAATGATAATGTTGGTGTGTTTAGAGATACTTTGGCTGAAGGATGGGGTAATTACTGCCATTCTCTCTCCTCTTGATGAATTATCAGCTGGTTGTGGCTAATAATCAAATGGGAGGAGCTGATGGACAATGGACATGGACTTGAGAAAAAAAGGCAGCTGTTCAAACCAATTTTCTCTCTCATCCCCAAGATTTCATCCCTTCTCTCATCCCCCCTTTCTTTACTCTGGAGTGAAGTGATTTTTTTTGTTTGAAGAGTATTTTCTCTTTTCTATTTTTTAGAGGCTACCTTTTCAGTAGAACTGGGGTTAAGTCAGTCATACAGAAAGTCATGCATATTTGGAACAACATGAGAGAGTAAATAGTTACTTAATTTAGATTTTTGTGTGTGTGTGTGTCTGTGTGAACTAAACCCATTCCTTTCCTAATGTGGAGAGAGTGGGTGAAAATGCCTTTCTTTCTGATTAAGCTGGCTCAAATTAAAACGGAGTCAGGTCCACTTAAATTCAAATCTTGCGTAAAATCCCAAAGCATGTTAAACTCCCATCAACTCAAATCCACTGTTGAAGGGTTAGATTTCCGTTTGTCCCATGAGCTGATTAGAGCACAGACAGATTAGTGCGCTGCTGGTCAGTGTGTTTTGTTTGCTTTAGTTTATTTGGATGCATTAATCAGGCTTTGCATTTCTCAGCATCATACTATGTAGAATATGGGTCAACACTTTCTTTTATTTCTTTGTTCCATGAGCTGCCGTTTATTAGCAAACCAGCTGAATTAATTACCGGATGCATAGGTTAGTTTTGCACTTGCTTTTGAATGGATCTCTTGCATAAGTCGATTCCATGTTTTGAAGCTCCTTATTTGTATCTGATTCTGCCCATGAATAACCTCTGCTCACTTGTTGATGTGAAACATTCGTAGTAGAGCTACACGATTCTGGATGAATTGAGAATCATGAATTTCTTTTAATCATGAATGACTCCTTCTTTGAGCGATTCTCACTCAATTCTGAACAGACAAGAGACAACTAAACAAAATAAGGACCCATTATATATAAAAATTACATATTTTAGTGGCATTCAGTATAGGATTTGACTGTTCATATATTAAGTTGTCTATTTCAAATGGATCGCATATACAGACTGTCTCAAAAAATGTAAAATTTCCATTTAAACTGTAATGAAATTAGTCGTTCGCACATCCCTACTTTTATTATTTAGTAGGCTCTGATTTGTTGAGCAAAATTCAAAGTCAATGATCTGATCTTTCACTGCTGCGTATGGGTAAAGTTACACACAACACAACTTGTAGAGAGCTTATTTTATGTATAATCAAGTGCGTAGCAACCATTAGTCCACTTTTTAAAACACTTTGAGCGAACGCAGACAGAGTGACGAATCATTTATGAATGGCCATCACTACTACTCGTGAGTCGTACGCCACAGCCTCTTTCGCTTCTCTGTATTGCATTGGTCATCAAATAATTTCTTCTTTGCAGAGTTTAAAAGGTAATGGCACAATAAATTACTTTTTTTCATCACTACTACCACAGGAAAACTCCACATTGCACCCAGTTTCAGACAATTTGGTGCAATACAATTACAAATGTAATTTTTGTAGAATGATTGTGGTGATTCTGTTGGGGGAGTGCATCTGCATAGATAAAGCTATTGAAAATAAAAAACCTGAATACATTTTTATCCCTGTTTTACCACGATTTGGGGGGAAACCTGAAAACTTGGGTATTCACACTTGGTTTTTCTCTTTAAAAGAACCAACTCCAACTTCTTTCAGTAACCATAAAGTCTACAGAGTTTGACCTGGCCAGTATCGCTATGAATAATATAAAATAATAATTGGTTTTTATTATGATTATTAGCAAATAGAATATTAAACAAATTAAGAAATATAGGCTATTGTAATCATGTTTCACACGAGCAACTCATGATGCATTCTTTCAGTGTAACGGTCAGAGCGGCTCGGGTCAATTTCTGTGAAATACCAGATCATGACCTGGACGCGTGTGAATAAACACAGTGTTGCTCTTCACTCTGAAATGCACAGTGCATACACTATTTATTTATTAATAATCAGCCTTCTTGATTTTATAATCACACCACGCCATAATAACACAATATCATATTTCCTAATAGCTTTGTTGATCGCTGTATAGGTGTCTTTTACTTAAAGTGAAAAGGTTTACTTTTCTGTATCTTTACACTTTTTTTTCTTTTCTCTACTGTAGTCTTACCTGTCTGTCATCTGTCATGGGACATCGGTCTGGACCCTACGACATCAGGACATAATCACAGTGCGCCTTATATGGCATGACGTGAATCATAACCCACTACCTCAATCTCGGTTTAAAAATGCCAGCTCTACTTCAGAGCTGCACATCTCCAAAGTAAAGTTTCTATCATGAGCATGTGCTCGTATTGACTTCAGACTGGACTGAGATGAATGGAGAGTGGGCTCTTTGATCGTAATAGAGGTTTCATGAATGTCAGAGAAGCGATAATTAGTAGCTTATTGTATAAAATTAGAAACCTCATATAACCTCCTAACATTCAGCTTCATGATTTCTCTTAACTATCACTATTCTCTGAAGCTGGTTTTTCCTCCTCCCTTATTTGAACTACCTACTATCTCTTTGAAGCTACTCTCAAATCTGCAATTATCTTTCTACTTCACAAGCCTATAGCATCATTACTAATAATAAAGGAAGCTTACGGAGGCCTGGAAGGTCTCTCTTGAATGAAACCGAGAGGAAGGATATTTTTTGCTTCCTGCTGATTACGTTATTTATTGAGAGAGGCGTGATTTGAACAGTTAAGCAAGAAAGGAGCCCTTCAGTTGTTTGTTTTTTATGACCTGAACCCACACGCATTCACCAACGCCCTGTAATTAGCGTTCCACACACAGCCTGTAGAACATAATTAGTATTATTCTGCTGGAAAGTACAACTTCAGCAAATAATCAGTCCAAATTGGCTGGAATAAAATGGTTTGTAGTGAAGTTGCATGTGCATGATGCTGTTACACAGATCCTGGTTCCAATGCGTTTACTCCTGGTGAGCACCAGCTCCTGCACCGTCACTGTCACCGCGCTGGTGTGGATAAGGAGACACTCGGGTAGCTGTAATCGGATTTAAACTTAACAGGCTTAGCTAATGTGTAATGCTAGTAAGTGTTCAGACTTTTGTGCTCTCTCAGTATTATAGGATGTACATGATAATGTTTCAGAAAATAAACCATTTGAAATGGAGGTTTGAGAGAAAGGAGAAAAGGAGATTTGAAATGATCTAGAAACTAAATTAAAACATTTTGTCTTGATTTTGGCAGTTCACATAATGAAGAGGAAAATGGGCAATATGGCTAATCAAGATAGGAGTAACTTTATTTGACAATAACAATACATTTTGCTTTATCTCTTTATTACTAAAAATACTGGGTTGTGCTTCTCAAAAGCTAATTTTGACACAATCGTGTGTGTATTTGACTGTTCAAGCGCAGTAAGCAGCGAAAGAGAACTGACCTCAGGTTTGCATGTTGTCTGAGAGAGGAGGTTTCTGTGTTACGGGTGTGTGTCAATCAGCATTCCAACAAGCTCTTTTTCATGCCTTAATGCGCTCATTGATATTTCTGTATCACTTCAACATGTCAAAAGCTTTAAGCAGTGAATATTGAAAAATGATATCATATTTTCTGGGATTTTTGTCAATAACGAACGATTATTAATATCTTGCTGAGTGTGTTGTTTTACTGGTGCCTTGACTGGTTTAGGCCTGTCATGGACAGCTGACATCCAAAGCTTTTCATTTTCTACATATTCTGTTAATTCACAGCAGTGACATAAATTAAGATTTCCACAAAAAAACAATATTTGCCTCTTTAAACTGATTTGATAAAAATGAAAAAAATTATTGAATGACCAAGTCATTGTGTCATTCGTTTAAAATGATTCACTCAAACAGCTCATTCATTCAGGCATTAAATCATTCATTAAACAGATTCATTCCAAGCGTGGATTGATCATACAGTACCGAAGCACCACTGTGTTTTGCTCAGAGACACAAAACGGTTATGCTGTGGTTTCATTTGAACATTTTCATTAAAAAAGCAAAAACAGAAAATATTGAATATTAACTATTGATATAATATATTGATATATGAATATTAAATATTGAGCATTCTACCGGCATTGAACTAGGCTACGTCACACAGTGAAAGCGGCCATTCTCATTGCGTGATTTTGTTTGTTTTTTGCAAAGTGTGTGACATACTTTACAATGCTAGCTGACACATTGTTAAAGCTATTATTACGATATTATTATTGTAGTAGTAGATTTGCACACCCCTAACCTTGATATACACCAAATAGCAAAATTTGCATTGATTGACATGATTGGGGGGGGCTTTTGGTCAACATTTAGAAACTTATAAATAAGCAAAAGCCTGTGTCTCTTGTCTCTCAAGCTGTGTCTTTTGACAGATCACTGACCCTACACACTGTGACAGATCGACATTTTCCCTCTGAGTGACTCCACTAATCCATCTACCACACACACACATGGCTTTCTGTCTCTGACTGTGACCTTGTCAACACTTGTCAGCCCTCCCGTGGACACCATCCCAAGCCCAGCGTTCACCTTGGATCCTTTTGTTCATCTCCTCTCGCACCCTCACCCCGATAGATAGTCAGTCAAGGTCCAAGAGAACTTACTGAAGGCAATAGTTAACGTGACCTGGCATGTGTGTGATTTAAGACAACCGAGAGATTTTACTAAATGCCAAGTCATTACGTATGTGGATAAAGCCTTTCAACAGGGAAACGGAGACCTGGGCATAGTAGCACAAGGTGTACAGAACAGTTATACAATCATGTTGGGGACAGCAAGTCCATCCTTTTGTATCAAACAGTTTAAGTGGTTTCAGATCAGAAACTATAGAAAAGCATACAGCAAACATATGAGTGCAAGCATGATTTAATGTGTCATTGTCTTCCAGAATATGTGCTTTGAGTTTTTCAGGCTTAATATGCAATACTCTACCGTTCGAATGTTTGGGGTCAGTGCAATATTTATTTAATTAGTTAATTAATTATATTAACCAAGGACACATTCAATTGATTAAAAGTGTCAATAAAATATTTCAATTTCAAATAAATGCTGTTCTTTTGACTTTCTATTAATCAAAGAACGCTGAATAAAGTGACTCAGTTTACACAAAAATATTAAGCAGCATAAGCCATAACCATTTTCAACATTGATAATAATAAATGTATTATTGTAGTGTTATTGTTTTAATTAGAAGATATTTATTTATCAAAATCGGAAAATGGTCCTCAAGAGTCTCAAACTCGGGTCGCCTGAAGCACAACTGCACTACATCGAAGCACTGCCTTCAAGGCTATCGGCTCCGACAATTAGAAGTATTTTTTATGAAGTTATAGTTCTTAAATGATAGCTATAAAGGGAACAGAATTTCATTTAAAACTGCCTTCTCAAGCAAGTTTACTAACTTTGGTTGAAGCCCCGCCCATTTCCGGTTTCATCCAAATACAGATATGATCAATTTTGAGATTGTTACAAATACAGATTCAAATATTGGCTCTGCTGCACAGTGTGCACACCCCTAGTAATGATGCTGAACATTCAGCTTTGCCGTCACAGGAAGAAATTACATTTTGAAATATGTTCAAACAGAAAACAGTTATTTTAAATTGTAATAATATTTCACAATATTACTGTTTTTGGTGAATTTATCATCAAATAAATGCAGCCTTGGTGAACATAAGAGACTTCTTTCACAAATTTTTGAATGGTATTTGCTGTGCTGGCCTGTATTAGTAGAGTTTGTCCACTTCTCATGATCCAGTTAATTCCTGATGGATAATATAGTCACCCAACATGTTTTTTTTTTCTTTTTCTCATTGAATATACGAGTGTGACTAAGAAATGAGTCACGTTACAGTAGTAAAATCAGTTGCCAATGCCGTTTCATCTCTTCCAGTTTGCCCAAATGGTCCATGTGCTTTTAGTGTATTGGCCAAGAATTCACATTTGCATGCTTGCATTCTGCAGCAGCACATTTCATCCCTGATGGAGAGGAACATAAAACCTTTATTTCACCCCAGCGCCATTGTAAGGTTGACATAAGCCTACATAATGCCCATACTGAGACAGTAGCATGCATTGACCTTCAGGACTGACACAGGGAGTTAAACCATGAATTCAACATGAGCTCATCTGAATTCTGCTAGCAAGGACAATGGGGGTTTTGTGGTGGTTATTAGGCGGGATATTAAACATCAGCGCTCTCTCTCGCTCTCTCTCTCTCTCTCTCTCTCTCTCTCTCTCTCTCTCTCTCTCTCTCTCTCTCTCACTCTCACTCTTTCTCTCTATCTCTCTCTCACTCTCTCTCACTCTTTCTCTCTATCTCTCTCTCTCTATCTCTGTCTCTATCTCTCTCTCTGTGTGTGTGTGTGTGTGTGTGTGTGTGTGCCCTCTTTACTGTAATTCTGTATTCATGAGCATTTGGCATGCTGAGCTCTGTTCCCTGTTGGTCAATAAGTCATTGCTGGCAGTAATGATGTACTAATCCATTTCTATCCTGTCTCTCTCTCTGTAGTGACGGGCAGCTGTCAGGATTGAGGATGGATGAGTTACAGGATGTGCAGTTGACTGAGATCAAACCCCTCCTGACAGACAAGGTAAGTTCTCACACACACACACACACGTTGATACAAATGTCTGATTGTGAATGTCAGCGCATCCCCTCTCTATCTTTAACTAAATCTCACCCCACAACTCCAGTTATCTCACTCTAAATAGCACGACTCGATCCCAGGCTCCTCAAGGCGCTCGTCTAAGGGCCGGTTTCCCTGGATACCGAGCTTTACCGGAGCAATGAGATCAGAGAGATGATGTATGAATCTCATCGGATCCTGATCTCACAGCCTCTGAAATCAACAGCTTCAAATAGAGCCAAAAATGAGCTGGTGTTGTGTGTGTGTGTACTATCTAAAGGATGCATACTTCCTTTTGTTTGTTCCGTATGGCTCTCTGAACTGTCTCGGATTAACCCTGTTAAGCCTGACATATGAAGTAATAGTCAGAAAAACATCTATATTTAACAGAATCCACTTTCCAAGAACTACAACGAACGGCTCGTTGCGAAACAGCTTTTTTTTGTTTTTGTTTTTTTGATTTTTCCAGATCTTATGAAGTCACAATGTTACCAATTTAAATAATCCCCGCCCACGGAATACACAAAAAAAGGGGATGAGGCTTAGTTAAGCTGCAAAAATTACAAGAAATGTACAAAAAAACATACCACTCTGAAACGTCCTGTGAAGTCCTGTGAAATCTGGATGATCCTCTTCTTCGTTAACATTGTCAGGGTCTGAACCTGGCTCGAATTGGTTTGAAATTGACACCATCCTTAATATTTACACTAGAGCAGAACTTACAGTTATGGAGGGGCGGGACATTTCCCAAACACGCACTAAGCGCTGCCAGCTAACCAATCACAGCACATTTCGTATTTCGGACAGACCGGGGAAAGAGTTGCTGCAATAATGTAAAATATGTGGGATTTGTTTTTGTTTTTTTAACAATCAAGTTTGAAAACATATTCTAGTACACCCCAAAAACAAAATCAAGACTTCGTAAAAGGGCATAATAGGACCCCTTTAATGTTAATGTTCTGTATTTGAATGGCACTGCTTGTGATTAGCTCATCTGTGACTGATGTTAATGCCGGGTGTAACATGGGACATTGTGTCTTACATGATCTGACGTTTTAACGCCACATGCTTAACCCTTCAGACCAGCACAGCTGATCTCTTTCTCTCTCTTCTCTGTTGCTCTTTCCACACAGAATGGACAGAACTTCCAGGACTTTGATTGTCAGGTAAGAGTCTCTTGTGATCATTAGGCCTTCATTGTACTCTATATAACCTCCTGAAGCATTCACCCACAGTCATTAATCTACTCCTCCAGCACTATTGCTTTAATTCCCAGCACTGTGTGATGGTGAAAGATTCTTGACCTGTACTTCACTGTAGAGCAGTGAAATTCACTCTTGTGTCTCTTTGTTTTTCTGTGTGTGTGTGGGAGGGTTTGTGGGTGGTGAGTTGAGCTGCTGTGTGTTATCAGCTGAAGAGCAGGATTTGACTCAGGATCTTAGCACGCATCATCATCATGCTTATTCCATTATAATTTCTCGCTTAATTATTTTTTTATTATTTATTTCTCCAGTGGCAATCATTCAGTAATTCAGTATACACAAAATAGTACCAATAAGAATGCAGTGACAATTTTCAGATTTTAACGCAATGCACGAAAGCGGTGGAAATTTCCATGTTACCTACACAATTTAATATTTGTAATGACTAAAAACTATAATAAAACCATAAAAAAAATTAAAACAGATTTTAAACTGGGCCAACTTTTGTTTCTTTAACTGTTTGCAAATTAGTTCAAACAAATCAGTAGTTAGTTAAGTAGTTAAATTACAATCAGTTATACAATATTTTTTATTATTATATAATTTCATGAGGATTAAGCAAATATATTTTGTGTATGGTTTGTGAATAGCATGTTTTTTTTGTTTTTTGTTTTTTTGTTACCAGTTCACTTACTATTACATCTGAAGTTGAGTCTTTAAAGGGGAACTTGGCAACTATTTCAACTTAATAAAACCGTTTAGAAATCATTTGGATGGTTAAATAACCTGTTCTGGTGAAAACAGTGACTTTCCCCGCTCCCCCTAGTGTTCCCAGGCGGAAAACCAACCTTGCAACATGGGGACTAACATCCCGGTAAGTTGGAAATAGGAAGTCTTGTGAGAAGAGAGAACGAGGGAGAAACACGAACTGCTTTACGGCAATTCGACATAAACAAGCACGTTCTATGATGCTGTGTGTGATGTATTACCCACCTCGGTAGACATAGCTCCACACGATAAAGTTGGCCGGCTCTGATAATAACAAATGAAAATGAGCAGCGGTAGACAGGTGGAGGAAGGTGACGCAAGTGAGTTTATTTTTACGACAGTGTTGTGAAATATACGCCCCACAGAAGAAATAGCTAGAGTTGCCAAGTTCCCCTTTAAGGGAAACCCCTTTCTCCAAGCAATCATGAAGCCCTTATAGAATCACAACATTTAGCCTATAATTGGCCAATGGTGTTGAAGCCCGGTGGTGCAGAACACCATTTACTCAGAATCGCTCTCCTTCAAGACTCCGGCCTTCCCATGTCCTGATATTTACAATTATTTATTTTTTTTAATTCTAAATTTTTTTAGGGTTTTGTCACAATTGACTGCTCATTTCGGTTGTGTTTATCCTCCTACCCTATACTCTGTCTTTTCCAGATAGCAGCACATTGCTGTCAGTGCTGCTCACCAGCTCTTCATTATTCATTGTCCTCTGCATTCTCCATTGTCTTAAACCTGATCAGATTGACATTTGAGCCCTAGCAGGTGTAGGGCAGTTGTAGTCCAATTTCACCCAGGAAAAAGCAAGTCCTAAAGGCCGTGATACACCAAGCCAACCACAAATAACCACTGGCTACGAAAGCCGACTTTGTTGCCGCCTCACCTCAGCTGCATCTGGCAAAAATCTGCTCTTGAACAAACCAAAAGGACTAGGGACTGTCAGCTAGTTCTGCGTCTGCGTGTAAGGAAGTAACTGTCTATAGCAGCAGGTATCAGTAGTCTATCATCATCATTCAAAGATATACAAACCGTAAACAAACCGGGCGCTTGCTTACCATTTTGAATATCTATCATACTGATCACTTTCTTCATAGCAGGCGGCTCATGTTGTTAGGAAATATTTGAATGCTCAGGTAAGATGACAAAAAATCTGCCATCTGGACTTTGCTCGCTTTCATCACTTTTGCTTTTATTATCGTGTACTGACTCGTTTGCTAAACTGAACAGCCAATCAGAGTGATCTCTCTCTCGGGCTAACTTGCCGACGCGAGTCGACGTGTGGAACACACTGCAAAACCAGCCCGACTGATGCTTGGTGTGTCACGGCTACAAGTGACGTGGGTTTTCTCAAGACAAGTAAAAGTGTTCTCCGTCCCCCTTTAAGAGGAGATGCCAGACCAAGTGATTTTAGCTAGATTGAACCATTTTTACTTTCCAAAGCATTTAGCAAATTCCAGAAAATGACCAAACAAGCCACCAATGTATTTTTGTTTGTTTAATTTTTATGGTTTTTACATAGTAAATTAGCATGTGTGTCATTTTAATGCCCATTTTCTTAAAGTGATGTTTTGCTCATAAAACAGTGATTATTGATTGACTGATTTATTTGCTTCTTTTTTATTTTTTTATTGAATACAATATATTTTATTTTGCTGGTTGTTGTGTTTGAAAAAAAAAAAATGATTACCATTTCACAGGAATTTATTTGTATAATTTCTTGGTTATATAATGCATGATTTGCATATTTTATTCACTGAAATGGCTGATGCCACCAATATAAAAAAATATTTTCAGATATAAAAAATAATTGTATGAATTTAATGGATTTTCTTTTTTTCAATAAAAGGAAATCGATTTTTATTTATATTTTTAGCCTAAACACCTAGTATTGTATAACTTGCCCTTATCCGTTGACTATCAGAATTTCAGGTCTTTCAGCTCCCTGTAAAGAGACTCATTTATCTGAGGTTCAGCACTCGTAGTGAGTCTCATTTGGAGTATTTTTAGAGTGTGGTGAATTATACCGTAATTTGTCATAATGTGCACCAGCGAGGATCATGCCAGCATTCACAGGTTTAAATTTAACCTCGCCAGGTACATTAGATCGGCATCTCAGGCGAGAATTACATCATCATCACACATTCACAAACCTGAGAGGATGCTTGAGTGTGTTACTAGACATACAAATGGCTGGTGAGGAGAGATGGGTAAATGGAGTCGTAAACCATAGTGTTTGTACATGTAAAAGTTGATCTTTTTTTCTATCAGGTTTCTACTAGAGCTGGTAACTATGCAACAGGAGGACTTGAACTATTACATAACAAACGTCTCTGAACTCCTCCGAAGAGAGAAAGAGGAAACTACTATAAAAATGAACCAAAGTAAATCTTTAGCATCTAAACTCTGCCTGAAGAGTCCAGGCTGAACGGTTCCCTGAAGCCCCATAATGCCTGATCTTTTCCTTAGCTTTTATAGTTGCCAGCATCATGAAGAGCAGTTGCTATGGTGACGGTGTGGCTGTGGAGTGTGAGATGTGAATGGGTCTCTGTGGATGATGTAAGCTGACACCTGTTGGGCTTCTCCAGAAGAGGGCAGTGTAAATACATGGAACAGACAAGCTGTTCTCACACAACGTGGAGAATTATGTTCGGTTCTGTGCTTGATTTGTACAGTGTGTTTCAGATTTTTTTTTTTATGAGATACTTAAATGAGCCTGAAATGACATCTGTTTTGTTAATGCCGTTTGGTCTTCTAGCCAAACAAATAGCAAACAGCATCAGTAGCTGTGCGAGCTTGTTTTTCTCTCCCAGTGTCTAGCTGATAACACAGCATTGGTTGTGTAGGGATGTGGCATTGGGTCAGATGGCACACGGGGCAGCGGATGTGTTTAGTCAGGCGTGACGCTCACTCTACCGGAAAAGGCCAGGCACAAGAGATGACCCTTTACCATCGTATCTGCTGTATGCTACAGGTTTTTTATTTCTCTATTGCTCGTAAACACAAAAACATGTTTACGGGTTATGAGTTTAATCTGTAGCAGCAATTATGTAATTCACAAAGCTGGTGATATAAGGTACGAGAGACTGCACGCTATGCCATTTCCCCCTCACAATAACACTCTCAAGTGCCTTTTGAAAGACTGTTACAACTATACATACATGTAACACCCCAGGTGAATACGGTAAAAAAATGAACTACCATATCACCATACTTCCTCCCCAGTTGATTGATTACATTAAGAATTGCAAACATTTGGCAAAACGAGGCATTATGTAATTAAATCTGCATTATTTTGCATACATTTCTAGAACAACTTTTTGTACATTGGATAAAGTCAGTTTTGGACATAATGGATTCACAGGTTTTTACAGAAGGGAGATCGGATATCTCTTTTTATCCCTACATAACTCAGAAAATACTGTCTGAAAGAGCCTGGAAAAATTTTTTTTCACTTTTTTTATTTTTTTATTTTTTTGGGGGAAAAAAGTATCAAATCAGGCAAATGATTTTTCAAACCACTCAGTAAAAACCTTCAGAATATAGATCGGAATAAAACTGTAAAATTTGTTCGTGTTACTGAAACTCATTTAGAGAAAACGGCCTTTAAAGGTATGTACTATAATTGAAATCTACAGATGCAAAAGGATAAAGTGCTATAAAAGATACACTTAAAACTGTATGTTGGATGTTTTCCTTCCACTAGTCTGAAAAAAACACTCAATGTAAAGCCAAACAAGCCCAAAATCTCAAAATTGACAGATGCATGAAAAAAGTGTTTTTGCCTGTAGATAATTGCCTGTAAAAATACATTAAGTTAATGAGTAATTGTTTTAAAATAACCATGAACTCAGTATTGACTAAAATTAACGTGTATATTGCCGTAATTGATCATCCCTGCTTCCTTCAGAAGATATAGTCCCTGAAAGAGTAATCAAACTACAGTTAATAAGTGACAAGGTATTTCAATACTGTGTATTTTAGCATGATATTTCCATGGCATTGATTTTGGCCAGTGAGTATTATAATATCTATTTTATAATGATGTTTAGGCCTATGCAGTCTTTTGGATTTGCATTTTTTTAGTCTTAGTTCATGATACTCAATCCATTATCGAATATGAACAAAATTAACCTTTTTGTGTTGCCAAGTGCGCTTGCCGCAATAGACATTTTATAAGGAAAATAAAGGCAAGTAGAGTGGTGATGCTTGCTGCCCTCTGTGGGTCATCAAGAGTATTGCGTTCTCTTTTAACATCACGCTTTGTAGTTGTCAGACACTGAAGAGACAGAGCTGACATTTTAATGTCTGAGATGAAAAGTCTCTGGCTCTCTCATCTCTGTCTGACAGCGTGTCAGATTTGGAGCGTGCTCAACTGCTACTGTGCAGGATACACCTGCTGCTTGATGTGGCCGCTCTCAAGCACACACTCCTGCGTACAGTTACACTGATCAGGGGTGTGTTCCAGCGCTGGGGTGTGCACGCGTGGGCTGCTGCACGGGGGGCTTTCTTTGCACTTTGGAGGGAAATCCTTGTTCTCCCCACTCACTCATCCATCAGAGCCTCAGGTGCATCCTGGGACAAGGTTACACCGTCTGAAATGTCAAGGGTTAAAACCATATTTTTGGGTTATGCTCATATGTGATCATTTACATTCTTGATCATTATGCAGGTTTTATTCCTCATGTGCTTGTGATCCTCATGGCCTTTGTTGCAGCTCGCAGGCTTTTTGTTGGGAGTTTTTATTGTTCAAACGCGGTGATTGGAAATTTGCATCACAGAATGTTGATGTGATTTCATTACAGGAACAAAAGGAATGATGAATTATTTTATGCTAAAATTATTTGGTCACAATTTATATTAGGTGTCTTTAACTACTATGTACATACATAAAAAAAAAGATGTACAATGTACTCATTGTGTTCATGTTATATTGCAAAACACTTGTGCTGTTATTGAGGTGGGATACGGGTGAGGTTAGGGTCAGGTTTGGTGGTTAGTTAGGTTTAAGGGTGGGTTAAGGGATAAGGAAAAGGTCAACAGCTCATTTATAAATGTAATTACCAAAATTTCAACCTGCTTTGTATTGTTACAGTATCAGTAGTATATATACACATAAATGAACAATGTTTACTCATTCTCCGTGTTTCTTGGACCGAGAAATTCATGTTTATTTGTCACCAAAAGTATTTTGAAAGCTCCCGGGCTTTCGTGAAAACTAGATTATTCCTCATTTTTGTATCACAAAATTAACTTATTAACAGAACAGTAATTGTATCAATGAAAATCATCATTTATCTACAGCATTATGGTAAAAATGGAACAATACGGCAACAGTTTTGTACGTGACTGTGTTTTGCTTCGGGAGGTTGGACATAACTGGCAGAACAGTTTCGTTCAGTTTTTAACCTCCGTTTTGTCTAAATTTAGTGCACATAAACTTTGTGGTGCTTATTAATGTTTTTGTGCCTTTTGTGGGGCTTCACAATATCACAGAATAGTATACGTACAATATCGGATTTGGATTGGTCTTGTCTGACCGATACCCGATCCAGGCAAAAATGTAAGTATGGGAGCCACGAACACAGTGTTTTAGACCAGGGTTTCTCAACCTTTTGTCTGAAACACTGCACTATATTATATGGGCTCTAGAGCCATTCCATGGTTTAAGGTACAGATGAATATTTAAGTCGGTAAATTCAAGTTCACATAAACTCTTCTCCACGCTGAGGCTGTCTGTCATTCTCCATTCAGCATTTGATGAAACTCTCTCCAAGATTATTCAATGTTTCTATTATTAGGCCTATACTTGATCTGTAGATAAAGGTCTATGGTTTTGCATAAAAGGACTTTATCTTGCTGGAGTTTATTGCTGTTTCTAAATCTTAGGCCACATCCACACGAAGCCAGAGCTTTCCCTATCCGATATCTTTTTTCCCCGTTCAAAAAAAAAAATTCCGTAAACGGCGTCGTCTCAAGAAATATCTGCGTACACACGAAACCACTGAAACCGACTCAAAACGATGTAGTATACATGCCAGACCAGTATGTGGCGCTGTAATTCTGCCTCAGACATACACTAAAAACGGAGAAGAAGACTTGGAGCTCGCGCATAAACCTTGCGCGCTGTATACAACAATAATATTAGGCACAGTAGCTTCTTTTTTTCTTTTTTAATCAAGAACTTTGTTGAACAATATGAAAAACCATAAATGTAGTTGCTGTGACTTAACGGTGTCTGACTAGTTGACACTTGGTGTGATGACATCATCGTTTCGCAAAATATACGGATTGGCCGTACACACGAAAACGCAAGGGCGGCGTTTTCAGATTTATCCACCTTGGGACCCGGTTTAAAAAAATAGCGGTTTCAGTCTCCGAAAACGCCGGATCCGTGTGGACGAAACACCAATACGATAAAAAAAATTATACGTATACAGCGAAATGCGTCTCCGTGTGGACAAGGCCTTAATAATATTATATTACCTGGGAAGTTTTTGTTGTTGTAAATATACTTTTGACGCTTTGCAGACTCTGCTGTGTGAGTTTGTGTTTTGGAGGAGGCGTGGCTTTGGAGACACTGAAGGGAGAGTGGGATCTCATGATTTCAAAGCTAGCTTGCTATTGCTATTGCTCTATGAAATTGCCTACCCTACCTTTAACTTATTGCTCTCCTAAATGTGTTTGGAACTTCGACGTTGTAGGGAGTGATATAGTGCCCAAAAATGTCATTGTAACTTCTTGATGCAAGCCAGAAATGGTATTGTATCCTAATGCTAAACCTCTGTCATTTATCAAACAGCAGAACTGATATGTTTGAAAACCTCAAACCTGTAGGAAAGTGTCGTCTTATTTCCACTTGAAAATTGCAGTTGGAGACAACGCCTCCTCATTGCTCAGCACAGTTCCCCAGCGCTGCAGCCAGGCTGCGCTCTCCGGACGGGATAACCAGAGGAGGTTAAGCTCAGGATTAACCAACCCTGCACTGTGGAAGACAAACACACTTCCCACACCAGTACCTTTTAATATATTCTCCTTTTACATTTTCTGTCTTGAAACACAATATCGTAGACATTTGGAGATATTCATGCATGCGTCGTCGCCATATGGAGTTGTCCATTCCTGTCACTATGGCAACAGCAGCTTGGATGTTAACCACGTGTTCTGTTCACTTGACGTTTTCACTTTTGGACGGAGTTATCCTCCTCTATTAATTACATTTCCTAATAATCACCCTTATCAACTTGCACACTCGCACACTGAAACAGAAGCTGAGATTTACACAGCCCACCCCCTCCACCTGACCCTGTAAATCCAATTAGAGCCGCTTGAGTGCCCTCCATATCTAACACTCATCGCTCTCAAACACACTCTCCGGGCATTTAAGCGTCTGCTTTGCTTTGGATCCCTCTCTTATCCTGCAACGTCGGCTGCTATTGAGGGGGAAAAGACCTTTTATTTGTTATCGGTGGGTGTTCAAAGCAACGGGCTGCCCTGTTTGTCTTGTTCCTATCTCTCTTGTTTCTGTTAATCGCGACTGTCCCCTCCCTTACCTCCTGCCACCGCCCCTCTCTCTGTGGAGAGTGAGAAGAGGGAACAGGAGAAAGCGTCTGTTCTGTGATCGCTGGATGAAACATGTCAGCAGAGCTGGACCTCGACCAGGTTTCCTGTGCAGTGACTGCCGTGGTGAGTGTTAACGGGAAGAGTGTGTTTTGTCTCGGAGTAGCCTGTTGCTCTCCCTCTGAAGCACCAGCGGGAACTTTGCAGATGAGAACAGTTCAAGCTCTCACGCCTGTGCATGAGTGCTGGAGTTTGAGTCGTGTCTGTCGTAGGTAGTGTGGGTGAACGATGGGCGTTATCTGCCTTTTGTCTGACGGTTGTTTACGTGTGGTGTGTGCGCTTTATCTTGTGCTTTCATGTGTCTGTAGTGTCAATGGGAGGCCTTTGATTGTGTGTGTGTGTGTGTGTGTGTGTGTGTGTGTGTGTGTGTGTGTGTGTGTGTGTGTGTGTGTGTGTGTGTGTGTGTGTGTGTGTGTGTGTGTGTGTGTGTGTGTGATGCTGTAGTGTTACTTAAACAGTGGAGCATGGTGATAGCAATGGGTTCAATTGTCAGGGAATGCAACTGATAAAAATGTATTGATTGAATGTAATGCAAGTCGCTGTGGATGATAAGCATCTGCCAAATGCATAAATGTAAAGAAATGTATATGCTATGTGAAGAGTATAATATAATTAATAATAATTAATTGATTTACTTAACACATATTCCAGGTGTTATTATGCACGCACTGTATACATGATATTCATTATTAATTTTCTGTAAAATAACTGCAATAATTTGTTCTACCTTTTAAAAGCAACTTTTTGGCTGCCGTCACCAATCCCTCTTCTTCCCTTCAAAATTTGAATTATGTGCTGCTTATTACCTGCATACTGTCACTTGAGATGCAGCATGGATAATCAAATGATGACACCAACTTAAATCAAATTTTGGTCATTTTATTGGCAAGCTGAAACGAATAAAATTGAGCTATGCATGCTTCTCCAGTATCAATGTAATACATTTTCAATCAGTGTAAGTAGTTGCATTGGGATTGTCAGTTTGCCCATTTAGATCACATTCTTACTGTTTTACGTCTGAACAGACACAAATAAAATCTTGTAGAAGCTATGCACAGGTTTACTAACCTCCCTAACTTTAATAACTGCTTTTAAATTCACATTTATCTGTATAGCACTTTTCACAATACATATCATTTCAAAGCAGCTTCACAGAAAGTGCATGTTTCTACATTAGAGTTTAGAGTAATTTGTAATCAGACGGGACTGTGTCCAAGTAAAGTCCATATGTCCAGAAACATACAGTTCTAAGATAATACAAATCTTGCAGTTAGCTAACATCATGTATTCATTTAGGCAGAAACGATGATCTCATTAACGCAGTAATAACAAGTTGTGATCATAATGATTACAATATAGAACATTTTTCAGTGGTGCAAGTTGATTCAGAGTTGGCGTCTTCTGAAGTCCTCGCAGGAGTTTGCATCGTCTCTTCACATGTGTTGGGACATCTGACATTTTCGTAAGAGGCTAGATCCAAACTGAAGCTGGCGTAATCTCTAGTTATCTCGCGATAGGTATCTCGAGGTAGAAACCGAAAAGCAAATGAAAAATAATTAGCGTAGCTGCTATTCATAACATTTCAAGCACAAGATAATCATGTGCATTTCATCTGATATAACTGGAGTTCAAGGTTATGAGATGTATCATGTGAATGTTTGGATAAAGAGATTTGTCTGAGCCCTGAACATTATCAGGATGGCTATTCCAGAGTTTAGGAGCCAAATGTGAAAACGATTTTCTTCCTTTAGTGGACTTATGTATTCAAGGTACTACCAAAAGTCCAGAGTTGTGTAACCTTAAAGAGTGTGATGGATTGTAGCACAATAGAAGATCGGTTAAATCCACAGAAGCTAAACCATGATGACATGATGCTACGAGATGGTGTGTGAACGCAACACAAGCTCATTGTTTTGGTTCAGGAGGAACTGTTAAAGGCTGTTTGTTTGTGGCGCTCGGTGACTCAGTCTGTCTAACTCTGCATAGCCTCATGAAATGCGCTGATGACCTGCGATGTCTGGAAATGCAAATGTTGACAGGCAAGTAGGACACATAATATCATTGCATTTGGACCGAATGCAATGACTGGATGAACATTTATTGGTCCTGATACTTCCATAGAAGAGATATGTAATTTAAAAAAATATATTTAGACCTCTTCTATTATTGATTGTTATCAGGATGTAAAGCGAATTTCAACCAGAATAACAAAGTGTTTATGAAAAAAAAAAATGCCTACACTACCTTTTAAATAAACAAAATACAATCGAATACAATCTGATAGGTACGATCTAAACCACCTTAATGCCTGTCTCTGAATACCAGTGTAATTTTGTAGTTGATCTAAGAGTATGTCATGATCTAAAGTGTCTTCTCAGTTTACAGACCAACAAGAGACAGCTACTTGTGATTGGAGGAGATCTGGACTCTCTCTGCAGCAGATACGACACTGACAGCTGCCCAATCTCTTTGTCAAGTTCTCTTTCTAGCATCTTATCAGAGTGCTGGTCTTTGACAGATCCCTGACACATGTCTGAGCTGCCCTCAGGCACAACCACATCTACACTTATGTGAAAAAAAAAAAAAATGCGGCAAGCAAAAAGTGGCAAAACATTTAGGCCTAGTGGTCTTTTAATGGTCTTAAACATAACAATCACTGGTCAGGAAATTAGCAAGATTTGCAGAAATACTTTAGATAAAGTCATTTGGCATGGAATAGCCTTCCTCTTTGCTTTCTTTGAATATTTAACCCATGAGGGTAAACTTGCAGCTTTTTACAGGAAGAAGAGTCAGTGTTGTTCCACTCAATGTTAATGGCTTCAAACAGTTCATGAGTAGTTGAAAATGTCTCCCAGTTTGTTTGAGTTTAATGTGAGACCAAATATTCACTATAGGGTTCACATCTGGATTCTGACCAGGCCAAAACATGAGCCTGATGGACTTGTTCTTAAGACGCTTCTGGGTTGTCTTTGCAATTTGGACAGGAGCATTATCTAGCTGAAAAATCACATCTGATCATTCCTCTTTAGATAACAGCTTTTCAATTGTGGGAAGCAACTCATTCTGCAATATTCTCTTGTGCTCCAAAGCATGAGGTAGCTCAGTAATACCAGAAGCTTCTCACACAACGGCACAGTCCATTCCTTCATGCTTCATTGTGGTGGAGATGCATTTATTATTATATTTTTTAGCAGATTTTCAAAGACACTGCTCTGGAGCGTCACCATGAAACTCGTGTTTCATTGATTCATCACTCCACAGTCCACACACAACTCTGCTAAACCACTCTGAATCAAACTTCCCATTTTCTTCCCAAAAACTTCTTTCTGTTTTTGATGTTTTTCTGAGACAGCAATGGCTTTGTAAGTAGTGCATAAGTAGTGCAAACAATTAAAAGCTTAATGTTTAGCCATTTTTGTACCTTCAGCTTCATCCAAACCACGTACTTTTCCATGTCTGCCTTGCTGCGTGTGGTCTACTTGTGGTGTAATGTTGTCTTAGTAACTGAGTCTATATGTTGCAATATGTTCTTGAATTGACTTAATAAATAAAAATAGCAACTTAGCAAGTGACCACGCAACAACAGAAGTGATCATGTTGTTGCTGGTTGAAGTACTTATGACTTGTAATACCAGTATCCATTAATTAAAAACAAATTTAAAGTGTTTCTATTGCATGTATGCATATATGTGTGTGTGTGTATATTTTTTTTTTTTTTTTTTTTTTTTTTTTTACAAATTAATACTTTTATTCAGCAAGGATGCAATGCATAGTTCAAGTAAAGACCTTTATAAATGTTACAAAAGATTATATTTAAAATTAATGCTGTTCTTTTGAACTTTCCATTCATCAAAAAAAAAAAAAAAGCATCACTGTTTCCAGTAAAATAATAAGAAGCACAATTGTTTTTAAACATTAATAATAATAATCAGAAATGTTTCTTTCTGAAAATTCATTACCATCTTTACCATTACAGGAATGAATTACATTTTAAAATATACTAAAATATTGTTGTTGTAAATTGTAATTATATTTCACAATATTACACTTTTTAGAGTTTTTTTTTTTTTACACGTAAGAGACTTCATTAAAACATAAAAAAAAAAAAATCATACCAACCCCAAATTTTTTAATAATCATTCAGTGAACCACTAGACGCACAAGTTGTTGTTGTTGTTATTATGATTATTATTATTATTATAAGCATACAAAATGCATACAGTAGCAATCAATTCAGACTTGCCTTTTTTTTTTTTAGATACATTTTTATTTCCGATGGACGAGTAGCTGTGCAGCACGCCAAAAATAAACTGGGTGTCCACCAACTGTTGGCAGGTTGCAACAGCCTTTTCCGTTGTACACAGCTTTGATTATAAAGGGGAGTGATCACATTTTGTCATGTCACAACGGGCTGCTCACGTCCAGTGTAGAAATGGTGCCACTGTAGAAACACCTGTTTCTGAAGACTGTTTGAATGATACATCAAGAGATCAGACAAACAATCAGCGAACATGAGATGTCACGGAGAGCAGTGTGTGTGTGTGTGTGTGTGTGTGTGTGTGTGCACACTCAAACATAACCGCCTTGTCTATTTTTAAATCTGCTGCTTTCAGTCGGTGCGGCTGTGGTTTGCTTCAGGTGTCAGGTGCTAGCATGATTTCTAGATCTCCTGCTTAACACATCACTATCAGAGACATTACCTGTGTCTGTTAACATCAACTATGAGAGAAATTATTTCGCTTTCTCTTCTTGCCTTTTATTAACGAACACGCCTGCGCATAATGACCTTCAGTTAAGGTCATTGAGGTCTTGTGTGTTTCTGTATTAAGTGTGTGTGCAGTCTGCAGGTTTCCATCGAAACAATGTTAGACTCCTATGGTGCGTTTCAGAGCTGCTTTTGGTGAACCTGCAGGCAGATATATAAAGAATAATGAAACCTCACGCTGCGTGTGGAATGAGATTAGAGCCGGACCTGCTGCTCTCCTGTTCTTAGGAGTCTAAATTGTGCTGCTAGCCTCTCACCTCAGTCTTGTGGTTCAAACCTCATCCTGTTTGTGTGATCTTGTAGCTGAGGTGTCCATTTTGTCCGAGGCGGCAGTTTTTTTTTTTTTTTTTTTACTTTGACGTATAATGCAGTGGTAGTTGTGGTGATGTGCAACAACAAACATCATCAACGGTGGGCCGAAACCTACACCACAATGAAACACAAGACAAGAGGGTGATTAACGTTGACATTCATTTGTTTGGAAACGGGCTTAAAAAAACATTAAGGAGTTCATTGTAAACCTGTGCCTGATAGGCTTGCTGTGGAAGACGGTGTTACCTGTGTTTCTCAGTGTTCCTCTGTGTTCAGCCATACACCGATTACATTACTTGGCCACCAAGGCACTGCTTTTTTATAGAAATAAAAAACATTTAGTTCAGTTGGACAACGGACGTAACAACTATAAACTGTAAGTGTTTGCTCTGCTCCATATAGCACAAGCTGTCAGATTTCACTTATCACATGACGAGATTAAAGGCCCGGGTATACTTAATTTTCCACGTAAACGGTTAATGTTTTTGTGCTTTTATTGGTAATTCACATGTCATCATCTGATTGGTTGCAGGAGCACGACATTGAGAACCCTCACGGTGTCCTTCACGTGACTTTGAGAGGGACCCCTAAAGGCAACCGGCCGGTCATTCTCACCTATCATGACATCGGACTCAACCGTAAGTTGTCACGTATATTACATTTTCCTGTGTTTCCAGTCTCAGAATGTGCCATTAGAGTTCACCTACTTGATGAATACAGGGATGGGTGGTCTAGATCAGTGTTTCTCAGCCCTCTTCCTGGAGGTCATAAAGGGACGCAACTGACATTGTGTATATAGTACATGACAAATGTAGTACATCCGGATTTTACACTATATAGAACATTAGTTTTTAATGGTTGCAAAGTTAATTCCTCATCAAATATAGTACCTATTTAGACAGAATGTGATTTCATGTATATACAACATGATAATGGCAAACTGAAAGCCAGGAAACTGATTTACAGGGCACTGACGATGGTAGTAAATTGGATTTAGTAAAAACGTCTTGTTGAACCCAAAGGATCTTTTCTTTTTGTCTGATATTGATTTATGAAAACGTGTTTGAGAAGTGTCTGATAATAAACAAGTGTTTTGTTCTCTTGCAACGCAGATAAGTCATGTTTCAACACACTCTTTAACTTCGAGGACATGCAGGAGATCACCCAGCACTTTGCTGTGGTCCATGTTGATGCTCCGGGCCAGCAAGAATCTGCACCTCCTTTCCCCACCGGGTAAGACAGACTACCGAAGAAACAACTCTGGCTCAAAACCATAATATGTCCAAGCCTAACGTCACAAAACTGGTCTGTGCTAATGCATGCTAATCGTAAAATGTTCTACCATGAAAGCTCACTCATCTGTTGTACCAATTGCTTTTATGACCAGTGTCTGCAACCTGAAAGTCACACCCAGGCAGTGTCGGCCCAACTCTATGTTAGTTTTTAAGGCAAATGATTTTCCCGTGCAGATTTTGCAACACTGCTTGGTTTATATGTTACTTCTGTGTGAGCTCTGCTTCATATAAGGCTATGCTATCGACAATAGACAAACTTTTTGCCCACTAAAGTTTGCTGATGTAACCGCACCTTAACTCCTGATACAGTACTTTCACATTCACTTGAAAACAATTGAAGCTGGACCAATGTTCATTCTTGCCTCTATCTTCTTTCCCTCAGGTACCAGTACCCCACCATGGATGAGCTTGCTGAAATGCTGCCCTCAGTCCTGACTCAGCTAAAGTGAGTCCGAACCTCACATGTCCTCAATCCAGTACAATTAGATGAAAATAAATCCCATATGTTCACAAAATTAAAGTCTCAAATCATTTGTGTGTTTTTAGTAAGATATGCCAGTTAATGGATGATTTAAATGCCTTAACAGAATCAACAGTGTGATTGGTATCGGCGTGGGCGCAGGAGCTTATATCCTCTCTAGACTCGCTGTAAGTAAAATATCTTCCATTTTGTTTTGTTATAATGACCAAATAGTCATTGGATGTTGTAATAACCAACCGTTGGAGTAGCTTGTGGTAACGAGCCATTAGATGTTTAATTGAGCAGCTGAATGAAGTTGAGTTCATCAGAGGTGAAGATCACTGAAGTATGTCTGCAGTAAAACCATCTGTCCTCAGGCTTTAATAAGAAACTCACAGTTCACACATGCATTTACACTCTCCCCCTACACAAAGCCCTCATTCACCATCTATGCAGAAACATACACGCTGGAGATGGATACCCTCATAAACGCATTCATTACGACGTCATACACACTTGCTCATGTTTCCTGCTGGTTATTATCAACGTATAAAGAGAGAAAGGGTATTTTTCCTACGTAAATTTATCTGAAATTTCCATGGCCTTCTTTCATTACTTCATTATTTCAGCACTCTCACACTCTCATACTTCTAACAGCTTGCAGTGCACATTTTCATATTTCTGCTACATACGTGCTTGCTCGTCGAGCCCTGTGAAATCAGACGGCCAATTGGAACAAACACACACCTACGCAGTTCAGCAGATTAACTGCAGCACGTGTAAACCATTTAAATTCATTTGAATTACACCTTGGTTATCACATGTTTGTCTGTAGACATGTGGTCATGCATGAGAACTGCCTAGAATACTTGCGTTTCTCTGCATGTCTTTCTAGCTCTAGTGATAGGCCTTATTCAGAGAGGAAAACTAAGAGGTGTGAAACCTGAACCATTTTCCATCACGGTCACAAGAATTTTGATAAATTTCGGCTTCCTATAGCTGAAGTTCTTCTTTAAAACCAAGTGTGAGCCCTTGCAGTAAGTCAGCGCTCTGACATACTGAGAACTTGGTTAAGGTGTCGATAGCAGGTTAGGTCACGACAATAAAAGGTTAAATAAGAGGTTAAAGCTGCACGGCTTTACTTTGTCGCATTCTCACTTCTGTAATGTGACGTATTTTGGGGTGAAACAGAATATTAAACAAGTCAATGTAGGCCAGAATGTAGGCCGCGGTGGTAATGGACCAACTACTGGCGGTGGCGCGTGGTTGGAGGGTTGTTTTGAAATAAAGTAATAATAATGGTAAATGGTAAATGGACTGCATTTATATAGCGCTTTCACAGACCCAATGGCCACCAAAGCGCTTTACAATATTGCCTCACATTCACCCATTCACTCACTCATTCATACACCGACGGCGGTGTCAGCCATGCAAGGCGATCCAGCTCGTCGGGAGCAGCTGGGTTTAGGTGTCTTGCTCAAGGACACCTCGACACTTGGTCAGGTGGAACCGGGGATTGAACCACCAACCTTCCGGTTTGTAGACAATCTACATGAACCACTGAGCCACTGCCGCCCACTAATAATAATAATAACAATAATAAACGAGGCTCTTTGTTTGTCTGTTAAGCATTGAAATAAATATCAGTAAATAATAGTAACTTAAATAATATAATAAAGTTAAATGTAAAAAAAACAAAAAAAACATTCGTTTTATATTTCCACACATACCATTCTGCGCATTGAGAGGGATGTGGGACACGAGCAGGAAAAAGACCACCGATCTCTTTTCTGGTATCTTCATGTTTTCTGCTTGTTGTAGAAGGTCTGAAGAGCGAAACTTTATCTTCCACAAGGACAAGACATTTAGGCCATGTTTGATTTTGCGCTGCCAGAGAAAGCAAAACTTAAAATCTCCCGCTTGTGTGAAACGGGGTTTACAAATAAACTCGACGCGCCTTCCCATATCTAATAAGCACAAACTGTTAAAAAGAATTTGAAGTGCAAGTAAAAATGTAGGCTATCTGTCCTACAGTGTTTTTCTACTTTACCACAGTAAAGAATGCGGATTTAATAGACCTAATTAAAAGCGAGCCAAGGAAGAAAACGTTTATAATCCCCTTCGAAAATGGGTGAGACGCGAGTGAAGATTTGGGGAAAGAAACAAGAGATTCCATGTCCAGTGGAATAACTAATGGAATATTGTTAAATTCGCTGATAATTGGGTGACCAGATCGCAAACCATACAAAGCTTAAATTTATGGGCTCACACACAACTCTCTCATTCGTCATGATGTTTCCATGGCTGCGATGTAACATTTAATTGCTAACCTATTATTTATTTTATAAACAAAGCTTTGTGCTTTACTCGTGTCATAATATTCATGTAAAACAGCATTCACGTACAAAAAATGTGTTTTGGCGGGCCACCGCGGTGGTGCGGCTGTCAAGTTTACCGGTGTTGTGTCGAATTTCGACTCCCTGCCAAATTATTAAGATACCCCCCTCGTTGAAGTCAGTATCTGATTGCCTAATCCTAACCCCTCCCCCACAACTAATCCTAAACCTACCGATACTAGGGGGGTAATAATTTGGCGGGGGTCAGAATTTGGCACAACACCGGCACAGCCCTAGTTAAGGCCAGTTCACACTGCACTGACAGATGAAGACCAATGCCGACAGTCACCAGATTACAGCGCGTCACTTCTCAGACATTCTAACGCCGATTCAGCGATTGGCAAAAACAAGCTCTGACAGATGGCAACAGATTCACACCAATCCGACAAATAAAAAAAGGGCAAAAAAAGGGTGACAATGATGACAAAATCTACATCTTGGGGGTGAACTATCTCTTCAAACAACTGCTTGGCTAGTAACATTATTCAACATTAACCAGTAACCAGCATAATTGGTCATGTTCACCAAAAAGAAAACATGTTGCAGATTGTTTACACGCTTTTGATAATTCTTTTTACCCTTTAGAATAATGTACATGAATGCACAATAAGACTGGGAATGAGTATTCAGGGTGTACATGGAATCAGTTGATTTTATGTTATCTTTTTAAATCAATGTGATATTTTTGTGCTCCCAGGTCAATAACAATGTGTTTGAGTTAGACCCAGACAAGTCTATAGATAGCAATATCACACAAAAAAGTCAAGAATCTGTCTCATTAGTCTGTTCAGTCATGTGCCTAATCCTCTCAGTCAGTAGGTGCCCTGAGGGTTAAGATCAGTATTATCAGTAATGATGGACTGATCCATGTGTTGTCATTCTCTAGCTGAATGAGCCTGCTCTGGTGGAGGGATTGGTTCTCATCAATGTGGACCCCTGTGCTAAGGGCTGGATCGACTGGGCTGCCTCTAAGGTAAAATTATGAATGCACTGTCAAATTAAGTGCAGATAATTATTAAATTAATCATTATAAAATGACACAAAAATGTATACTGGTATTATCCCAATGACAAGCTGCCAACTGTGGACTGTAGGCCAGTGATGGAATTCTATTCAATAATATGGAAATAAAGCACACAAAATATTGGCTTTTTGTAACTGGTACATAATGGTTTACCCATCTGCCACAGTAGACTTATACAATAGTCTTTGCATTTTCTTCTTTTTTTTTTTTTTAAGTGTTGATACTGGTGGTTATTTGCATTTTAATTTAATCAGAATTTTAAGTAATTAATTTTTATATATTTTTTTTTGTTTGTTTATTTATTTGACTATTTTGCACATTTATTCCCAGAAAATACTTTATTTATTATACTTCCATTATTAGCTACAAGCCAACTCTAATAATTCCTCCATACTTTAGATTTCTCAACAGATTAGTGTGCTTGATCTTCTTAAGATTTTCCCTGTTGTAAAGCGCATAATAACCTTACAGGTCAGATTGCTACGATGATGAAAAGTGCTCAAGTCAGTGGATTGTGAACATTGGGTGGAGGTGCTGGGAACAAGATTTGTGTGATCTTCTCAAACATCTCATTTAAAGGTTGTGCTTTTGTTTTGCACTGTGTCTGTGTGTTTCTGCTTTAGCTGTCTGGATGGACCAGCAATCTAATAGACATTGTGATGGCACACCATTTCAGCACGGTAGGTCTTAAATATGATATTCACCACAGCATCTGTGAGATAATTCTCTCTGAACATCTCTTAGAGTCTTGTTGACGAGCTGAGTTTTTGTACCTCAGGACGAGCTGACAGATAACCAGGAGATCATTCAAACATACCGTCTGCACATCGCTCAGGACATCAATCAGGACAACCTGGCTCTTTTCTGCCAGTCCTACAACAGGTGACATCATCAAAACCCTGATCTAGGACCAATTCACACACTGAACCTTGTCATATGAGCTGATATTAAAAAGTTTTTTTCTTTTTTTCTTCTTATTACAGTCGGCAAGATCTGGAGATTGAGAGGCCCGTCCTGGGACTTAATGAAAATACAGTCAAAACACTGAAGTATGTTAATTGGTTGTCTATTTTATGGCTATTGAATCATGGTGTCTCCTCTTCCTTTCACTTTTATGTCTCTCTTCTCTTGCTGTTTAGATGTCCTTCCCTGCTAATAGTTGGTGACACGTCACCAGCGGTAGATGCTGTGGTGAGTGACTTATCAAAAACACTGCCACTCCGTCTATGGGCAGTGAGAGAGAACACAGTGTGCTTTCTAAACGGCTCAGTGCGTTTTATCTCATTGTTCCATTTTTCTGTTCAGACTGTAACCGTGACATCACATCCTAAAAGGGGCTAATCATCACAGCATCTTATGCACTTGTGCTTGTTTTAAAGCACCTCTGAATTACTGATTGCTTACACACTTGTCAAGATATCTTGACTTGTCCATACATGTGTAGAAAGAGAATAATATTCATACTTCTGGTCTTTGATACAGATTAGCCAATACAGCAATTCCATCTGTGCTAAAATCCTTTAGTAACAGCTTTTGTACTTAAAGTTTTGGCACCTACTGAGTTTGCCTATTAAATAACACACAAGGGTGGCACTTTAAACAGTTTGGTTTAGTGCAGAGTATCTGTCTATTTCTTGTATTTTGTTTCTAAACTGAACATGTCTGGATTTGATCTGTTTTTTCCACAGGTTGAATGCAACTCGAGGTTAAATCCAACCAAGACTACTTTACTCAAGGCATGACCGCTTTTCCCCTTCTAGAACAATGTTTTGATTGAGGGATGCAAACTTGTCACCTTTCGGCTAAAATTTTTTATTTTGGTTCAAATATATAATTTGTGTCATCAATCAGGGACCGGCAGTTTAAAGCCTTTGCAAAAAAAATAGTATTTTTATCTAATTTGTATTTAAATTCATAAGTTTGGTGTTTTTTGTATTTTTTTTAAATACATAAAGTACTTTGTGCCAGTCAACCTCTTTATTAGGCTGCTGATTTCCTGTTTCAACTAGTTCAGACCCCCCAAACCCAACTTTCATGCATGTGAGCTGCAGCTGTATGACTATTTTCTGAACAAAGGGATTCACATTAAGAGATGTTACTCACATTTTCAACCAAAAATATTTACTCGCGCTCAAGTTGTTCCAAATCTGTATGAGTTTCTTTCTTCTGCTGAACACCAAAAAAATATTTTGATAATTTATTAATTTATGGGTGAACTATCCCTTAAATAAGGAATAAGTGATACTTCACTGAATGGCCTGTATTTTGTGTATTTATGCATTTGAAAACCCAAAGCACTCAACTATTTTCACAGATTTGTAATATGAATCATTTATACATGTGTTGTCTCCTTGCAGTTTTCCACCAAAATTAAAGCTCTATGATTTAATGTTTGACAGCAAAGAAATTAATGAATATTAATATTGTAATTTTACTTTTGTTCTGTAAAATAAAATTATTATTTTAAGTTTACAGTACAATAGTATTATAACTATAGTAATATAGTGGTTTGTTTGCTTTTAATAATATAATACATTTATTATTATTATTATTATTTAGTCATATTGAATGGTTTCCATAAAAACAATAGTGTCACCGTGGCCTGAGACTATACGGTGAGTTTTTCCCCTATATCCACATGACCGTAAATCCACATTTTAAATATATTTAATAATTTTCTTCTCTGGGTCGTTTCTTTGACACCTTTTTCGCCCCTGAATAGTTTGCATCCCTTTTTATTTATTTATTTTTTTGTATATTTCTTTAATTATGACAGAATGTATTTATTATTGTATCCTCCTTTCTTCAGATGGCAGATTGTGGTGGACTTCCCCAAGTTGTCCAAGTAAGAATAAAAGACACCACCATTATGTCTGCCACAGCATCAGTTTGATGTAGATTTGACGTGTATTAAATGTGGATGTTTTCTGTTTTTAGCCGGGTAAACTCGCTGAGGCCTTCAAGTACTTTGTCCAGGGAATGGGCTACAGTAAGTCTCTGTCCTCTTTCTCTTCTCATAGGCCACTTAAATGTTGAGCGTTTGATCGTAACATCTTTCTCAGTTTATATTTATATTCACTCACTGTTTGTATGAAATTTGTCTCTTGTTTGCATTTCGTGTCTGAAAGCATCTTGTTGTTAGAGAGATGTCAGCATCATCTCAACTTGCATACTGTATGTCCCCAGTGCTTTAATAATGTATGTCATAAATATAACAACGTCTAAAACAGCAGCAGGAATGTGACATTCAAGGGTGAGAGAGCAAATCCTGGACCCTCAGATGTTATGAACATGATAATAACCATAATCTGCCTCAGTGGATCATTTATCCACTGCTGATCTGAGTCAGGCCCGTATTCTTGAGGTCTCAGATCAGCCCTCGGATGCACTAACACATGACTTGTCTTCCGTGTGGCCGTTCAGTGATGCGCTCTTCAGCGTGTAAGTACACTAGTCTTCCTCTAAGAGCATGATGTGTGGCATGAGCCTTGTGTGACTTCTCTGATCTTCAGGTTTTATATCTTTTGTGCCCTAAAAGATCCTTTGACTGCTCAGTGCTTTGCATAGCATGGAAACTTTATTGCTTTAAAACCTCAAGCCTTCAGACCTCGGCTTCATTCAGCTCTGTCTAATGTTTATATGGTTATGTTTAGAATATATTTCTATTCAGTAATATAAACATGAAATGAAGTGTTTTGTTTTTTTGAAGTGTGTGATTTCCAAAGGTTTTTTCCAAGGTTTTGGCGAGTCTATAAAGAATCCCAAAAGTTCTCTTAAAATCCTCTGCCTTGTTAAACAATATAGATGGTTATTATGTTTTACGTACAGTTATGCAAATCATTCCTGACACCTAGAAAATGAAATGCCCTCAAATTTCCATTAGCTCCTAAAGATATTTTAATATATGCATTCACTTTTAAGGGTTTGCAAGTGGTATTCACAACTACTAGTTTTACTGTGAACCTTGGATTTCAATTAGAGCCTGTCAACAGCATCAATATTTTAGGCTTTGTTTGCCATTTTTGCCAATAAATAATAATAATTAACCGAACGGGCTCATTCATCTTAAAGGGTAAGTCTCGCCAAAATTCAACCTAAGGTCTTTTGTTAATCTACCCGAGGCAAACTTTAGTTTAAAAGCATAATTAGAATGGAAACGCCACTTTTAAGTTTGACCATATTTTCATTTTCGGTCAAATTGCCTTTTGAATGGGAGTGATTGGGGCATGACTATGATAGCATTAAAAATTGCTATTTTTAAAACACTAAGAAGGCTCGACACAACATGAAACTTTGCTGGAAGTATCACCAGGGGCTCTACACATGAACTCCAGCATTGACAACATTGTTTGTGTACACAGAGTTTAACAGAAAGAAAGATTTTGAACCCTGGGAAGCTTTAGATTTGACCGTCCAGAGAGTGTTTCTGTCTGACACGACTAGCAACAGTTATTAGTGATTAGGTGTTCTGAGAGTGAGAGGAACGTGATTGCAAGCGGCCTGACTCATTTGAAAATGCCCACATTTTGACACAGTCACATTTCTCCTCCATAATCACTAATCTAATCCTGAGATCGCTTGACCTTTTTGTAAGTCTATTTTTGTGTTTCTACTGAGAAACACAGCCCTCCATCAGGAAACCAGCACACTGTGAGAGATTTGTGAATTACTTTTATTTTAGATGTGTGAAGTGTACAACTTGCTCTGACTAGTGATTATGAAATTTGGTCAGTTCAATTCAATGATTTTGGAACAATTTATGATACTATTGATTAATTAAATAGTCAATAATGTCATAAATTGTTGGGAAAAATTCACTGAATATTGACCATAAAACAACAGACCAGCATTTACAACATTACACAGTTCATGAATATTAGATTTGAAAATAAAATAATAATAATAATAATAATATATGCAATAAAAATAAAATAATGTATATACATTGTGAATTATTACAGTAATTGTCAACTATTAAAATCCATTATCAATGCATGGCATTTTCATTGTTGAATGTGATGTATCGCAAAACACCAGTGCATTTTTACACTCCAGATGTTTAAAATGTTACTTTTATTTTTGTGCAAAAACCCAGCATACAGCAGTTCCTACTTGTTGACGAGGCATTTTAAGACCCGTAGATCATTTGCTTTTAAACTTGTATTAAAATTGTTACAATGTTGCATTTTTTTCTTAGTTTTGTTGGATTTCACAAGGCAGCATTTCTAAACTGACCAAAATTTGATTATACAAGTCATGTGCGAGTAAACTGTCCATTTACAGTATGTTTATGTTCTGAGATTCCGCTCATAGCGGTCATCCATTAGCATTAAATGAGACTATTAAAGCCCATCTCTTAGAGACGCTCGCTAAACACCTCGTAAACTTCGATATTTTTGTGTGTTTTGGAAAGTTGATCTGAAATATGTTTGACCAAATTTAAATTAAGCATTTCACTTCGTCTTTGCTCCATGTAAACCCACGATTGTTGAGAAGCATTAGCAAAACAAACACTGCTGCTTTTCACGCAACATGCGTAATTACCCATTATACATTGCGATACAGCCTGGATCATTGGTCCTTTGGGTCGGATTGCTTTCAACCCACAAGCAAACCGCTCCAGAGTTTTCCAAGCAGGCCGAGACCACCTCGTTCAGGCGATCTCGTACGGATTGTTCTGGTGTGGATCCGAGTGCGATTGCCATGTTCATATACAGTATATGCCCAAACGAACCGAACTAAGGGGGGAAAACATGCCAGGTTTCAAAACAAACATTACAAACAAGTGAGGTGTGAAAATGCCCATGACACACTATCATACACATTTGAATCACTTTTTCTATATTCTTATAGTAATATTTGACTCTTCATACATGTGTAAACTTTTGATTCAGACAGGAAAAGTACCTAACATGCAACTGTATGGCTGTCGTCTTTTGTCTGTGGAAATATTAGTGTATGCAGAATGAGTCATTAAGAAAGCGTAATATTCATTGTCTGATTCTGTCATTGACATGTTTGTGTTGCAGTAAAGGGAGGGTATCACCGGTAAATTCCACTTTGTGTTTTGAGTCTGTTAAGTGTGTTTTTGTTCTTTTCTTGGTTAATGTTTCGGGTGTGATATTTATTTAGTACAAACCCGCACTCATGAGGGACTATCCCAGCAGAAGACAGTTTCCCTTCTACAGAGCTTCTCTCACTTTCTCTTTTTGCACTTTCAGGGTTTAATTCACAGTCTGAAAGAGTATATTCATCAAGAACAATATTTTCTTGTGTTTTCAAGTATGAATGATATAGTAATAGTCTTCTCTCACCACATTTAGTTTTTGGTTCAATTTGTAGTGAATATCCTTGACACCTGAAAGACACAATCGGATATGTGCAAAAGGGAATCATAACCATTCATAAAAATGTCCCTGGCCTCTGGCTGTGACTTTTCTTGCATTTTAAATTTTAGCAGTCTGACTGTCAAGGCTATTCCCATCATCCGATCTAACGTCCCCTACTTTCCTTGCGTCTTCTCCTGTAGCGTCTACTTAATCTTTCCTTTTCTCTATCCTCCCTCTTTCAAAAAGTACTACCAAATAATCTCTCCCTTTCCTCTGTCCCATCTTTTTCCTCCTCCTCCTCCTCCTCCTCCTCCTCTTGCATTCCCTTTCCCTATCTTCTTTCTTGACCCCTACAACCAATGCCAACAGTCCCTCATGTGCTACTCAGCCACCTGAACAGCGAATCAGGTACCAGGAGATCAGCCAACACCTTTAGCTGCACCTAAGCCTGTCATCTTAACCTCCCGTGCCTCCTGTCCTCACTGTCTATCCGTGTCTATCCGTCCATGTCCCAATCACGTGCATACAAATGTCTTTGTGGCTCTGCATCATGACGTTTGAAGCATGGTAAATAGACATACGTGTTAATGTTTGTTTATTGTCATAAGCTGTCTGAGAGAATGTTTGTGCACACTGTCCAACAGACATCTTATGTTCTTTTATGATTCTCCTAGAAACATGCCTTTACTTTGCATGCCACATTCTGCAATGACTGAAGTTGACTATTCATTTTGCTGCAATGGTTTTGCAAAATGAATTTGAGCTTGATCCTGACACGAGATCTCTCTTTCCTTCATGGGAGAATAATGAATGCAGTGTCTAAACAGTGGTCGCGTCGCCTCAAGATTCTGATATTGATTTAAAGAGTGCTGCAGGAATGAGTCCTAAAACCTGGAGACAATTTATCGTCCCAAAGTCAATAGGTTTTTTGAATGGGTTTTTGGTTAAATGCTTGAAATGAGATCTGTAGTTAACACTAGCTCTAGATGTTTTCACATTTTATTCTATGACATAAAATACATCAGTAAGAGCCAGCCCATGTGGTTCTCTCAGGCTTTTAAGTGTCTACTTTAAGTGGGACTACAGAGGTTGTTGGCCACGTCATCACAAGAAAAGCTCATCTACGTAGTGTTTATACTCGCACTCTTCCAGTCTATTCCGACTCAAACTTTCCAACTTGTAAATTTTGAAGAAAGATTGAGCTACAGTAGTGATGTTGAAGTCATGTGACCGTGTTTTATATAGTCTACATTTATATAGTCTACATTTATCTTTTTACTGCCGGGGATTATATTTAGTCTTCAAAATCAATAAAAGTTGTGTTTGTCTGTGAAGATTATATTGATGATCGGGGTCACAGAGCTTCACACAGCCTATTTTCTGTAACGATCCAAAAACCAATGGAAAAAGCCTAGTTGAGGGAACCACTGATTGGAAGTTCCAGACTGGCCTATAAAAATGCTTCATTCTTGCAGCGCTCTATTTAGACCATGTATTCAGAAGAGACTTTGTTCTAAGGCTATATAGGTCTGAATCCCAAATTTGCATACTATCCATCCTGTATAATATTAATTAAAGTTACTTTGTTCTGAATTGTAGTTTATTAAAAGTAGTAAGTCAAAGTGTTACTGATGGGTTTTTGAGATTTTCGTAATGTGTCCTGTTTATACATGCGTACTTCAAGCATCTTCTGTGATCGGATAGCTATCTGATCGTGAAAAGACCAGGTGTAAATGCCCCTATGGGATAGAGTTAAATCCGATCAATCAAGCCACTTCAGGAGGTGGTTTGAGACACATTCCAGATGAAACTGGACAAGTATAAATGCATCTGGTTGTTGAAACCACTTTTGTAAGTTTTACTCCTCCCAAAATGTTAAAAAACAAATGTGTGTGAGCGTGTTATATCCAGATATGACAGCGCTACTGCAACACGCATCGCTGCAGAGGAGTAGCTCAAACTGCTGTAAATGAAACTGAAAGTAAGCTCAAAACACTCTCGTTTTCATTAAAAGTAGATTAAATGATTAAAGTTTCGATTAAATGACCTTACGAGTGCTGATCTCCGCTCTTTCTCCTATTGCTGTCTTTTGATCTTGAAATTAGCTGATGATAAATAAAATGCAGCTCATATCTTGCTTTTTTAATTTTTTAATTTGCATATAGTGTGAAAATCGAAGATCAGATTTATGTTTGTTGTGCGGAGACACAAAAAAGTGAAAATGGAACCGTTTTAACAGATCGGATGCTTGAAGTGACCAGGTGTAAACGGCCCAAACATGCAATGCAATAACTGTAGTCCAATTCATAAACAACTAATTTATTGTTGCCCAATTCCCAAAACAAAACGAATAGTTTTGAATAGTTCCCGGTTTGAAACACTGCCACAGAGAGATGATTTGTTTCATACTGTATTTAATCAAAATGCATATTATTAAATGAAATATATCCAATTCGAATCCCATTTAGCTTTCCTGCTGCAAATCTCTATCAATGGTGTATAAGTATATGAATTGGGATTCAGCTTACTATTCTTATCAACCATAGTTTGAGATTGTCATAGTATCTCAATCAGTCCAGCGTTAGTTGAGCAGTCAGCGATGTGTAGATGTGTGGGAGTTCATTCACTCTGAGGAGACTCATTATTCTCCCCTTCCTGGATCTCCATATGTTTGGATCCGGGTGCGAAACGGACTTTCCTGTGAAGCACATGCCCTTCACTCAGGATCCTGCAACTGTCATGCAGCAGCATTAGTCTGCACTACATGTTTACAGCTCTGTTCGATTTCTCTCTTCTCTCTCTCTCTCAGTGCCCACTGTCGGTATGACCCGATTGGCCCGGTCCCGCACTCACTCCGCCTCCAGCATGGGCTCAGCGGACGGCACGCGCAGCCGCGCTCATACCAGTTCACAGATGGAGGGCGCCACTGCCGGCCCAGTCCACGACAACCAGACCAGACCGCAAACCATGGAGGTATCCTGCTAAAGCACCCAGAACCAAGCCACCATTTGACCTGGGATCATTCGCGTGTGTTGCCCTTCTGCTCCTCACACCGCTTTCTGTCCGATTTTGGGTTTTTTTCCCCCCACTCTGGCTTTGTCTTTCATTCTTTGTCTACTTGTCCCCTTGTGGCCGGAGAACAAGTATATAAAAAACTAAAGCGGGTCTAATGAAGGGATGCATTGGTTGATGTCTTGTAATCCATGTATTTAACATATTGGAATATTTCTCCACTGCATGGACGCACACTAACTTTTTCTGCTGATGTTTTTACCTTGATCTTGATTGGCCTACTACTTAATTACTATTTTTTTTATATATATATATATTTGTGTCATCCTTCCAAGATTAATTTTCACACTGGATATGCTTCTTGTGTGTATATTTAGCTGGTGGCTGTTGTATATTGAACGTTCAGAGGGTATTCTCGTCTGTAGCTGGAGAGTTTTCGTTCCCTCTCTTGCTCTCTCTAAGGTCTTCCTGTCCCTTGTGTTTAGAGACGACCGAACCACTTCACTTCCTCTTTGTAGACTGATTTCTGGCTTTTAGACGGTTTCTAATTCTGTCACCATATGGCAACAGGTATTATGATTTGATTTTGATTGACGGTCTGCTATTTGTAGTGTTTCTGAAAAAGCTACTGATTAGCATGCCCCTATTTAAAGTGTACAATAGACATTTATATTAGTATTAATTACGTTTAGATCTTTCTGCAATGGTTAATTCACTTTGGTTGAATTTAAGCAATCTGATTCTGTTTACATGGAGAACTGTACTGAGTTTTAGACTAGACTTTTAGACTCGATAGTGAAGACTTTGCTTAGGTTTGCACATAAGTTCATGTACAATATTTTTCACAATCTGTGCTTTGGAGATCAGCTGCACCAAAACAAGCCAATAGCTGAAGAGAAGATCTGTAGCTCGTTCAAAGAACGGTTATATGTACCATAAAGGGCATCTAGAGGTATGGAAACAGCATGGTTCCTCTGAATGCACTATAGTAACCTGTAGGCTTTTGGTAAAAATTCTCCATTCCTTCTGTACAGTGGACTGATATCCCAATAACCTCATATTGTTTTGACTACTCTCTTAGCTTCTGAAGTGTTATTGTTATTGGTCTTTGTTCTTTATTCTTTCAATGGATGTAAATTGTTGATTGCTGATTGTACCGCTGCCTTGATGCGTTGTGCTTTGTCCTCCAAGCATTTAGGGGGCGTTGTACTGCATACTGTCTGCTGAGTATATCAATTTGTACGAATATTGAAATAAAGTAGTTGTACATAAAACGAATATGTTTCTTCATTTGATTTATTGCTTTTATCAGTTTTTCACAGTTGCTAGGACACAATTCTCAGTACTTGGGTCACTTTTTCTCTTCACACAATTCCCCTTGCCAACTTTCAGCTTGGCACAGCAGTAAGTTTTACATTCAAAATGCAGTAAAACTACCAAAACACATCATACATGTCTCAAATCAACTTAGCAAACCTTAAAAACAATAGCAACAGGTAACAAAAAAAAAAAAAAATCTCATCCTATGTCTAAGAAATATGAAAATGACATTCATGTGGGTCAGAAACAACAATTCATGGAATATCAAATAAATAAATGTTTTCATTGATAATATATTTCAAAATTCACTGCATGCCGGGTCAATTTGACCCACTTTATACATTCTGAGGTTAAGTTAAACTTTTTTTTTTTAAACATGCAAATTGACCTTTAGGTACCATAGAGCTTTGGCAGTGTTTAAGTTACAAGATAATTCATGCATTTTGAAAGTAGTAGTCATTGAATCCATTTTTGTATAAGTGATCCACAGTTTAGGCCACATTGACTGCTGTTGTAATCACTATGTGAAGAGTTTTGGAAAAGTGAATATATTTTCTAGTGTGTTCTTCATAAGAAAGAAAGTCTTACCCCCAACCTGAGGGTAAGTGCAACAAAGTACAAAATGTACATTTTGGGGTACCTTTAAGGAGCTGGGAGAGTGTAGAAAATGGTCAGGGAAACCAATGTTTTTGGGGCAATAAAACCTTGACTAACATTATAATTAGACTTCAGGGAAAAACAAAGTATGATTTGACCCAAATCACTTCAAAGCACAACTTCATGCACTGAGTAATAGCACTCAATGTGCACTTCTATGCACAACTCAGTCAACTTTGTTTCTGTCATCTCAGCTGAGAAAGTTTCCGATCACTTGCGAGACTGGTTTTGTTGATTGCATGCGGTCAAAGATGACACATTTGGAAGCTATTTATAGAAACTGTGGCATACACACTTCAGGGACTTCAAGTACAACTTTTGACCACAGCCAAAAGGATCAGTCGAAACATCTATGCTGAGTCTTCTTTCCATCTGATATACATGATCACTCAGCTAGAGGAGATTTACTTCCTTTATGTTTGTCATTTTCACTTACCGGATAGATTTGCTGATTTGCTTCTCCTCCACTTTTTGTGACCAGGTAGGATGACATCCCACTACGAATTTTAATTAACTCGCTCCATTTGTCATGGGAACTCGGGTTGGAACATCTTCAGCTGCATAATTAAGGACTCAACATTAAGTAAGAAGTGATGCTGAATTGAACAGGTCATGAGTGCAGATGATGCAATGCACATATTCAGTATTCATAGAAAGTTCTATGATATGTTAACGTGCTAAAATCCAGCATGAATCCCAATGCAAATTGTGCATCCATTATCATTTTTCAGCTGGGGTTTAAAATGTGTAAATGATCAGTAATTTGTAGCAAGACTTGTTTTGCATCTATGCTGATCTGGAGCCAATCTGATCATTTAGTTTCCATGGCAGTTATTGCTATGGCAATTGGCTTTGGTGCATTTGAGAATAATGAAATTAATATGTGCAAAAAGTAGCACCAGATCATTTTTTAACCTTTTAAACATTTCGTAAGCCGCTTCCATCGGCATCTTTATTGTTCCGTCAATTTAGCCCATGACATCATGACATTCAAGACCTTCCTCTCCACCAACATCTGTGTTGTGTTAATGAAGGTTAAACATGATCAAACTTCTTTGAGTCTGTTCTCTCTGTCAGACATCTGTGCGTCAGCAAAGGAGTGACAGTTAGACCTGTTCGTCACAGGAAACTACAAGTGTGTAGTAAATAAGTCTGCCTTCTTCCGTGCGCAAAAAACAACAACACTCAGACACGACCACAGTAACACTTCACCTGAAGCGGAGCTCAACTACTGAGACAAGACAACTAGCCTCTGATCTGTGCCAAAATAGTTTCCTAACTCCGCGATCTCAGTTCTCAGACCTGTTGCATGCGCAGGTGAGAGGAGGTCTGTTTCCTCGAACAGAAGGACTGTCATCAAAGCCATCTTGAAGACCATGAGGTGAGTACGAAACTTTTTGCTCACATTTCGGTCTATGTAAAGTTGTTTTTGCTGACCGCTACGAACTTTTATTAATTTAGCAGGTTTATCCAAAGCGCCTTACGTGAATTTAGTTTTTGGTTGGGAGAAAGTCTGGCCATTTTAACACTTTTTTTTTTTTTATGTGTATAATAATGTGTAATAAGAATAATGTGTTTTGTGATTGGTCTAAAAGAATGTCCATGTTCATAATGTAAACACAAGAAGCTCAGACTTTAAAGTTATAATCTTCAATCTTGAATCGCGAGTCAGAATCATCTTAAAAAGTGTGCGCTTGCACAGACGCCTCGCTTCAAAGGCGTTTCAAAGCAATGTGCGGGTTTGTGTGCCATTTTGAAGTTGTTTGATACTTTCTAGTTCAGACTCGAGAACTCTTAAAGTCATATTAAATGGCTTAAATATTGTCTGCGACTATATATAATCTGTGACTAAATCTTTATCGCCATACCTATGAGATATAATGTTAAATATATATTTATTTTTTTATATGACACTGCCGTTTAGTTGTCGGTCGGTTGGTTGGTTTGTGTGTGATGGCTGTGTTGGGATGTAGCACATGTAATCAGTTACGCATGTGTTATTTCGGTGCCCAGGGTATGAGGTCTGTAATTTGGACCTGGAGACCCTGATGACCTAGTGAGACCCATCTGTGGCACCAGGTGACCATCTGCTCGGTAATGTGGGACCAGTGCCACCGCATTACAATATTATAAAGAAGAATAGCCCTCAAAGATCACTAATGCTACAGTAGCCCTATGAGGGTGTTGAAATCATAGTGATATTGTGCAATCATTAGAATTATTAATAGCTGGAATTGAACTAGAAGGTTATTACAATGTAATAACCTGTTATTACAATGTAATAACACGTAATAACACTATATGATGTAGAAATACTGGAAAATGTATGTGTGTTGATGGTATTTTAGCAGAGGAAAAAAAATGCATCAGTGTTTTTTGGGCTAAAATGTATCATCAGACTATCTGATTAATTTCCTTCAAAAGATTTACAGTGATCTTTTTTCACACCATGTGAAGGACACCGTGTGGGGAGGCAGTGGAACATTGTACCTCAGCACTTTACTGTGCGATTTATCATAATATAAGAGTCATATTAAGAGAATGAGTCACGTTATATTATGATTTTTACCTCATAAAGTGATATTTTACCTGGTATTTGCATACTGAATCATTTTAATCTATTGGATTCGCTGTATATGATGTAAAGATTGCATAAATAAATTCATCGTGTGCCGTTGTGATGTAACTGAGCGTAACAGAACAAAGTAGAATGTTCTCAGCATTTCATCAGATCTATTTTTAGAATGGCAACCCTTTTTTTTTTTTATCCAAGTTAAAAAAGTGTGTGATAGTGAAAGTGCTGATGGAAAGTTTTTTTTTATCAAAGTACACAAGTGGTTTGTCGACATCCTTCCTCTTTACATTCAGAGCAAGACATAAGAAAGCAATGGTCGAACTAAACTGATTTGTTGTTTTATTCGTGTGTGTCGTTTTAGTTTTTTTATGCTTTTTTATGAATATCAAGAATCAATACGAATCATTCAGTGCTAAAAAAAAAATCTCGCTCTTCTGTCCTTAGATTTTGGTTCCTGTCAGCATTGTGCACCTAAACACTCCAGAGGAGCATGGGCAGTCGGCCCAGTAAAGACCGGCGCGGATCCAGCGCACATGCTATTCTCTTGGACACGGAGGAAAGAGCTGACCCGCTCACCATGGGTGAGTTCAGCACTGCGATACACACTTCATATGTGCATGAGGCCCCACTGATCTCAGAAAGGCAATACTACATGTAGAACAGCAGCGTAGATATACATGTGGGGTTGTGGTAAATGCTGCAACTGCAGCTTTCAGTGGCGCTTTACAAGCATTCATTCGTAAGTTGAGGATTTTCAGTGTGTAACTTTTCCCACAGCGTTACCAATGATAGACTACACAGTAAAAAGTGATCAGTTGACTTAACCTTAAAAAAAAGCGAGGAAACCCGTTGCTTTAAAATTAAGTAAATAACCCTTATGCATAATTGAAAAAATTAAGTTATGTGAAATTAAGTTCAAATAACTTAATTTTTTCAATTACATAAAGTTGATTTACTTGTTTTTTTTAAGTGAGGAAACCTTAAAAAAGTGAGGTTGCCTTAAAATGATTAAGTCAACTGATCACTTTTTACTGTGGATTTAAAAAAACATCTTGTTAATGTTATGGTAAAAAAACTGGGGGCTGAGGTTGCAAAAAATATATTGACAATGTTTCAGGTATTACAGGATAAAAGCTGTATATTTCATTAACCGAAGTAATATTAATACATTAGTCTATACCTGAACTACCAAAATATGATTTGTACATACTGATAACTGCCATAATAGTAAAGGGGAACAAATAAAAACCCACAAGATTAATCAGAGTTCATCATAAGTGTCCTGTCCATAAAACATGACCAATAAGCGTATATAGATAGTCATGAACACAATATAAAATGTGGCACAAAACACCCTAATCTACATAACTGATGATGAAAATAAAAACCAATGCTATATAAATAAAATATAATCAAATGTGATGCACAGGTTTATTATCATTAGCTAAAACTAAAACCATAAAAACATTTTCATTACTTATTCATAAAATAGTATTTAACAATTCAACAATTTTTGCTTATTTTATTTCAGATAGTTGCCAAAGTAACATTTCTCATTTTCATTTATAGTTTAAGTACCAAAATAACTCAAACTAAATAACTAAAACGAAACTAAAAAACTAAAACTTAATTAAAACTATACAGACAGACAAAAAATATATATATAAAGAAAGAAAGAAAGAAAGAAAGAAAGAAAGAAAGAAAGAAAGAAAGAAAGAAAGAAAGAAAGAAAGAAAGAAAGAAAGAAAGAAAGAAAGAAAACTTATTCAAAATATGTGACCCTGGATCACAAAACCAGTCACAATTTTTTTTTAGTTTTTTTTTTTAGATTTATACATCCCCTGAAAGTTGAATAAATAATATTTCCATTGATGTATGGTTTGTTAGGATAGGACAATATTTGTCCGAGATACAACTATTTGGGAAAAAAAATCTAAACATTGAGAAAATCCCCTTTAAAGTTGTCCATTTATGTTCGTGATTGTGCTGCATTCACTCACAAATGTATTTATTTTTTTATATATTTACAGTAGGAAATTTACAAAATATCTTCATGGAACATGATCTTTAATTAATTTCCTAATGATTTTTGGTATAAAAAAAAAAATCGATAATTTTGACCCATACAATGTATTTTTAGCTATTGCCACAAATATACCTGTGCGAGATGTGACTGGTTTTGTGAATCAGGGTCACATATTAACAAAAACTATAATAGTATTAAAATGATACTAAACTAACACTGGTGATGCATCACGCAGGGACTTCTGGGAAAGCCTTTAAATTATTTAAATTATTGGCTCATATTTTTACTCACACACACAAAAAAAACATTTTATAATGATAATTGTATGGTAATTTACTTCCAAAAACCAGGAAAGATTGCATATAATATGATGTTTAACAATTTATAATTTTTCACTATAAATATTAGGGTAACTTTAACAGGTTTAGGTGATTTTTAATCATGTGTTTTTGGAGGTGCTCTTATAATACGAGCACAGCAACAGGCCTAAAGGTGTTGTTTTGGTGTGTGTGTGTGTGTGTGTGTGTGCAGACACGGGTAGATTCGTGGTGGTGTCCCTGTACGACTATCCGTCCAGAGGTCCAGGGGACTGTGCCATCAGAGTGGGAGAGAGGCTCAACATTTTGTCAGAGTAAGTGTGCTGATACACAACGGTACATCATAACAGACGAGCGCCTCAATCCTGCGAGAATCTGATGGTATAATGTGTGTGTTACAGTGAAGGAGAGTGGTGGAAAGTAAGTTCGTCAGCCACAGGAAACGAGAGCTACATCCCCAGCAACTACACTGCCAAAGTGTACAACAGGTGAGCTGAACTCACACAAGCCAACATCTCCGCCTGTGTGTTTCTGCAGTGCATACCTCATGACGTCATCACAGCGATGGTCAGGTGGTGTGGGAGAGGCGGTGGTGATGATGATATCAGCTGTAGTGGGGTTATCTTTGAGTGGGGTGTAGAGTGGGCACAGCTGGATACAGTGTGATCTGAGTATCATGTTGGGGACGCACTGTACCCACAATCACCTTGGTGATCACTCGCTTACTCACATGACGACAGATTCTACCCACTGCTTTTTCCTTCTGCTCTGTTGATTTTGTCCTCGCACTCATCAATCATCTGTGTGTTCGTGTAGGTGGCAGTTTTTGGGTCTCAGCAAACAGAAAGCAGAGGAGCTTCTGATGCTCCCCCATAATCAGCCCGGCTCCTTCCTTATCAGAGAGAGCGAGACCGTCCCAGGTACAAACACGCTAATGCTAGCTGGCTAGCTAATACTATCCTACCAGTTTTACCTTTGTTACGATAAAACTAAAGATTTTGTTTTGCTCGTAGTGTATTATAAAGTGTATTTTTTCTTTAGAAAATGTCAAATGTAAGTTTGTCTGAATTGATCATGTTTGTTTTCCCCAGGTCACCACTCTCTGTCAGTGCGTAGGAGCAGCTCTCAGGAGCGCTCTTCTGTCGGACACTACCGTATCAGCAGCCTGGAGAACGGCTGGGTCTACATCTCACCCAGACTCACCTTCAGGAGCCTCGCAGACCTGGTCGCACACTATTCAGGTACGCAGACTCACAGATACAGCCATTAAGGCCGTGTGTCCACCAAAGTGGGTTTTCCCAAGGCTAGCGTATGTGTCCGATTGTTTTCAATAGAAGCACTGCGTTTTTTACCAGTCGCCGAGAGTTGAAGATTGTTCAGCGCTCATCACTGTCACTTTTAACTCAGCTGTCCAATCACAGTGGAGGAGGGGCGGGACAAACACAACACCGACCAACCGTCACATTTCTGCTTGTACAACGAACCCAGTAACTCGCAATTTTTACCGGCAAACCTCCAACCATATTTTTACTAAAAGTAAAACAAACAAAATTACATGGTTATTGTGGTTAAACCATGAGAACCACAAAATAACCATGGTTTTGCTACACTAACCATAGTTTAACCATGGTATTTGTAGCAGAACTGCAGTTATTCAAATTTTTATCAGTCTGCCAAAAAAACATGGTTACTATGCTTTTACTATAAAACAACCATGGTTCATTTTCGTAAGGGTTGGGCTAGTTTAAGCCTTTTTTGGGGTGTGTTTTAGCAACCCTGAACACATCTCACATTCAGCAAGCTAAGAACGCTTTGGTGAACACACGGCCTAACTCATTATTCTGTGGCATTGCTGGGTTTATGGTTGATACATGACTTGGTTATGCACTAATAGTTCTGAAGACATTCTATAGACATCATATAGACTCATATAGTACCTAGTTATTACCCAGTTATACTATAATAAGTATGTACATGGGGAACAGGACTGTAAAATAAAGTGCTACCCACTTTTGTGTAAGTGTTGTGGCCTGAGTTTAACTGTGAACTGTCCCTCAGAAGTATCGGACGGGTTGTGCTGTACTCTCGGGGAGCCGTGCTTTATCCTTGGATCTAACAATGTTCCCGTTGTATCCGGCCCCCCTCCGATTGCCATGAAGAGGCCCACTATAAACTGGAAAGATGTGGACAGGTGAGTCAAACACATCATAATCAGTCGGAATAGTTCACTTCAAAATGATAATTCTGTCATCATTTACTCTCCCTCAAGTTGTTTCAAACCAGTATGATTTTCTTTCTTCTGTTGAACACAAAGGAAGATATTTTGAAGAATGTTGGTGACCAGACAGTTGATGTAGCCTATTGACTTCCATAATAGGAGAAAAATACTATGGAAGTCAATGGGGTCCAAAAACTGTTTGGATTTTGACATTCTTCAAAATATCTTCCTTTGTGTTCAGCAGAAGAAAGAAACTCATACAGGTTTGAAACCACTTGAGGGAGAGTAAATGATGACAGAGTTTTCATTTTGAAGTGAACTATCCCTTTAAGAGCTTCACAATGAGCCATGAAAACCTAGTAGAGCAGTGTGTAATCGAGCTCTCTTCACAGCTCCATGATCTTCGGGCAGAGTAAAGAGGGTGCGGAGGACTCTCTGGTGAGTGAAGGACTGAAGGAGGCCATCAACTCGTACCTCTACATGACGGAGGAATGCGAGGACTGCTGTCAGCTCTGGGAAACATGAGAGGAAGATCGCAGTGAGACTTTGAGGACGAGTGTTTGAATGACTTTGGATTCTTGATGCTGGGATCTGGGATGACACACTTTCATACATTAAGAAACTGACCCAGAAACGAAAAATAACCCCAAAAATGCATCTAAGCGTCTGTTTTCATTCGTGTATTTCTTTGAAGAGATGCGTAAAAATTGTTTAAGAGCGAAAGCGGCGTCGGATGAAGCTCCCGGCCGATGAAGCGCACTGACTCATTGCTGTTCTTCCAGAGTGGGTGATACTGGAGACAAAGCTGTCACAGTTTCCTGTGTGGCAATCGTTCCTGGCGGACATGAAAGAGAGCATGACTGAAGGAAAGAACGAGAGGAGTGTGTGAGTGGGAGGGGGAACACAGCTGGGTGGCGTACGCATCCATTTCCACGCCTCTCACACTTTCTGGAACTTTCTCATCCACTTGCATTTGTTACAAATATCATCGCAATCATAGAATGGCGAGATGCATAACAAGAACTCCAGAGAAGCTTTATCCGTGATACCAAAGATATTGTGATATCGCTTTTTGTCGAAAATCCCAAATGGCATGAATGTTGTGAAATTTTGTAAATATATACAGTTCCATAAAGGGATAGTTTGACAATTTTTGTCATCATTTACCCTCATGTCTTTCTCCTGAAAAATATATTTTAAAGAAAAGTTTTGGTTCCCATTGACTTTCTTGATATTTTTGACCATACAAAACTTTGTCACCAACATTCTTTTAAAAAAGTACTACAAAAAGAGAAAGGCATACAGCTTTTGAACGAGTAAATGATGACTATTTTAATTTCTTGCTGAACTAACCCTTTAATGGACTTAACATCAGTTATGCTCTTTTAAATAAACTCAAAAGAGAAAATCTGTTTATCGAGCATCTTGAATGAGGTGTTTCCTGTCAGTGTTTGCACCTATTGTTCAATAGAGAACCGCAGTCGAGCAGCAGGAAGTGAAGGTTTGTGCGTGCGGTCTGCTCTCGGGCTGCAGCGGAATATTTATACCAAATAAGTTCTTTAGAAATGTTACAGAATACTTCTGAGAACAATCTTTAGAAATTAAAGGGGAGAATTTGTCATCTTTTTTATGTTACATCAAACCAGTTTCTCCTTCACATCACTGATGACAGAAGCATTTATGTGTTCACATTAAGATTTCCATTTTACATAACCTTGGCTGCCTTCGCCAAAAGCATCGTACGCTTGAGTAGATAGTAGAACTATTGCCACCAATGGTCCCTATGATCAACTTAAGCTTGAAGCTTTTGGGAAACAGCCGTTGACAGGCTGTATGTTCCTCAACATGTGATCGTGAATGTTTGGCATGGTCCCATGCCTGAGACAGGTAGAGCTCATTTACATTGCAGTGCCACCTAGAGGAGGTAGTGTGTATTGGCACTAAATTAATATGTACAGTGGCCATTAGAGTTGTGAATATTATTGTGTTGGAGATATCAAACCAAGCAGTTTATTATAAAGAAAGTGAGACACATTAATTAAAAATGTCCTTGTTGCAGTGCAATTATACATATGGTGTAATGTTAACTACATGCACTTACTATAAGGTTAGTTGTGTGTAAAGTTATTACTATAGTAATTACATGTAACAAGGGCAAATTGTTCCCTAAGCAAAAAAAGTTACATTTTATTTGAAGGTGTCTTTGTTACACTGTAATTATACATTTAAATACCGTGTAAAATTAAGCAACTACACATACTTACTATAGGATTAGGATTTGGGTTAGTTGCATATGATTATGCATAATTTATAGTTATTGCTATAGTAACTACATGTAACAGACACTGTAAAATAAAGTGTTACCCAAAAAAAAAAAAAAAAGCACACACTCAAAGGCTTTCTGTTATAAAAGTATTGACACTGTGGTTGTCATATCAGTGGATCATAAGTGATGTGATGAACTACATTAACAGAAACTCTAACACACTTACATACTAACAAACAGCCACTAAAAGCAACTACACCACAATCCTTTATTTGATATAATTAAATATATCAACTTTTGGCAGTCCTAATTCATGCACTAAAATAAAAACTATTCCAAAGACTCCAGAAGAAACGAAGCATCTAAGAAGACCTTCATAACTATAATGTTTTAAAATCTCATTTTAATGAAGGAGAATGGATCAAATTACACAAAGTAAGTATACAAGCACTGTCAGGACAAATTCAGTCTGCAGAACATGTAGGACACTTTTAAAAAGGAAAACAAAAAAAGGGCTGGATTGTACTTCATCAGTTGAAGACTCCTATCTCTTGGGCCAGTTGTGGCGAAACCCTCTGCAAACAGAAACAAACAGAACATATAAATGCCTTTTTAATCCAGCGATGACTGTTACAGTGAGAGCGTTACAGTACCTGTCAGATTTGGCGGGTAAGTAAGACATGCTCCTTCCTCCCCCAGTGTTTTTCTTCTGTCCTTTTTTTTTCTGAGAATCAAAATTGTTTGAAGATTAGATCAGAGATCATGCAAAGCTGAGAGATTTGTGCAAAGGTGAAAGCTTGTAGACTCCAAACCTTCTGCTTGGGTCCACGCACTCCGTTCGGATCGAACTGTGAACTCTCTTTCAATTTACCTGTGTGTTTAAAACACAAACAAATGAAGACAATACACTGAAGACACCAACAGGAAAAATAAATGACGAGGCAGATCTCTCACCATCGAACATTTTGAAATTTGACTGGCTGTAGTCGTAAGGTTGAAACTCTTGAGGAACTTCAGGCTCTTGAACGATCTTCTGCTTCTGTTTTTTCTGCGCAGGTTTTGCGGACTGATCAGCCACTGACGTCTCACTTTCAGTCTTCGAGTCTTTAAGACCATCTTCAGCAACATCACTGGCAGCTCTCTCTCTCTTCTGTCCAGCCTGCTTTGCTTCCTAAAAACACAAGATGTTAGTGTAAGACCAACAAGAAGCCGCTTGTCAAATTTGCGAGCCGAAGCTTCCTCACCATTACTTGCTGCCTGACAGTGTGAACCTTTTTCAGCGACTCCTGGTAGCTCAGCTTCACTCTCTTTCGTTCCTCTGAAAGACAAACACAAGCAATTACGCACATATAGAATCGCTTTACACTACACAGAGCTTGTTGTGTTGTTTGTACCTTGAGCTTTCTTGGCCTGTTCTCTAGCTTGCTGCTTGGCCTGAGCCTCCTTCTGCTGCTGCTCAATACTCTGTAACTTCCACCGGTTATGAATCTGTTTTCAACAGAACAATGAAAATAGTCAATAGAAGTCAGTAGTCAATACAACCGGAGCTCCTTCACTGCATCTAGAATCATTTTGGAATATCTATGACTCCCTGAATCCAAACTAAATCATAGTTGTTTTATAAATACTACAACACCAAGAAGAAAAAAAAAGAGAAACTATACCTCATAAATCTTTGAAGATGGGTCATATTTGGCATTCGTTGATATGTGAATGTCCTTTGATGGTAAATACTGAAAACAAGCATTGAAGTATCAGTGCAAGTACATACTTTAGACAAAACCCATCAGCTAGACTGAAGTGTTGTACCATTCGGAAGGGGTTGTCAAACGAGTCCATGATGCTGTGTGCTTTCTGCTGTGCCACTGTCAGATGAGCAGGAGCTGCTTCCTCCTCGTCCTCCTCATCCTCAAAAACACATGACAAATAACATCCTCAACTCTCACAAGCACTCCCAAATCAATACTAAGAGCATTACAACTACAACATGTTTTCACAAAATCAACTTCTAACTTCTGCTTGACACTATAACCGATCCTGTTAAGGCCCCGATATACTCACAGCGAAGTTCTTTTTCTTTCTTCATTTAGAGGTAAAGAAGTTTGAAATACTTTGCAGCGATATACTGTTAGAAAATGTACATATATACATATGTGCTGCACACTTTCCTCAATCACAAAATGCACAAAACAAAAATAACAGCGGTGAGAAAACAGCAGTTAAGAAAGCATCTGATCATAGCGATGTGGATGTTTGCACAAGCTCTGCAATTCAGCACTCGTGTCACGTCACGTTTATTTATACAATAGATTGCTGTAAAGCAAGCAGTATTACACATGAAAAACAGCGCCAGTGTCTGTCAATTACAATTACAACTACATTTTCTACTATAAAGCGGCTCTCCAGTGTGTTCATGTTTTCACTCGCGGATGTCTGACCTCCTTCTACGTAAAAGGCGGAGCCTCAGAGTCACACCTACCTATAATGTAATCGCCACGGACCAATGAGAGTTCGAAGAGCCAAAGTGAACTTTTTTTTTAGAAAGTTAGTTTTGGCAAGCGGTTTCGAACTCCTGAAATGAACACCAAACGAACCTCATTTTCGCCTGATTTTGTTCAAAATGACATCACAGCGGCTCATTCTTTAACTTCGCATGAAATATATAGGGGCCTTTAACCACACTGCCTCTTTGTCGTCAGCACACCCAAACATGCAAAACCAAGGACACTTTTCTTTTCAAATGTCCTACCGCAAACAGTCGGATTTTAGCTGAAGCCATCAGGCCATGCGAGGATTGTCCCTCTCGGTCCACGCTTTCATTCTCCTCTTCTGAAAACAACACTCCTGGTTTGGTTGGGGTTTCTAAAGACACATGGAGAAAACCATTTAGCGATTTTCATGTCTAAATAGAAAGGCAAATGAAGGTATGGATAATATCTAGACCTACCAAAGGAAGAGAGGTCCAGGAAATCACTTTCAGACGAGCGGGAGGTGTCATGGGGTCCGAATAAAGTCAACTGTGGCTGGAAGACGACAGCAAGAGCTACTCAATAATACAGCTTCTTATGGCAGTTAGTTTCTCTCACACACACACCTACCTTTCTTTTAGGGGTCGTTGTTTTCTTCTTTACAGAAGGTACCTCTGCCTGAAGAGAGACAACATTATTAGTAGTCGTCATGGTCTACAATTTCATATTGATATTGCAAATTATAGGACTAATACATTTATATCACATTAGTGATAGTCAATCAGTTAAGTGGTGTTTGTTTGAGCGCACACCTTGAGTAAAGGAATCTCTCGAGCTTCTTTGACCAGCTGATGAAGCTCATTGATCTGCTGGCGCACTAGTGGTGGAGTGGGGTTACAGCAAGCGATGATGCCCTGAGGCTCCCTGTAGGGAAAAACACATCCGTTTATACAGTTTCCTCTGAGTGAGAGAGAGCAGCCGCCTTACAGCTTACAACAGAATTCAATATTTAAAGGATATATCAAAAAAAAAAAAAACATTCAAATACACTAGTCCACTCCATTTATTGAAACTAAACAGCTTGTTCAGAAATCACCATGGTTGTGACATCACTCAACATCCATGTCTACATAACATCTTTTCAGTAATTTGGCCCATTTTGAAAAACGATCATTAGCAAATGCCTGCAAACTATGACACTGCGGGAGGTAAGCCAATCATAACAGAGTACATTTACATACACTACTGTTCGGTTAAAATAACTGTTTTCTATGTGAATACATTGTAAAATGTAATTTATTCCTGTGATGCAAAGCTGAATTTTCAGCATCATTACTCCAGTCTTCAGTGTCACATGATCCTTCAGAAATCATTCTGATATGATGATTTGCTGCAAGAAACATTATCAATGTTGAAAACGGTTGTGCATGCTACCTTTTTTCAGGATTATTTGTCATTACTGTCACTAGTGAATGGTAATGTATGCCGATAAAGAGCAAAAACAGCGCATTTGATTCTAAGGGTCAGTAAGATGGTTGAAAATGCTCATTAAAGGCCAGTTCACACCAAGAATGATAACTATAACAATTATATTAGGGACAGTTAATACAGTTATATTAGGGCCCTATGAAATCAGTTTTATCTTTTTCCAAATTCCATTAGAATTTTTATGGATTCGGTTTCAAATTCTGTTGTGTATTTAGATTTTTCTGGCTATCAAATTAAGGTATAAATCTAATTCAAATTAGCTTTTAATCATATGAAATAAAAAAAAAATTGTCAAAGTGCTGCACAAAAGATCTTTACTTTTAAAATTAAAACATGGAAGAAAAATGTGATTATTCCTTAAAGATAAAGTTTTAATAATAATGTATTATTGGTGTTAGTATTATTAGAATTACATTGAGGTGTAGCTAAATTCTACAGCGCAACAGTAATATATTTGTACATTTCTTCAAGTTAAACTGAACTTTTATTTTGACGGCTTTGAAGACCTTTGAGTTTCTGTGCGTTTAAGATATGACGACCGATTTTCTCAACCGAAACTGTAAAATGCTGATGTAGTGACTCTCAGAGCGGCTCTGGAGATGAAGTTCATGCATTGACACACGCAGAACATCCATGATTCATAATGAAACAGTCTCTATGCAGTTTAATATTCACATACTCTTACTTCGTGACTTAATTTAGGTGTACTGACCTGCTTTTGATTTCTTCATCAAATTTGACAAATTCCATGAAATTACATGTTACACAGAATATTATCGCCATCTTTATAGTTGTTGTGTGAATTCTTTTATATTTTCAATGATTTTTAGAACTATATCTTAACTGTTTTAGTCATTGGTGTGAACAGGCCTTAAATTATGAATGTTTTCTGAGCAAGAAACCTTGAAGAGCAGTGCACCTTATGGAGAGAAAATGAAAACAAATGAACTTTAGGGTCCTTTAAAACTTACTTTGGAAGCTCCTCTGCGATCTTCATCATCATGTGGTTTGGTAAGATATACCTGTGGAGAAACAACATGTTCATGATCACAATAACTATTAATCAGTCAACAGACGCATGCATGGAGACGGTCGGGGGCGTCACCCAGTGCTCTCGTCTTCCTGTCGTGCCAGTTTGTCTCTCCAGGCGTACAACAGTCTGAACGCTGCCAGCTGCTGCGTGTTGAAGCTCTTCTTCTGCTTGCGGTACAGCTCCATGTACGAGTCCTCTGTAAAAATAGGCTTCACGTATTTCTAAAGAGAAAGAGTCAAAATATTCACGTCAAACAACGAATCACTATTTTGAACTGGTTCTTTTAATTGATTCAGTTGAACTGATACACACAAAGCGATCAAATGCACAGAAAATATGAAAGGAAGTGTTTGGAGTGTTTGCTATGAAGAAATCCGCCCACACCTTGAGCGAGAGGTCTCTGCTTTTCGCCCAGACCTGCTGAATGAGGGCAGGCTGCCCGTTGCCCATATCATACAGGTCAGCTCGGACTCGATCATACACGTACAGCAGGTAGTGTGTGTCAGCCTGAGCGTACTTCAACATCTCATCTGGCAACGGTCTACAGACACAACACACACCATATGAATGACCACAGCAGAAACACTGCAGTAAAACTGAGTTAATGCTGCCCTACATAATGAGTTTGGCTCAATAACAAAGGAGAGTTGTATTAATGTACAGAATGTATTACCGTATCCTCCAGTCTGCCAGCTGGTAGCGTTTATCAGAGTTCACGCTGCAGTAGACTTTCAGGAGATGGTCGAGGGAGTTTCGGCCGAGGTTTAGGCAACGCGCGGCATGATGGGTGTCAAACATGTTGACCACATAGAGACTGAAGTCCTTCTGTAGCCACTCAATGTCAGAGTCAGCGCCGTGAAACACCTGCAGGAGCGTCACATCACATGCAACATGAAGATCACATGGCATTGAACATGCAGAACTTGACGTTTTATCGAACCGGATGCTGAATGTTCAGTTTCATGCAGATGCACGTCACAATAGAGAAGAAAAGACAGCTACGTTTCATGCCGAATTTAAGATATGCGTATGCAAACTTCATGATAATTAATTCTATAGTCACAGAACTATTCATTTACACCTTGCAGAAACACATACAATCTAAGTGGGTGACTTTATTAGAAAAGCATCACCTTCACAATGGTGGGGTCGGTGAAAGTCTCGTTTAGGATGTACAGTTCACTGCGCAGTTCCAGCGTGTCTATGATGAAGTCCTCCTCCCGCGTCGATATCTGCATCAAACACGTGATTCCCAGAAAGCTTCTGTAGGAATGATGCTGTAGACGGAGAACTGGTGTGAATTAAAAACGTCCATGATTAGCAAGCATCATAAAAACTGAACGCGCTCATACCTCCAGGTCCACGGCGAACTCCGACATCTTGGCCAACTTCTCATTCATAGCAACAAGATCATCTAAAGTATTGATGAACTGACAAGCGGACTCAGCAATAGGTGTATACATCTAAAACACAATAATTGATGTTAAATCCAAATGAAAACAGTCACAGTTCCTGACAAGAACACAGATGATGAATAAGACATTGACCTGGGCATCAGGTTTACACTTCAGACTCTCTGGCATGACCAGATGGTCCAATTCATACTGGTAGGGGTGAGAAAACCTGGAAAACAGCATTTACAACAAGACTAGCATTAAACACTGATGGGAAATGACTAACATAAACACACTAGATGGCTTTACACCGGATAAATGACAGAAACGTCTCTTACATGTCGTCCACATGCTCTTTCGTTCTCTGCTGATGGATAAAATCCGCCAGCGCAGCAGGAACATCTAAATCCTCCGGTCTCTCCTTACGAATGTGTTTGTCGGCAAAATCTAAATCACACATTTGGTTACATTGCTGGCTGCAAAGGCAGAGAAATATACATTTAAAAAAAAAAGTATTTTTAAACACACTCACATGATGGCAGAGGTTTCTCTGCATTGGGTTTGATGAAGATTTTAGAGACGAAAGGAGTGTTGCTGTTATCCACTTTGTCCTTGAACTTGAGTTGCGGCCGCTGGATGTTTTTAGCATGTAAAAGGCGAAAGGTCTCGGTGTTGCGTTCTCCTCCCTGGAAAGAGAAGAAAAGCCGCCGTCATGCCTGAACCTGCTCCTCTACACGTTCTCAAATAACGACTCCTGATCAGAAACGTTGCCAGGTCAGGAGGGGGATGATGCGCTGAGAAAGTAACCTTGCGATTCCAGCTGGACACGACGATCTTGGGCGGCTGGTATCCGGTGGGCATCACCGGCTGCTGGGAGCGACTCACACCAGAGGCCTCGTCCAGGAGAATACCCTGAACACAGGTCACAAATCAAATCATCCTACAGATGTATGGAAAGTATTAAAGGAGGATAGATTCTGATTGGTTGTCAATGTTCTATTGTTTATCAGCTGGAAAAACACGTTCTGAAAGTGATTCCACTGTGTGGTTACCATTATAGCTGTGCGTTGGTGTCATGATTCTCAAAGGATTGTTATGGTTATTGTTCTTGGTGTAAACGGGTTAGGGTTATAGACTGAAACAATAACACCAGAAGCTTGAATCTTAAAGCTGTTGTTAGAGTAACACTCGTACCACTTTCTCAAGGATGGCATCATTCGAGTCCACCACCAGGTCAAACCTGTCCTCCTGTCCGGTCAGTTTGTTCCTGTCTCTCATGTGAGATCTACAGCCATGATGCTGCATGATCTTGCTCATACTGTCAGAGAAACACACAGATCTCAGTACAATATGACGTCTTCGGTTATTACAATGAATTTCATTCACCCCTCAAGTTCTGTTGAGGTCCAACAGAGGCTAATGCTGTATGTAGTAATTAGAGCTGATCTCGATTCAAACACCCACGAGATCGTATTCCTAATATATATATAGGACCGTGAGTGTCCACTGGGCCAGTGCTTGAGTGGGGTGTTGTACCAGTGTAAGAGTCGGTCCCCCTGTGAGGCGCAGAAGTGCTGGAAGGCGGGGAAGCTTCGGTACAGGTCAAACTCATCTCCGGCTGCGGGAAGAGCTGCGGACGCCTTCGTGGAAGACACCACCGCTCCCAGGCCATGCTGTGGAAACAAACAACACTCCAATACATTCACTGCAACTTCACATTTCGAAAATATAACTCCCAAGCGTTACTGCGTATGCACGCATGGCCACTCTTTCCACGTTGCGCTTGTGTTTACAGTTAGTTACAGCTCTGACAGCGGCATTTACGCACTGAAACGACCAACCGACCTTGACAAATGCATCGACATCCTTGAATCCGGGACAGAACTCTGTTTCTGCCTCTGGTTCTTCGGCTAATGAAGAATGATCACTCTGATTAACGGTGGCAGCACTGCTCGAGGAGGCAGCCATATTGAAACATTAAATCGCGAGAAAACCTCTTCTTCTATGCCAAACGTGTGTGTGTCGACTTTAGCCAGTGTCGCCACCTGAAGGACAGTTCTGGTTACTAGCAGCTCTTACATCGACTAGCCGTGGAAAAAGTCAAACTGACGTTCAAAGGGCTAATAAAAACTATTGAGTTTTATATCTGCATCTGCATCTGCATCCGACCGAAGACATGGGCAAATGTTGACATGAAAAAGTGGAGCATACTGAATCGGTGGATAATCAAATAAAGCCTACGTGATATTTTTGCATAGGCCGATCTATCAGTACAGCGACTTTCATTATAGCATTAGGTTAAAGCTACTATTATTTGTGTATTTTAGAAATATTATTTGATCGTTCTAAATATGTTTAATAACATATTGATCTACTATTTTAAACTATCTGTTCTATTCAAGATATATCTATCTCCATCCATCCATCTATCTAAATATCTATATCTCCATCCATCTATCTATCTTCTATATCCATCCATCTATCTACAGTATCTCCATCCATCCATCCATCCATTCATCCATCCATCTACTGTATCTCCATCCATCCATCCATCCATCCATCTAATGTCCATCCATCCATCTAATGTATCTCCATCCATCCATCCATCTATCTTCTATATCCATCCATGTATCTCCATCCATCTACTGTATCTCCATCCATCCATCTATCTATCCATCTACTGTATCTCCATCCATCCATCCATCTAATGTATCTCCATCCATCCATCCACCCATCCATCCATCTAATGTATCTCCATCCATCCATCTACTGTATCTCCATCCATCCATCTATCTATCCATCTAATGTATCTCCATCCATCCATCTAATGTATCTCCATCCATCCATCCATCCATCTATCTTCTATATCCATCCATCTATCTACAGTATCTCCATCCATCTACTGTATCTCCATCCATCTAATGTATCTCCATCCATCCATCTAATGTATCTCCATCCATCTAATGTATCTCCATCCATCCATCCATCTATCTTCTATATCCATCCATCTATCTACAGTATCTCCATCCATCTACTGTATCTCCAGCCATCCATCCATCTAATGTATCTCCATCCATCTAATGTATCTCCATCCATCCATCCATCTATCTTCTATATCCATCCATCTATCTACAGTATCTCCATCCATCTACTGTATCTCCATCCATCCATCCATCTAATGTATCTCCATCCATCTAATGTATCTCCATCCATCCATCCATCTATCTACAGTATCTCCATCCATCCATTCATCCATCTACTGTATCTCCATCCATCCATCCATCTATATTCTATATCCATCCATCCATCTATCTACAGTATCTCCATCCATCTACTGTATCTCCATCCATCCATCTATCCATCTACTGTATCTCCATCAATCCATCTACTGTATCACCATCCATCCATCTATCTTCTATATCCATCCATCCATCCATCTATCTTCTATATCCATCCATCTATCTACAGTATCTCCATCCATCCATCCATTCATCCATCCATCTAATGTATCTCCATCCATCCATCCATTCATCCATCTATCTAATGTATCTCCATCCATCCATTCATCCATCCATCTAATGTATCTCCATCCATCCATTCATCCATCCATCTAATGTATCTCCATCCATCCATCCATCCATCTACAGTATATCCATCTATCCATCTATCTATCTATCTATCTATCTATCTATCTATCTATCTATCTATCTATCTATATCAAATCAAATCAAAATAATCCATCCACAAGAACATTACATTTTATTTATCTACTATATATTCATTATTTTTAGTATCTTGAAGTCTCCTGTCCAACACGTTGCATGTCTGTTTGGTTAGATTATAGTTTGGTTAAACTCTTGTCTTTGGTGGAGTTGTGGACTCTCTTGAAGTGCCTCTCTCTACTTGTCTGTGCACCTCATATGGACTCATTTTAAGGCGCGGTGAGTCCCTAGCTATTCATTAGATTACAGGACAGCAATGTGTAACAAAAACAAGACGTGTGATCAGTAGATGAAAAGCAGACTTTTATTAACAAACATCTATTTACACTGGTCAGCAAACACGTGTTGATGGACAGGCAGTCAATGTAGAACTATGGAGAACAGACACAGGAAAGAGATACAAAAAGGGCTAAAAAAAAACACCTGTGAAAAGAGACAGAGCCATTAAGACGAGGGGAAAAGGTGTGATAAAAATGTATATCATTCCTTTTCTCATTATAACACATATACAGAAGACTATCATTGCTGGCGTAAATTCAATATCCTAAAATCTACAATTGCAAATGTACATGGATATTTTCAGAGAGTGGTACAAAATGGTCCTGTTCCTAGAGTTGAGATGTTGTGTACAGAAGGACATTAAACACTAGGGGGCAGGATAGATCCATGGCCAATATGATGACCTAACAGAACACTGTACACCATTACAGCAAGCCCAAATTATTAAGCTGGAAGTGTTACATACACTCATAAAATAAATGCAAAAAAAAAAACTTCCCCTGAACCCTTGCCATGTTTAAAGGAGTAGTTCACCTTAAATAAAAACGGTCATCATTTACTCAGCCTCATGTTGTTCCAAAACTTTGATTTAACACAAAACAAGATATTTAGCAGAATGTTCACGCGACTCTTTCCCATACACGAAAGCACAAAGCTGTGTGACTTCATAGCGCAATCTGAAAATGCACTCTTCCAGTAGAGAAACATACTAATTATATATAAAAGAGCAACGTGCGCATTCTTCAAAAGTTCTCCAACCGGACATACAGGTAGAGCAATGGTGAACTTCTCCTTTAAGAGCATTAAAGGCCACAAGAACCCAAAATGTTGCCAATACAGTGATAAATCTCATGATATGAAACATCTGGGATTACAAGCTTGTTCATACTGACCTTTGGCCTTAACATCTCACTTTAGAAAGAAATAGACAGCCCCTCTCTTCAAAACAAATCACACAAACACACACACACACTATGATACATGTAACGTTGCATGTCAGGTCAATCAGTTGTGCTTTGAGGTTTATGTTTCCAGTAAAAAGCTACAGTAGCTCTGCATCTACAGTGAAAGACATTGACAGCCATTCAACCGTTTGCAAATTCATATAAAGACATGCTGAAGATTTGTTCACAAACAACTGATATTTGATTACAAGCACCATTCAAATGAAAGAACCCCTTTCTGTTTCATAATATCAGCCAGTCCTATAACAATATTAATGAAAAACATTTCAGTTTGAATAGTATGAGGTTATGAAGTATATTGTACTGCCCAAATTAGTTTCTGTTAGATCTAAAGGCTGATTATACAAACACATTGTGCAATAAATGATGATTATTAACATTAAAAATACTGACGGCATGTACAGTGACCCCAAAATGTTTGAACGCTTAAGTCACACTTAAAATAGACACATTTCATTGCATCGGATACAAAACATCAAAGCAAGAATCATCTGCAAATAAAAGTGGCAAGGCGATTTTCAGTCACTTCTATATAGAACCTTAACAAGTTCTGTCAGACGCATCATATATAGAACCTTTTAGGGGTTCCATCATGGGATCATTTTAATTTTAATGAACTAATTTAGTTTTAATTCATTTTTTGATTCAATTCAATTTTATGAATTAAACAGCTTATTATAAATTAAACGGCTAAAACATATTTTATTGCTAGAAAAAAATTAAATAACCCATTAAACATGAAAGTTTTATGCAGTCGTTTAAGACATTTCTCCTTATACACTCTTAAAAAATAAAGGTTCCAGAAGGTGTTATTTACAGTGATGCCATCCATGTTGGGGAAGTTACTTTTACAAGTAATGCATTACAATATTGCATTTCTTCCTAAAAAAGTAACTATTACATTACTTGTGTTACGTAAAAATGACTTTTTCTCACCTGGGCTTGGCTTGCTTGTTGTTTCACACCAAAAGTTTTTGCTTATTATTATTAGTATGATTGAATTGGATCATCAAAGGTCAGCAGCAAAGACATTGGTTAATAAAGTGAGATTATACATAAAGTACATTTTAATTATTTACCGTTTGCATAATATTCTGAGTTTTCATTTCACTGTTTTATTCATTTTGAGGAATACTGAATCTGTGTGAGATGAATAAATGCTCACATTTAGTCTAGAACTACAATAACCATCATGTTCACACACAAAGCTCTGCACTTACTTCTGATTTTTCTCAACAGGAGAGCTGTCAGTCAATAAATGGGAAAACAAATGAAACTTGAGTTACTTATTTGAAAAAGTAACTCAGATATTTTGTTGTAATTGTAAAAGTAATTGTTACTTTACACGAGTTACATGAAAAAGTAATCTGATTACATAACCCGCGTTACTTGTAATGTGTTATCCCCCAACACTGGAACGCCCAAAAAAAACTTTCAGTGAACAGTTCCTAAAAAAAAACCTTTTCCCACTTTTGTGCAATGGAAAGGTTCTTGTAGGATGTTAAAGATTCTTCAAGAAACCATCAATGCCCATGAAGAACCTTTATTTTTAAGAGTGTTATAGAACTTTTTTGGCATAAAGTGTTCTTTAAAATAGAGCCAAGAACCCCACTGAGTGTATCTAACCTATATTTGATCTAACGTCATGACATTCATACACTGTTTAGTGTGATTTGAGTGTCCAAATGCAGGGATCACTGCAACTAAAAACTAAAACTGAATCTGAAAGTGAATCATG
>NC_138742.1:24752716-24767716 GCF_965113295.1 Leuciscus leuciscus
CGGTTGTACACTCGTTATTGCGGTGCATTATGGGTATTCTTTAGCCGTGTAGCGTACATCGGTTGTACACTCGTTATTGCGGTGCATTATGGGTATTCTTTAGCCGTGGAGCGTACATCGGTTGTACACTCGTTATTGCGGTGCATTATGGGTATTCTTTAGCCGTGTAGCGTACATCGGTTGTACACTCGTTATTGCGGTGCATTATGGGTATTCTTTAGCCGTGGAGCGTACATCGGTTGTACACTCGTTATTGCGGTGCATTATGGGTATTCTTTAGCCGTGGAGCGTACATCGGTTGTACACTCGTTATTGCGGTGCATTATGGGTATTCTTTAGCCGTGGAGCGTACATCGGTTGTACACTCGTTATTGCGGTGCATTATGGGTATTCTTTAGTCGTGGAGCGTACATCGGTTGTACACTCGTTATTGCGGTGCATTATGGGTATTCTTTAGTCGTGGAGCGTACATCGGTTCTACACTCGTTATTGCGGTGCATTATGGGATTGAATGAGGGCACTCGATAACGTCCACTATGGTTTTGGACACCACTACAAATGGCTGTCCCCTCAAATAGTGCCCTACTTAAGGGTGTAGGGGGCGATTTCGCACTCAGCCTTGGTGTCAGTTTTGCTTTCCATCGGAGGTAGAGATCAGACAATCAGAAAAATCCAGCACTCACATAACAAATTCTCTTTAATTCTACTGTGTGTGTGTGTGTGTGTGTGTATGCCCGTCTCTATGCTCTGTGTCCTGCTTTCACCTGTCTCTCTTGGATAGTGTAACATATTTACATTGGGCAAGCGCTCACGCACGCTAACGTTCAGCACTACACTATTCTGACCCACTTTCATAAAAAGCAGCTCTTTTTTGAGTCTGCATAGGAATCTGCTGAGCGCTGATAACCAACCAGACACTCGAGGTGCCACACACACTCTCTCTCTCTCTCCCATTCCCGCTCTGATGTCAAGCCAGGATTGCGTTTTCTTTTGGTGAAGGCAGGTCTCATAGAGAATCCGGGCTTAGATCAGTACCCAGGAGCCCACGCGTCCCCGTAGCTGGTGCCTGGGACGACCTGTCCGCTCTTATTAGATTAGATTCACACAAGTGACGGCTGCTGCTTTTAATGAGCCCACGATAACAGCGGGACTGAGACTACGAACTAATTATGGATGCAAGTCATTTAAAACAGAGAGAAAAAGAGCGAGAGAGAGAGAGAGAGAGACGAGAAGGAAGGGCGAACAAGGTAGAAGAATAATCAATGATAAAAAATGAAGCCTGACACATTATTATTCAAATCACCTGTAGGGTGAGAGAGAGAGAGAGGGTGAGAGAGAGAGAGAGAGAGAGAGAGAGAGAGAGAGAGAGAGAGAAGAGAGAAAAGGAAAAAGAGAGCAACAGAAAGAGGGAAACTTCAGAGGCGAGGAAGTGCTGTGGAGAAATTAAATCCTCCACTTCAAATGAGCGTGTAAATGAACCACACACAGCTTTGCATGATAGAAAATACAAAATAGACACACTGGGATGATTATACGCACACACACACACACGAACACACACACCAATGTAGCATAAGGAAAGGAAAAAGTGCTTTAGCCTAAAAATTCAACCTTCCCCGCAACCACAAGTTAACAATCATCTCCTAAGGTATCTAAAATACATATTTTAGGAGAAATACAGTATCTAAGGCAAAGTTGATGCTTTAATGGAACATAACTGGGACATCCACTAAAAATCCCATGAAATGGTTTAATATGTTTTCTTTCCTGACATTTTTCCAGTGAAATGTATATACATATATTTTCAATACCCCAAAATCTGCCATTTCTGTCAGTCACAGACCTGCAAAACCCCACTTGACAGCTTGTTCCACGCATGAAAGCGATGAAGACACTTTCAAACACTTTCAAGCCACTTCCTTTGCGCGCACTTGATGCTCTGAAAGCTGTGAAATGGCAGCTTGTTTTACTGCAGCCTGAAAGATTATTTATAGGAGTGAATTCAAGATGATTGGGACACTTTTTCCCAGTCGTCTCAATGGCAAACAGTGTCCCAATCGACCTGAATTCACCACTATTACTTGTTTATTTGTTTATCCTTTATTTAACCAGGAAGATTCCATTGAGATATCACAATCTTTTCTTCCAGCAAGACCTTGTGATAAAAAAAAAAAAAAAAAAAAAAACTGATATAAAAACAGCATTTATCATGGATCAGTGGCAAAATGTATTGTGTAGAGTTCACCCAAAATGGAAATTACTGTGTGAGAAAAAATTCAAGTTTTCAGAGTTTTAGTGTCAGTACTACATTATATAATGTTGAATATAATGTATAATAATGCAATGGGGGAATATTTGTGGCTCCTGATAATGCCAAATGTCTTACATTACAAGTAAAACCTACATTATTTTAACTATATCTAGTGAGTGACAGAGTGCAAGTATTCATCTAAAATAATTCTGTATTTTCAGCTTCAGAATCATGAATATTTTTAATCTGGTGTCAGTATTGTCCTGTGCATTGGGTTACCAGCTCCAAGTCCAAGCCTATTCATTTACACCCACAATGTAATACCAAATTTATCATTTTAATCAACAGTACATTTATTGTTAACCTTTTACCATATGTCTTAGTGTATCGCAATAATATTGTATCGTGAGTCCAGTGTCGTGATATGTATCGAATCGTGACGTGGGTAGAGAGTGTGACGAGCATTATCACAGCTGAAGACACCCAACTAACTGTGATTTGCTACTTGCTATTGCAAATCCTTTTCATTCTAGAGAGCATTTCATTGGACAAATGTGTATTTGCCCCTGTGAACAAGTCTGTGCTTTTATATTTCTTTGGTCTGGAAGAGAAAGATAGTCATTTTTATACCCTCACATGTACTAAAAGTTTATTTTGCAACTTTTTAGTAGTGCGCTAACATACAGATGGCATCAAAGCGAACAGGCATAAAAGCCAGCAAACGGCCATTCGGATGTCATGTGGTCTTTAAATCCCCTGGGCCATGAAAAAACCTCGAAGCAATAAAACGTTCCTCTGTGCACTTATAATCTCTTTACTGGTGGTAAATTTGAACAGAGCATAAATATAGAGTTCGCCCGAGCACATGTGCGCTGCCTATAAAACACAAAAAAGACTCTCCACCTCCTGTTGAGCGATGACGCTCAGAGGCCATCAGAAAACAAAGGCAAACAGGAAGCGACTGTAACGGATAAAAGTCGGTTATTTCAGTGCGGTCGAGTCCCTCCTGTCAGCGAGGTACAGCTCAACGGGGAACGTTTAGTCACGGAAATCGAAAGAATGGTAACTCCTACTTTTCTGGAACAGGGAAACATTAATAATCAGAGGAAGGCTGGTGTTTAGCCCGTACAAACAGGGCAGTGGCTTATCTCATCCCATGGGCTTCACTCTGGTCCTCTCCCACACAGCCTATTCTGCCAAGAGCAAATATTCACTGTTTATGCACTGCAATTTATTGAAATGAAGTGCATTCCTATGGACCCAGTCAATCCATGAACGAAATTCCAAAACAGTAGGAATCACTGCTAACAGTTGGCACTGGAAACACTTTATGGCTATTGGCTATCTTTGTCTGTACTGACATCTTCCAAGAATGTTACACACACACACATACGTCTGGTTCACTATCTTTGTGGGGACTCTCCATAGACATAATGGTTTTTATACTGTCCAAACTGTATATTATCTCCCCTTACACTAACTCTACGCCTAAACCAACCCATCACTGAAAACCTTTTCACGAGTCCCCATGAGTCAGTGAGTCACACACACACCATTTTACAAAGTGAGTTTAGCAATACACTGTTTCTCACAAGTAGTGTGCTCCCCTTCCCATGGATCAAAAAATGGCTTTTTACATCAATATTTCATATTCTGCAACATTGAGAATTCATATGGTTTAGATATATTTCTCACAAAACAAAGCTAGAAGGACACAGAGCCATCATCTCCTGAATGTTAATGTTAGAGTACAATCAGACAGGAACGTTTCTTTGTATTAAAATGGAAAAAGTAACCGTTTTTAGACATAAACAAGAAAGAAAGTGTAGGACAGACTTATGTTCTCTTATCACACACACACACACACACACACACACACACACACACACACACACACACACACACACAGAGTAAAGATACTCACAGCTGTCCTCCTCCTCTGTGATGACACTGATGACGTAGCAGGCGTAGATGAAACCCAGCAACTGAGGAGACAAACACAGACACGTGAGTGTATATCCACAGAGAGATGAGACATGGAAAATCACACTCACAAAACGTCAGAACTATCTCTTCACATTTTACTATCGGTCCATGTCTTCACCTGATGTCAGTATATCTTTATTCTGTAACTAGATTTGTACATTTTCTTTGTTTGCCTGTACCAATGTAACCTCCATGATATTATTGGTCAAATAAGAAAATAAGTCAAAAGAGTCAAACCCTATAAAGGGGAGATCATGTTTCCACAGGTTTTTATTGTTTAACATGAAAAGAAATGACACTTCTCCTCAAATTACTTGTGATGTTCCTTATTTGTCAAAAGCATCTACTAAATGAATAAATGTAAATGATTTGGAGGTATCATTCATTTTCATAGCATAAATGCTGTGGGAATAGATACATAATAAAGTTTAATCCTATAGTGTTCAGGGTTTATTGAAATCCCTGAGCATAAGTGTGTTCAGCAGGAATGGCAGTCACATCTTATAAACCATTCATTATGAGAAACACATGGCCGATAATACATTACTCAAAGAGACATTAGAGAGAGTTTTACAAAGTCCTGTGCCAAGTGAACCGGGGACTGGTGTGTGTGTGTGTGTGTTTTTGATGGCTATGGCAGTGCCACAGAGGCAGATGGCACAGCTCTGCATGAAAACACACACAGGGTAAACTCAACTCCCAAAGAGTGGCACTATTCCAAAGCAATTAATCCGTCATTCGGCAGCCGGCCAGGCGTACATGTACCTTGAGGGAAAAAAAATGTATGCTGTGTGTTTGCATATGAACGAGAGTGTGAGAGAAACGTATGACAAAAACTTAAATGCCTAAATGAGAGTCTATGAAGCCCGTGAGAGGCTGGTAGTGCAGGTGTGGGTTTGTGGTGAGAGAGAGACACACAGGTGCACAGGTCTCTCTCTCTCTCTCTCTCTCTCTGTCTGTCCAGGGCAAAGTGGTTCAGACCTCCAATCAGCTTCTATTACACTGAAGGAGTGGCAAAATACCAATTGCATCAGAGGAAATGTCCACAGCCAGTCTGCCAACTGCAGCGGTATCAGCATGTGGTATTGACCTCGGGTCCATTCGAGTTGATCCTAGTGTGGAGGCAGTTTTACGCCATTCAATTTTGACTTTAATAGATGTACTGTTAAAAATGTTTTTAATAATTTTTACTGTTTTTGAAAGAAGTCTCTTCTGGTCACCAAGGCTGCATTTATTTGATCAATAAAAACAGTAATATTGTGAAATATTATTATTATTATTATTTATTTATGTAATGTATTAAAAAAAATTATTGATTCCTGTGATCAAAGCTGAATTACTCCAGTCTTCAGTGTCACATGATCCTTCAGAAATCATTCTAATATGATGATTTGATGCTCAAGAAACATTTATTATTATCATCAATGTTGAAAACAGTTGTGCTGCTTCATATTTTTATGGAAACTAAATCTTTTTGATATTCATAAATGTCTTTTGACATTATAAATGTCTATACTATCGCTATTGATCAATTTAATGCATCATTGCTGAATAAAAGCATCAGTTTCTTTCCAAAATATAAAAAATAAAATAAAAATCGGCAACACTTTAGTTTAGGGTCCAATTCTCACTATTAACTAGTTGCTTATTAGCATGCACATTACTAGGTAATTGGCTGTTAATTAGTACTTATAAAGCTCATATTAATGCATTATTCTGTACGACCATATTGTACATCCATTAATCCTTTCCCAATACCGTAACTTAACAACTACATTAATAACTATTAATAAGTAGTAATGAGGAGTTTAGAGGCAAAGTCATGCTATAGTTTAATGCAAGAATTGGACCCGAAACTAAAGTGTGACCAAAAATTATTACTGACCTCAAACTTTTAAACAGTAAAGTATTTGTATTTTTATAAATATATTTTTATTGCATTGTGTCGGGGTCCTGATGATCAGCCTGTTTTTTATTATTTTTTTTTATTATATATTTTGTGATAATAACTGGCTGATTGTACATTATCAATATACAAGAACAGTGCCAACCGTAGAACAGGCTATTTATTATTCAGATATAAATATTAAATCTTTTGTTGAAAAACTGACTCTGAGACCATTAGACAAATGAAACCCAAATTTAATCAATTCAAAGCTAATTCTTGCTCGGGGGAATCTCAGGCGAAGAGTGAAAAGGACAGAAAGAGCGGCTCTCCACATGAGATCTGACCGCTCTTAAGCCCAGATCTAGCGCACGACTCAATATCTTGTTAATTATGGTCATTAAAAACCATTAGCTATTTTAAATTCACAGTCTTAAAGCCAGGACCCTCTGCTTCACTCCTTCAGGCCCGCACTATCATGATTCTCAGTTTCTTTCTGCTCTCTGTTGAAAGCGCTGCAGATTGAACCGGTTTTCTCTCTGTAATATTAAGCGTCAGTCCTGCGTTTCATGGGCTGATCATTGGGGTCAAAGGGTAAAGTTGCTGTGAGAGAAGAGGATTCTGGGTCAGTGGCCTTCAACCGCCTCGGGCCGTTTCTCATGCCAGCTAATTCAACGTTCAATCTCTCAGTCTAGTCTTCATAATGCCTTTAATATGAATAGAATTAACTCAAAATTGTTTTTGAAAATCATTGGGGAATTTACCTTGAGCTTAAAACTCATTAAAAATGCAATATAAAAGGAAAATAAAATAAATATATGTGGTTTAAAATGTTTAAGCTTGGGAATTCAGCCAGTATCAGAAAAGCAAACTCTAACTGGTCTTTAAAATAACGGCAAAATTCATTTTACACTATGTTTACACAAAACTGCTTTCGTAGTATTTTTATATCGAAATGTTTTTCAGAAATAATAATAGATGTTTTTCAAGAATCTTTCATTCTTCGTGTTATTACAGGATGGTTATATCACCTTGAATTCTTTTTCATATGATAATCAACATACATTTTTATTCAGGAAACTGATTATAAATTGTCTCTAATTAACAAGAAGTTGCTTGTCATGAATCTCCCCGAATTTAGCTGTATAAATAGCAATGGATGGGAATAACTTTATAACTAATTGCATGATGCAGAAAGACCCAGAGAAAGAGAGCTGATGATTGACAGATCAAACGCCGCTTCTATGCACACGACCTGGTTCTGTCATGATCTCAACAGTCATATAGCATTTCTGTCTGAGCTCTGGTTTACTCAGAGTTATTTACACACCTAAGTAATGCTGGATATAAAATCTATATAAGGAAGAAATCACATCACAGGCCTGAGTTTCATTTTCACAGATAACACTTTTAAGAACTTCTATGCCTTAAAAAAACAAAAGTGACTATCCTTATGAATCGCATCAAAGAGCATATTAGCACATCTCTCCTCATATGATTTTATGTACCATTTATGTCTGTAGCACAAACAAAAGTTTAATATTTAGCATGTGTAATAGATAAACATCACTTATTCACCTTTATGCACTCAGCTTTACAGTGATAAACAGGAAAATAATAATCAATGATGCAAACAAACTTCAATTCTGCTGTAAAGCAGCTCTGAAAAGACACTAGTAAACAGTCATTGTTCAGCTGAAATCAGTTCAGTTTCGACTCAGTTTGGTTCAATAACTGTGTAAAGTTCGTGTAGAGTCCACTTCAGCCATGTCATCGTCTAGCTCAGTTCACTTCAATAGTTCCCGCCCACTTTTTCACCGGTCGCTGATTCCGGAAGTATTGTTTTCCTTCATTTTTCTCATAGAGATTTTTAAAATACTCTTTGTTAAAGAGTTATAAGCAATGAACCAAGCCAACCAGCGAAGAGGTGCATCGCATTACAAACTTTCAAAAAAGTTTTTGTAAATCGTACAAAAAGACAAAAGGTACAAGACTGTGTACTTAACGGCTTTAGTGAGAGAAAGAACTACAATCGCATGAAGCATTGAAAACAGCAAAATATAAAAAAAAAAATATATGGAGAAATATTTACAAATGTTGATATATTTTAAGTTTATTGCAAAATATGGGCATATATAGGCTACAAACATTTCAGTATTTTGAGAGCGTAGGGAGATCGACTCAATTACGTCATTCGCAGTGCTTCATGGGAGTGGGCGGAGCTAAAGAGCTATTTTGAAGCGCATTGCTTTTTTCGACTCTCTGATTGGTGTAATTTTCTGTACAGCATCATGGGTAATGTAGTTTGTCACCAGGAATCCCACTGTTAATCACGATTATTTTAATAAATAAGTTGAAACACTCTAAAAAAAAAATGCTGTGTTGTTTCAACCAAATATGGACAAACCCAACTGTTGGGTTAACTTTTTTAATTCAATTTTTAACCAAATGGTTGGGTTTGTCCATATTTGACCCAAATTTGTGCTGAAACAACCCAGCATTTTTTAGAGTGAAATAACGCAGGATGACAGCTTCAACAGAAGCAAACAACCTCGTAGCTCACAGTAGGTCTTTAAAGGCTTATAAGTTATCATTAAAAATCAATTTCCTTATGGAGAAGATTGATGGAGTTTTTACTTCCGGAACATGACTGTCACACTCTATAATGGCAGTGCATTCAAGTCAATAATATTGCTGAAAATTAAGTGTTGTAAAGATATAAAAACAGACAAATCCCCAACTCATATCATTATAATCACTATAAAGTTTTGATATCCCTTATGAAAAAGTGTGCTTAATTCAATTCAATCTTAAAAGTATATATATATATATATATATACATATATATATATATATAAACTGTACTTGCAGATAATATTATTGAAATAAAGGGCCACTTAAATGTACTTACATAATATTGAGTTCACTTTCATGACCGTTTCTTAACACACTTATTAAGAACACTTTTAAAAAATTCACTTCATAATAATGTAAAATTAAAAGATTTACTTTAAAGTACAATTCAAATAATTGTTTTAATAATATTTTGTCATGCTTTAAAGAAGTACACATTGTTGTGCTGACTAATATACTAAAGCATTTGTAAAGTACTAGATAATTGTTATTCAGTATTACATTTAAAGTAATATTAAAATATATTTTAAATGTGCTACATTGATATTAAAGTGAAATGCATTGATAGAATAACATTAAACTTTTCTAGTTCGCCAAAAATGCTTGTCAGTACACTTTAACAATATTTCAAAGACAATTAAAGTAATTATGAAAATACATAAAGATACACTTAAGTCCTACCCAATTGGGTCAAAAACACTCTAAAGTTTTGCATTTAATATAAAATTTAAACTATATTACATTTCCATTTTATAATAAAAAAACATGCAATTAAGAGTCTGAATGCACCACACTTTAGTATGTTATGTTTGCGTAATAAGTACTCTTTTTAAAAGTATGCTAAAGTGTACTTTTTTCTCACAAAGGACACCAAGAGTTGAGTAAAGAAAGCAGTCCTGTCTCCACCAGCTGGATCATTAGTCCCAAAACTACACTTCCATTTATTATCTGCTCTCACATACTGTTTTCTGCCTTAGATTGATCTGGCTGAAGCTGAGGGAGCGAGAGAGAAATAGAGAATGAAAGAGACTGCAGTAATACAGACCCAAAGCCCTGTGAATATACAGGCCTGAAAGACAGACACACGTCACAAATCCTAATGCTGCCTTTGACACACAACATGATGTTAATAATGAGTGCCCGTGTCACCCTGCTGTGACAGAACTGAGTCCAGCTGAATGAGTGTGTGTGCACCTCTCCATACACTGTATGCACACACATTTATAGACATATAGCAGTTCTGATGTGTGTCCCAGTTGCCTGGAGGCAGATTTCACAGCCATATCTCATCAGAATCAGAGCACTCTCAACATCACTTCACAAAAGTGCTCTCGCACACGCAAGCACTCTTACAGCACTTCACACCCAACAGATCTGAGATGAAAAAACCAGGCAAGACTATTCCACCTGCCATGGTAAACAAACGGCTCTCAGAAGTTTGCAGCCGGTCACGTCCAATCCGAAATCCACTTACATTTGTGTGTACATGGAAAGTGATTAAACCACCGCAGGGAGCGAGAGACTTTGAAGTGAAATTTTTCTTAATCATGTTCTCAGGCACGCAGCAACAGTCTGGATGGGCGCAAAACAAGCTGAATTTGTGATATGTGACCGTTTTTAAAGATACAGTCCGTAACTTTTTTGGGTTGAAAATGATCCAAAATACAAGCAGCCAGTGTTCAAAACTATCTACTTGCCTTAGCTCGATTCAAAACGGTAAGCTTGTAAAAATGTTTTTAATTCCAGTGGTACTGGTGGATTTCCACGGAAATGTCTTTGCGTCATTACGTCACATCCGTACACATAAAGAAGGAGTCTCGGCTAGTCGGCTATATTGCGTCATTACGTCACGTCTGTACACATAAAGAAGGAGTCTCGGCTAGTCGGCTATATTGCGTCATTACGTCACATCCGTACACATAAAGAAGGAGTCTCGGCTAGTCGGCTATATTGCGTCATTACGTCACATCCGTACACATAAAGAAGGAGTCTCGGCTAGTCGGCTATATTGCGTCATTACGTCACATCCGTACACATAAAGAAGGAGTCTCGGCTAGTCGGCTATATTGCGTCATTACGTCACATCCGTACACATAAAGAAGGAGTCTCGGCTAGTCGGCTATATTGCGTCATTACGTCACATCCGTACACATAAAGAAGGAGTCTCGGCTAGTCGGCTATATTGCGTTATTACGTCACATCCGTACACATAAAGAAGGAGTCTCGGCTAGTCGGCTATATTGCGTCATTACGTCACATCTGTACACATAAAGAAGGAGTCTCGGCTAGTCGGCTATATTGCGTCATTACGTCACATCCGTACACATAAAGAAGGAGTCTCGGCTAGTCGGCTATATTGCGTCATTACGTCACAGCCGTACACATAAAGAAGGAGTCTCGGCTAGTCGGCTATATTGCGTCATTACGTCACATCCGTACACATAAAGAAGGAGTCTCGGCTAGTCGGCTATATTGCGTCATTACGTCACATCCGTACACATAAAGAAGGAGTCTCGGCTAGTCGGCTATATTGCGTCATTACGTCACATCCGTACACATAAAGAAGGAGTCTCGGCTAGTCGGCTATATTGCGTCATTACGTCACATCCGTACACATAAAGAAGGAGTCTCGGCTAGTCGGCTATATTGCGTCATTACGTCACATCCGTACACATAAAGATAGTCGGCTATATTGCATCATTACGTCACATCCGTACACATAAAGAAGGAGTCTCGGCTAGTCGGCTATATTGCGTCATTACGTCATATCCGTACACATAAAGGAGGAGTCTCGGCTAGTCGGCAATATTGCGTCATTACGTCACATCCGTACACATAAAGAAGGAGTCTCGGCTAGTCGGCTATATTGTGTCATTACGTCACATCCGTACACATAAAGGAGGAGTCTCGGCTAGTCGGCTATATTGTGTCATTACGTCACATCCGTACACATAAAGAAGGAGTCTCGGCTAGTCGGCTATATTGTGTCATTACGTCACATCCGTACACATAAAGAAGGAGTCTCGGCTAGTCGGCTATATTGCGTCATTACGTCACATCCGTACACATAAAGAAGGAGTCTCGGCTAGTCGGCTATATTGCGTCATTACGTCACATCCGTACACATAAAGAAGGAGTCTCGGCTAGTCGGCTATATTGCGTCATTACGTCACATCCGTACACATAAAGAAGGAGTCTCGGCTAGTCGGCTATATTGCGTCATTACGTCACATCCGTACACATAAAGAAGGAGTCTCGGCTAGTCGGCTATATTGCGTCATTACGTCACATCCGTACACATAAAGAAGGAGTCTCGGCTAGTCGGCTATATTGCGTCATTACGTCACATCCGTACACATAAAGAAGGAGTCTCGGCTAGTCGGCTATATTGCGTCATTACGTCACATCTGTACAAATAAATATCTAAACAAAAAAAATATTTTCCAATGGAGCTTTAGGATGTTTCATAGATTTTCAGTATGGACTTGAACATCTAATTTTCAGGTAAAATGTTCCACAGCTATCTATCGTCTCTCCCTGGGGCAGAGAGCATCATGGGAAAGGAAGCGATGAATTCCCATACCATCCTGACAAGAAAATTCTTCTCCGTCTGAAGCATCAGCCTTATCTTGACTTCAGTGTTTAACTGAAGAGAGAAGCAACTGAGATATGAGAGGAAAGAGATTACAGATGAGAAAATAGTGAGATACAAAGATGGAGGAGGAATGAACTCATCCACCCACTCATGCTGATAAAATGGAAAAAGTAAGAGTGAAATCTGAGACACATACTATGACAGCGGTACAGGTTTTTTAAAGGCCAGTAAAAGGAGATCAAAATAACCATCAAAATATGTTGATTGTCAACCTCAAGAGGTCTAATTAAATGTTATAGGAGCTGCTTTATGCAAAGTTATAGTGCTACAATTGTCATTGAGGGCTGGAAAACAGAAGAACAGCAGGTGGCGTCTGAAGTTTCCACAGGTTCCTCCCTAATGGGTCACACTAATGGGAAAACAGACGCTGGGAGGGACGTACATGAAACTCTCGCAATCGTTCACCTGTCATCTCTGGTGTGTGTCCTACGATACTCTCTGAAGGTCCTCTTGTGGCTGCAAATTCTCAGAAGCTTAAGAACATGACTATTCCCTATAAGTGTTTCAGATAGTGACCTAATTCTGAAGTTACACACACACACAGAAACATTTATAAAGTATCTGACTCAACTCTGTCTCGCTGGCTCTATCGTTTGCTCTCATAATCCCAAGCAACAAAATTTCACACACAGGGGACAAATGTTTCTCTCCCAATCTTGCCCGCCACCACAAACATGTCTTGCCGGGTGGGCGCAGTTTTTTTGTTTGCATTGACAATGGTCCAATGATTTTGTGGTGTAATCTGACTTCTGGGAGAGATTTACTTGGCCCTTTATCCATCTTCCCATTCTTCTGAGCGTTTTCTTACTTAATTTCTCAATTTTGACGGAACCACAAGCTGTGTACTTTGGCCGATGCGGATAAAAATCGCTATTATTATAACTAATCTCTGCACTCCCACTGAAGAAGCCTGTATGAACTTTACCCGTGTGTGTGTGTGTGTGTGTGTGTGTGTGTGTGTGTGTGTGTGTGCAACTCCCACTTCCTGAAGGCCACTTTGTTCAGCTCTCATCATGAAGCTAGCAGTTCATTGTTGGAGCATGAGGGGATAATCATCACTTTCTAGAACCTTCCGGCACTCCTAACCCTTCAGACCACCAAACACGCAGGCTTTATTTCCACAGATATTGGCTTAGTTCTCTGACAAACACTGCACAACAAGAATGAACAGATTCAGCTTGAGTGCGATATGTTTTGAGACAAAGATGATGAAAGTAAAAGCACACACAACATTTTATATATATATATATATATATATATATATATATATATATATATATATATATATATATATATATATATATATTATATATATCTCATTATAAAAATATATTTCTATTTAAAATAACCATTTTCTATTTGACTATATTTTAAAATGTAATTTATTCCTGTGATCAAAGCTACATTTTCAGCATCATTACTCCAGTCTTCAGTGTCACATGATCCATCAGAAAGCATTCTAATAATGATTTGGTGGTCAGGAAACATTTCAGATTTTTATCAATGTTGACAATTTAATATTTTTGTGGAAACTGATATTTCTACCTCCAGGATTCTTTGATTAATAGAAAACATTCATCAAAAGAGCAATCTTTTTTAAAATTTATAAATGTCTATACTCTATTGATCAATTTAAAAAAATATTAATTTCTTTAAAAAAATTGCACTGACCACACGGTATATTATATTATATATTATATTATAAGCAGCGCAACAAACTTGTTGGGTTTAGAGGCATGTGTTTGCAAATGCCACTTGGTTTAATATTTAGCTTTTTGTATTTGTAATGCAATGATATTCAGACATTATAAGTGTGGCTTAAGTGTCCATATACTTTTGGAGGCAACTGTGCACAGCACATTTAAAGTCCCCGTTTAGTAAATAATTGTATCCCTTAAAACTCCTCTTTGATCACCAAAATGAAATATTTAAACTTTTTTCCTTGAAAAAAAATTATTCATGACTTAAAATTGCTGTAATGCAACTCGACACCCTTGCCTCATTTAGTATATGTGGATCTATGAATATGCAAATGAGCCCCGCCTCCACTCAATCACACCAGCTCAGAGATCCACTCGTTGACGATCACACGTTTTTGAGACAGTCTTTGTTTCACTGCAGTTTTAAGGAGAAAATACTCAGCAATAGTGTTGACTAGTGAATTTGCACATGGTTTGTCTTAAAGCACATTAAAAACACCACATAGACATATAAACAACATTAAAAGCTGGATATTCACCACAGGGGGGACTTTGAGTCAACAAAACAAATCCCTTTAAGAAAATGCGCTCCCAGTCCTTCTGTTTTGCTGCCTGCTGATTATAATCCACTGAGTTTGCCCAACTAAACCTGGAGCCGTGCCAGACCTTGACTCAAGAGGGCCACTTCAGCACAACAGCAGCGTTTTACACGTGTGTGCTGTATTTAGGGCACACTTTAAACTGGTGTGGTTTTTAAGGAATGGTTGAGTGTCGAGAGACAGGCAACATTTTCTCATACGGTCATGAAAAAGCACCATTAGGATGGAAGTGTGTCTGGAAAAACTTGTATTATGAAAACCCTTTCAGTTATGCTATATAAAAGTGTGTG
>NC_138742.1:24772716-24896452 GCF_965113295.1 Leuciscus leuciscus
ACAGGCTACACTCTATGAAACATACGTGAAAATACGGCACAATGTACTTTGTTAACATAGGATGTTTTATGTACATAGGACTGCACATTTTAGAGTGGCCTTTTATTGTGGCCAGCCTAAGGCACACCTGTGCAATAATCATGCTGTCTAATCAGCATCTTGATATGCCACACCTGTGAGGTGGATGGATTCTCTCGGCAAAGGAGAAGTGCTCACTAACACAGATTTAGACAGATTTGTGAACAGTATTTGAGAGAAATAGGCCTTTTGTGTGCATAGAAATAGTCTTAGATCTTTGAGTTCAGCTCATGAAAAATGGGGGCAAAAACAAGTGTTGCGTTTATAATTTCGTTCAGTGTATATTGCTTAATTATTCATAGTTTTTGAATGGTAGTGTATTTGTTGTGAATGTGATACATAAAATACAGTTTTAAAGGGATAGTTCACAAAAATATATATATCTGTCATCATTTACTCGTGCAATTATAAACTTATATAAACTTCAGAGAATAAAAGAAGATATTTTGGTGAACTTTTTTGTCAATTCAATGAAAAAGCTCTAAAATAACATTGGACCCCATTGTATATAAAAATTATATATATTTGTATACATTTACGTTCCACAGAGGAGTAAACGCTGACAATTTCCATGTTACATCACATTATATTAATACAATTATTCAGTACCATAGTATAGATCAAAGTACCATGGTATTACCATCACTGAGCCTCTGTACCATCACATATGAGTACTCTTATGCAATTGATAACTGGCAATTCTCTATCTAGTTCAAACTTAACCTGTTCCACTACCAGTAACATCAGAGCTGTTTTCTCAGAGTATACGGGAAACAAGTAGATGCTTGAAAACATCCGCAGTGAGTGTGTTTGGATTTAACGCCCTTCTTTTAAACAGGCTCTTATCTTTTAACTCCAGATTTGTATCTTTCTTTGTTCTTCTTTTATAGCAGTACATCTCATTTGAACACCAAGCCTTGTGTCTTCCTGGTCGTTTGTACTTTTGTTTCCCACACACAAACACAATACAAGCCCATAAATCCCATTGAAATGTAAATCTGAATTAGTGCTGCTTGTATATAAACTCTCAGAAAGAGAAAAAAAAATGTTTTTGTTAATATAACGAAGCAGATAGTACTCATGGGGAGTCTAAAGAGAATACAGAAATGTACGCCGCACAATTGTAAAAATGGATCTCAGGTTTCCTGTCAGTCCCTTATGGAAGACCAGCTTGAGACTGCTTTATAGAAAAAGTTTCACCAAACTGCAAAAGAGATATTTTTCATAACGCCCTCCACTGGGAATTCCTCCACTGATATACAAAGATCAGAGGAATACTTTGTCTGAGGCTTTTTTTTCCATTGAGGATAACTGAGCTTACAAAGTTTGAAATGGAGCAAACTTGCAAAACTTTATATGGAGCCAATACCATCCACTTATTAAAGAATAACATTACATTACATTAGCCGTAACATTACTAAAGATTCATCCAGCCACAGAGAAAAGTAGTCCCACCTCAAAGGACAACTTAGCTAACCTTACAGATCAAATAACAGTGACTTTAACAGTGCTTTTCTGCTCGTAAACGCTCGGGTTCAGTTGCCTCGTTAACTTGCACTGTAAACATGTTACTGTAAATGCTCTTAATTTTGACTGAGGGATGAGTCAATTAACCCTCAAACACATACCTAGAGTCTTTATTGACACGGGACGTCATTCACTACCCTCCCGCTCATTCATTTTTTAAAGTTAGACATCAACCTACTCAGTATTCCTCAATCTATTCATTATAAACAACATAATCAGAAAATACATATAAAAGTATATGTCTGTTTTCTAATTAATGTTTGTAAAAAGTGTATAGGGTCGCTAGTGACCCAAGTTATGTAATAGTGTAAGTATATTTTTTCAGCACAACAATTGAATCTCTGATGACTCAATATGTTCACCTTTATTCCGCAAGGTGGCAATGTCTGATACACAATAATGAAGTGACGTTTCACTCATTGTTAACGCAGGCAGAAAAAAATAGGAAGAATCAACAGCAAAACTTGAAATGGCTCAGCGATTTACTGCAGAGCAAGTACTGAACTCAATCAAATATTAGTGTCTCTGTCACTTGATGACAGATCGCTGGATCTGGCGAAGAAGCTGTCAGTGATCAAAATATTGATTTTGAAGACATTGAAAACGATAGTTTTGAGAGAATATGGTGGAGATGATGAATATGAGCCAGATGCTTAAATGTACTGGGGAATGAGCTCTGATGGTAAAACACATCTGCTCAAATTAAACCCTTCCAAGTTCCAAAAGGTAACAAAATATGCTTTATTTTATTAATATGTCAAGAGAGTTTTATACTATTGCGGCATTTACAGATCCATCATTAGATATAGATCCGGGCCAATAAAGTCCTGAATATGACAGAATGATTGGTAAAACATTTATGCATTTAAGTTTAAGTTGTTTTTAACTCTGATTATCTTGTTTGACAGGATACTGTATCTATTCATGACTCAGAAACAAAAAAGACAAACAGGTCAGCAAGACTGAGACATCTGTCTCTCAGAAGTTGAATGTCTTGAAGGGAAACAATACACCTCAGACAGCATGATTCACATGTCAGATCACTATTATATAGTGACTAGTGTAATTCTAACCTGTTGTGAAGCAGAATGAGTCTCTATAACACATGACACGGACACAAGCCTGAGCAATACTCCTCACCATTCCCAGGAGTCTCAGAACCGCAAGTCTTGCTTCCAGGCTAGTCTATCATTTCTGTCTTCAACACTTTTTCAATGCTTTGTTCTATTCGTGGCTTCTCGACTTTTTACAACATGACTTTGGTTAACTTGACATTTCTACTCACCATGTGAGAATTTTGTGTTCGAAATTAAATCATCACATTTTAGTAAAATCATATGTATAAGAACAACTCAGTGTTGTTGAGTGCAAGTTAAATGGAAAATAATTGCTTATTAAGATCTTGCTGTGTACTCCAATTAAATGGTTTCAGAGTTGTATACACATTAGAGGTAGTAGAATCATTTACATTTAGGTGAAGAATGTCTTGAAAATGGATGACAAGCCACATAATGAAGTGTTTTGAGGCTATTCCTGCAGCTCAAATAGTAAAGTATGACGTTAGCAACATAAAGATCATGTATTTGATTCCAAGAAAAAGTAAAAACTGATTAAATGTGTGCCTTGAATACAAGTGTCTTTGGATAAAAGCGTCTGCCAAATGCATACCTTTAAATGTGTTTTTTCGGGCTCTACTAGAATAGGTTTTCAAGCTTGAATGTTTAAAAACACATTATTTTCCACATATTTTCCATTGTTGCAGCTCCTCTCTTCCCAGTCTGTCAATAATGCTCTGTTTAGTTCCTGTCTTTATGAAGCCCCTCCTTCTGAAAAGTGCACTGTGCTCTGATTGGTCAGCTGGACCAGTGCGTTGTGATTGGTCAACCACTTGCGTGTTTCAGAAATGTCACGCCCCTTTACCATAACCTAATTTTTTAACACACTACTAACTCAACTCAACCAGGCTTCGTCCCCTATATTTAGCGTATATGTCCTGGGCAGGAACTATTAAAATGAGGAATATTGTGACGCGTTTGTTCCCGAAAGTTTCAGTGTTACTGATATAAAGAATATAGTCCCTTTGGAGTGACTTTGCAGAAATCTTTCCAGCTCAAACAGCAACATTACACACTAAAGAAATGTATTTAGTGCATACTGAGCAAAATAACAGTAACAGTAAATGAAAAAGTATGCATTTTGCAATGATAAATGTTTCAAACAAAAGTAATTGGTTGTCACATGATTTCAAGTTTCTTACATCTAGATACCATTTTGGAGGGTTACTAATCTTTTTTTTTGTGGCTGATATCACTTGTAGTTCATTTGTCACGTTAAAAATGGAAGAACATTTTATTGTGGAATACATTCTTCCATATAATATACACATTTTGCCAAATTTAGTAGGTCATCGTTTTTCGAACCATGCAGAAAATGTGCATACTTTGTAAACTATACTATATTCATAAATAAATTACAATATAAATGAATGTAGCCATAATAAGAATTAGTATATTATGCTTTTTCCAACAAAGCCGTGGTTTAGCTATATGTAAACTAAAGGCTATTGATTATTAAAGAACTGTTTGAATATTAAAATTCCTAAAATAGCTTGCTTCCCGACTCATCAGCTAAACCAAAGGCTTGATAATCCTGTTGAACTTGAAGTGAAGCTGCATCGTGGATTGACCCAGCGAGGAACTGACGGGAACTGGACTCTAATCATTTAATTCATGGTAATTAGTTGCAGATTTAGGGGATTAAAATGTCATACAATGTGTCAAAGTATAAGGCCGGTCCAGTGTCTGCGGAGAGTCCATTATCAGCAGAGGCATGCTGTCTTTGATCAACAGTAAGCAGATTTGCATGTGCCACAAACATTATGTGCATATAAGCATTTCTAAAAACTGTCTGTCATAAAGGAACAGATCTGAACTGACACCTGTTATTAAACTGATTTTTAGCATGGTTTGGGGAATCTCACAAAACCTGTCAAGAACAATATTAAATAATATTTTGATGAAAATTAAGCCTAGTTTTTGGACCACTAAGATTTTTTTTTTGTGTGTGTGTGTGTGTGTGTGTGTGTGTGTGTGTGTGTGTGTGTGCGCATTTCATGACAATTCCTATTATCTTGATGGAATATGTAAGGGATAAATGTACAGTACATCACCATCATCTTGCATCACTCTGAAGGGATTTATTCTGAGATAACAACCGCCTGGATACATTATCCCGCTTATTACACAGCTCTTGCCACATAAGTAAATAATTAGACATATTAGACGATAATTAGACGAAATATTTTATTAGCTCTTTAAACGCAAAGCTTCCGCGGAGAAAGCAGTTGCTAGCAAGTGGCAAGTTCAAACTAGACGGACATTTAAGAGATACGGTACAGTCATACCACTTATTGTATAGCATTTCGCCACATAAATAATGGGGATAAGAGAAATTGATATGAGATTAAACTATTTTAAAGAAAAAACTATAGAATTACACAAGACGTGTCACTCGTATTGTTTTGAATGGGGAAAAGTGCAACACTCAATATGGTGGAATAAGTCCCGCCTTCTAAATAAGAGCCAATCGCCAATTGGTAAAGTCATGGCGTCACTGCCGCCGTTAGAAGCTCTGGTTCCTATAGAAACAGTCAGACGCATTTCCACTGCACATGCACATTAACTTGATCCAGCCTGAAAAAAAATATTTTTCTGTCATGATTCGAACGTTTATTAAACAAAATGTATGAGACAGTTGTTGACAGATTTCATTGGTGATGTGAAATATAAAATTTAAACGTAAGCTTGGCGAACAGTTTTGGAGAATTTGATGTTTCCCCATTCAAAAAGACAGGAGCTGCACTTGCATGCCGAGAGGCGTTTCAAAGATGGCCGCCGAGTGAAATGACTTGACATAATTAAAAAACTGTATACAAAATATTGCTTTGAGTTTTAATGTTTTATTATCTCACCAAACGCAAAACTTCCACAAAGAAAAACCGTTCCTAGCAAGCAACTTCAATAATCCGGATGAGCCTGTGTAATCAGTTTTTTCTGGTTGTTATCAGGGAATAACATAACGCTGAAGCGATTGACCAATCAGAATCAAGTATTCCACAGAGCCGTGTAATAAAAACATTTACATTAGGGCTATTGTCCTTAATTAAAACTGTTAAAAACATTTCTGTTAATTGAAATAAAGCTGAAATAAAATTAAATATTTATATTAGTTGAAAAAGTAAAAAAAAAAAAATGTTAAAACTGAAATAAAAAAATTAATTAAACCTAAATAGCAATATTTAAAATGACAAAATCGCATAAAATTACTAAAAATGAAACTAATATTAAACGTATTTGTGTGCGTGTGTGTGTGTGTGTGTGTGTGTGTGTGTGTGTGTGTGTGTGTGTGTGTGTGTGTTATTAGTTTTTATTTATGGCCATTTCTTTTATTTGTATGACAAAATTATTGGTATATCATTGGTGATAAAATGTGACCCGAACAGTTTTTGTGAGATTTATTTAGTTATGACTAATTAAAAGCAGCACTTACCACCACAATGTAGCGAGGTCTGTACTGAATGGTGCCAAACAAGCCCAGGATGACAACCAGGATGTGGAAGAAGTTAGCAAGGATAGGAGCCCACTGATAGCCCAAGAAATCAAACACCTGCCTCTCCAATGCCACCATCTGAGAGAGAGAGAGAGAGAGAGAGAGAGAGAGAGAGAGAGAGAGAGAGAGAGAGAGAGAGAGAGAGAGAGAGAGAGAGAGAGAGAGAGATTTACATGAATGATTCATGTGAGGAATGATTTGAAATACAAGTTTAAAGAATGCTGGTACAACTAATTTGCATGATAATTTTTTTCCATTTAGTCTTTGATCATTTTGTCTGGAGGACTATCAAAGAATATTTTTGACACAAAGAGACTTCTTTATGTGTCAAACTCTTAAACTGCAAACACTTTTTTGCAGAAACTAGATCGACAGAACATCTCAGTAATGTTTCTTTCAAATTCATATGATCTGTGAAATAATAAATAATAATAAAAACATCTGGAGCGCAACATCAAACACCTTTCAGACGCACAAAACTTGAACAGAACAATCTTTATCGCCACGCATCTCACAAGCTTTTTAACCTACTTAACCTTTTTTAAAAAGCTGTTTAGCACGACTTTCAGCCATAATTGTGGTTCCAGAGTTGTTAGCAACAGACAACCAATCATTGACTTCCTCAAAATTTTCATTAAATATTCAGCGTCTAAACATATCGAACATGACAAGTACGCTTACTTACAGTCAACAATTTTTGCTTTTCTGACTTTTGTTGATTATCACATAAAATACTAAAATAACCATTGGAGAACATTTTTATTAGGTTATATTACACACACACACAAATCTTCTTGCAACATTCTGGAATACATTAAGTCCAAGAACATTAGGAATTGGTTTCCAAAGAAATAATCAAAGGGGAACCGTACTAACATAAGGGGAACATTCTGTATTTGATAGGCTGGAGTGATGAGACATTCCCACAAATGGAGTTTGTGCAGTTATAAAACATCTGTGCTTTTCATGCGATCATGCGCTTGTCCAATTAACATTATTAAACTTATAAACATGCAAATAAATAAGTTATCGCAGAAATAACAAATATGTGTGAAATCTCATCATAAAAGTGGTTTAGAAGAGAGATTGTGATTAAAAACTCCGCAATAAAACGTAAGTTTGCATTAATGTAATGGCTATTTCTTCAAAGCTCTTCACCTGGTTCTAAAGAATCACCAAATAATAATCAAGCATCTCAAAGTGGCTCTTAAAACTAACACATCAAACAACTTTACTCAAGAGTGTGTGGACAGGCCCCTGATAGAGGAACACAAGGGTGGTGAGCTACACACAAGTGGGCGCGTCCTGCTGTAAACGGCTGTTTTAATGAGAATCCAGTGAGTGTGTGACGTGTGTGTCACGAGCTGGGGGCCGACGGCTGCTGTGAGAAGATGAAAGAGGAACAGAGGAAAAGAGGAAAAGAGGTGCAAACCTGCACTGCTTGCAAAAGAAAATGATGCTGTGATAAATGGTAATGAAATGGAAACAGTGTTGGTCTAATTAAACAACCCTCTTTTACACTTTTATTGAATTGCACTGAGAATTATTCTGCACTCTTAAATGCCAATTAAATGTCAAACAGAAGGAGATTAAAATATTGCCTAATTCACCATAGTGATGCACGTAGGAGAGCTGGAGATGACAGTAATTTCAGTGATTATAAACACTTTTTCAAAAGCTATATTTTTGGGGTTTAAAGTCAGCATGAAACAGTCTTCTATTGTGATGTACTGTATATCCGAGTGAAACCTTCTCAAACAAGGAAAAAATTTAGAATTTAGTTTAGTAATTTGGTAGCTTTAAAGAGCAGGATGGATTGTGATTGGCTGTCAATGTTTTGTTATTCATCAGCTGGAAAAAAAATCGTTCTGAAAGTGATTCCAATGATATCGTTTCTCTGTGCCAGTGTGCCGTTATCGTTGTAGTTGTGATGTGGACTCGGCTATTCTTTTATATTTAGAACTATATCATTATCGTTATACGTATCGTCCTTGGTGTGAACAGGCCTTAACCCCTGTAGGAGACATGTATTGAAACCACACATAATGTTTGTTACCAGCAGGGCTGGGGGGAAATATCTCCAGCCAAAGTAGCACAGAATGATCAAAACAGACTTTTTCGTCTTAAGGCACCCTTCCAAGCAAGTAATTTAACAAATAAACTTGAAAGCACTTAGAAACTAGTCCCCTTCTATTTACTTCCTGTCTGTCTTGCTGACATTTCGGAGCTTAATGCCAGGAAACGCATCATCCCGCCTGACAAAGACCAGCGCCCTATATGAGCGCGAGTGCCAGGGGATTGTGGGACTGTCAGCACATCACAGACCTGGCAGACACAATTAAGCATCTGCCATGATGGCTTGATCAGAGCTGAACGTCTTGGACAATGTGTGGAGCAGACAGCAGGAGGAGATCACACACACACACACACACACACACACACACACACACACACACACACACACACACACGAGTGGACGGGGCAGGAAGTGACAGAAAACAAAGGGAGTGTGTGACGGATGAGGAGAAAACGGCTACAGATGAAAGTGGAAAAAAGGATACAATGAGGAAGATGAAGTGGTGGGGAAACAGACTGGTGGGACGTCAATGAAAATAAGTGACAAATGACTGAGAGGGAGAGAGAGGATAAAAAAGAAACTGATAGATAAAACAGAAGTCTGTTCCAGTAGAGTCAGTGTCCATGAAAGTGATGCCTTGCTAAATCAAAAGTTTGGACCTATGAGTTGTAGTATGTCTGGGGGGAAAAAGAGAAATAATACTTACAATAAAAAATGTTGAAGTACATTTTACAAGAAAATACTATTTCAGTTTCGTCATGTTTAATTCAATGTGTTACTTGCTGTTTCTTTGTAATTATTTGTGAAATTTAATAGTAATTTCTGAGTGAAAATAGTTTCAAAGTAAATTTGAACATTAAGCCTGTTTTAGGACCTTCTTGTTTTAGGACCTCCTCCTATTTATTTGCATCTTAATAGTGGTGGTGTGGCAAAAAGAAATAAACAAAAGTACAAATATGCCATGTAATTTCTCAATTAAAGGTCCAACAATATGGAGCAAGTTGTTATATTTTGTACAATAAGACCAGGACCATGTACTAAGAAATCAATTAAAAAGCCTATTTTCCCAAACCCATTTTTCATTTCATGGTTACTTGGTCTCACTATTGCTTTTTTTAAATTCAGACATTTAGCACAGATATTTAGTGGCCAGACTCTCATCCATCAGTAAGAAACACTGAATACTGACTACAATCCAACTGCAGTACTCACAAGCTAATGGTGTCCAAGTTCTCGCCAGAAAGACAAATCAAAACGACAGGAGGAAAACACAACAGGACGACTGAGACCATCAGTAATGGTTTGAGAAGCCAAAATCTGGGAAAGACTGTTATTGGTCAGTGCTGGAATTAGGTTGGAATTTGGCAGGTGGTGCGATTGTGGTTGTAAAGTTTTGGAACGGCTTCGGTGTTTATGTGTGATCTATCCAGCCTATAGAGAAGTGTGTTGGCTTGGGTTTTGGGCTCGTCCCGGAACAGATTGAACAGATTAATCTAAGAAAATGTGGTCGGGTCAGCTGGGGCTGAGGGTACAGGTCTCAAACTATTTGACTATTTGAGACATCAGACTAGAGAGCTTCAGGCTTCCTTTTCTCTGTATTCTCCAGCCACATAACACAGACTTAAAGAGGAAAATCAGTTTCTACTGCATAGACAGTCAGGTTTTATGAAAAGCTCATCTTACAAACAATGAATTCCCTCATTAATGCCTGCTACATGCTGTACGATTTCGGCAATCCTATAATAAGATTACAAATCACCCTGTACGACATGGATCTAATAAACTTGGATGCGGCATGTATGTAGACTGTACGAAGATGACAGCTATTGAATCATAAGCTACGACACAAGTTAGTATAGAAGAATAGAACGTCATCATCATGCGCTAGTGGTAAAGAGATGGTGTAGTGGGTTAAACCACTGAACTGGTAAATCAAAGGTTGCTGGTTCGATCCCAGCAGTCACCACCAGTGTGTCCTTGAGCAAGACACTTTACTCCACGTTGCTCCAGGGGGATTGTCCCTGTAATAAGTGCACTGTAAGTCGCTTTGGATAAAAGCGTCTGCCAAATGCATAAATGTAAATGTAAACAAATAGAGCAAGATGAATCACACTTTAGCAATTGTGGCTTTTATGTGCGCTGGAAAAAAAGAGGAGGAAGTGAAAGAGAAAAATATGGACTTGGTCATGGCTAGGGAAAAGAGGCCAACTTGGCATAGCAATTTTGCAAATGGATCTTGAGGAAAGTAGTTTTAAGATTGAGTGCCATGTCACGTTGACCAATATGCCATTTCATGTTGCATTTTTATTGGTTAGTCGGTAGACGTGGGTTGTAGCAGCAAAAACAATGAGATGATCATGCAAACCTTCTGACACAGTCTGTGATAATTGTCTGACAATCTTTGGTCGTAAGACCGTGACAACAGCCGTCTTTGAAAATCTCTCACTGTACGACGTATGAGCACACGTTTAGGAGCCACAACCACGGAAATTTCCACAATTGGTTATCTTTCATCTGGGATGTGCACCAACAGGGCATTAGGCCTTTTCACACAAAGTCTGATGCTACTAAACAAAAGCAATTTTTACACCGGCACTGGCCTGCAACAGACGCTAACCAATGCTTACAAGTTACAACTATACAGTAAATACTCTAGAAAGTGTGAGAAGTCAAGAGATGGCATGTTTAGTGTTTCGCACATGCAGTAAACAGCTAATGATGGAGGAGGAAACGCTCTCTTTGACTTGTGGGACTCATTAGCACGTGCAGGAATGGCGGAATGCTTTTAGGGGCTGAAAGATGAAGCAGACGTTCCTGGCAAAGTATTCCGATCTCCATCATATCAAATTCACTCCCGCTCCTTAAACCAGCCATTTCCCCTAGATTAGCTTCAGCTAGCCCACAAATCAACTTGTGTAATGCACCTTTTTGTCCCTGATCGATTACCATGAAGCCATGCGCCGCTGCGGTAATCATCTGTTTAAATTGGAGCAAATCCCATAAAGTGTGTGTGTAATCCTTCAAATCATTTTGAGAAGATTTTTACTACTAGGGTGTGACAACAGAGGTATTTGGGAATAGTCCAATAAGAGAGGGAAAGAAGTTTTCCATCTCTCAAGTAACAATCAAAAGAGCTTTTGTTCACTGCTAATAAATCTGCACAGCTTCTTAGTAAACAAGAAAAATCCTATTATACAACCTATTATATATAGGCCTACTTTATGCAATATGCAACCAACATTTGAACTGTACTATGCAAAAAAAAATGATCACATACACTACCATTTAAAACTCTGGAGTCAGCAACACTTTTTGAAGAGATTAATCATTTTATTTATAATGTTACAAAAGATTTCTATTTCAAATATATATGCAGTTCTTTTGAAATGTCCATTCATCAAAGAATCCTGACAAAAATGTATCACGGTTTCAATAACAATATGAAGCAGCACAACTGTTTTCAACATTGATAATAATCAAATGTAAATGTAATCACATTAGATACTGCTTTATTTGACCATCAAAATGTATAAGCAAGCATATTGCATTGTGGGATACAGCGTTCCTGAAATGTAGTATCCTGCAGAAATAGCATAAAACCATTTGGTATATGCTAACAAAGCTATTGAGCCACACTCACACCACCCTCTGTGTTTCTGAATGATAGCGAGGGTGTGATTTCCAGACCGTGACCCGTGACGGCATCCATCTATCCATCCCGTCCCCTCTCCCTCCTTCTTCTGACCCACATCAGAGAGATCAGCCAAAACCTTGGGGGAGGTCACCTCTTTTCTGCCCCATCCTTCCTACTGATAAAGAGGTGGCTGTTTTCCATCCTTGATAACAAGCCTGCTGTACAAACATCACACTGACATAAATCTGAACAATTCAAAGTCTTTCCATGACCCTCCGTTTCTTTCCACTAGCTGGAAATCTATTCCATGAAGCCCTTTCTATTAGTATCAGCCTCAGACCGCACACAGTTTGTCCCGTCCATCTGATGCATATTGCACATTAAAATAGCAAGAGCTGGCTGAAATCACCAGCGCCACTCTGATTGGCTGGCTTTACACATGTTGCGGAAGTCAAGAGTCAGAAATCAAAGGAATCTTGGGACAAAATGGGTCTGAATGGAACTGTAGTTGGTTGCTTTAGATCACTTTTTTACAGGTCACTATGCAAGTGGGAAAAGCCTCATGTTACGGTCGTCACGATCACAGATGAACAACATCCAGGATCAACACTGTTCATGTACCGCAAGATGAGATTAAATAATTGACATTTAACCAGTTTAATATGGAGAGGCACTGAAATGTAGACCTTCGTTTATTTGTTTTGTGTGATGTGTTAGCTATTTAGGTTTGTACGTTAGCATGGACTCACTAATTTAATTGTAACTTAATAAGAGCATGACAACCAGAAAATGTAATTTCTGGTTTTCATCTTCATTGGGATTGGGGTTAAATCCTTAGGGAACCAGGTTACTGCGCCCACATCAGTGATATTATAAATAAACCGGGCTTCAGTCGTATTGCGCAGATAATTGGTCCGTTCGCGCAAATATTATCACGCTTTTGAAACGCGCTAGTGAACGCGTGAACAGTATGGTGATTCAAAACACGAATCAGTGTTACCAGGCACATCGTTTTACCATGTTTGTAGCATAAACACCATCAAACCGATGAGAGCTTCGGATCTTCCAATGTTTCTCTATGCAGCTGAAACCTAAAGATGCCCTAAAGAACCCGTGCAACTGATACTCAACCGCCATTGGCTCATCTGCGTTCGAGGGGAGGGGCTTACCGATAGGTCAATTGAATACGCCTAAGCTAATCAAGGTCTTGGCAGTGCATACTAGAACTTCCAGGCAGGTGTTTTGAGGAAAGCTGGAGCTGAACTCTGCAGGACAGTGGTCCTCCAGGAGCAGGTTTGGAAAGACTCCTGCTTTAGATGCTGTTCAGACGGTTCTCTGTGGGTGGTTCTGGGGCAGAATAAACTACCGCATTACACCAGTAGAGCATAGCTAATTTTTCATATCACAATGACAATTAGAACATTAGAAAATTGAGTACTTTCATTTTATACACTAGATCTGAGCTAGATCTGTGGGAATTACTTCAAACCCAATGTTAATTCAATGAAAACTGACAAAATTAATTTTTATTTCACAGGCTATGATAACACTGGGAAAAAAAGCCCAGATTATAATACATTCCCTTTGAAGCTAAACGCAGCAATTGCATTTTATTTCCAAGCCACAGCAAAACTGCAACAGCTGCCAGGATGTCTTTCATCAAAGTGTGTTGTAATTACGTCCCTGTGGCATTCATCATTGTAAAATCCATCATAATTCGCCTTTATTTGCAGTAATTAACTGCTCCAAATCACAGTCAGCTGTCCAGTTGATAAAGCCGTTAATTAGAACATCACAACATGCGATTACAGCTTGTACAACATAGTCAGCAGCTTTCAGCCAGCGAATTCTGTTCAGACCCATGATATTTAATGACATACTGACAAACGTCTCTGCACTGAGGAATTTTGCATATGAAAGACTAACGCATATACGTTCAGTAACAGAAACACGGTGAGGGCTTGTTTATTGCTGTGAGTAAAGCCATCTATCCACAATATGCATATATAAACACGCACTCTCATCTCAAGCCAGAGCACGTGGAGGATTTACACTTCAGAGTTCAGAGACCTCGAGGTCAGCAGGAAATCAATGAAGAACTCAACCATTTGAAATGATAATGGTCCTGCATCTGGAGGCCTGTAGATGCTCACAGGCTGTTTAGTCTCACATAAGCCAGACCTTTGACTATAAGCATAAGGTCCACACCACAGCTTATTCTGCCTATTTATACAGGAAGAGTTCTGTCTAACTGACATGTAAAGGCCCATTCACACCAAGAACTACATTGGCATCCACATGAATGTACAATAATGTTCTGTTTATTATAAACGCAAGCTGCAGTTTTGTGGTCTGTCTCTTTTAATGCTCAAGTTCTTTAAAGTTGGGTGATTTCTGATTAGTTGTCAATGTTTTTATTATTCATCAGCTGGGAAAATTTTTTCTGAAAGTGATTCCAATAATATCGTTCCTCTGTGTTGTTATCGTAAAGTTGTGGTGTGGACACTGATTATTAAATCTTTATAGACATAGTTATCATTATAGTTATGGTCCTTGGTTTTTAAGTGACATTTACAGACACAATGAAATGGAAATAGTGAATGATCTTTTCTTTGGTATTATGACGTACCTTCAAGCGAAACAGATTTTCGAAAAAGATTTAGGGCGAAGACTTTGTTCTTTGCATTGGTTGTTGATTGGATGGGGGCAGATCTGAATGTGAGACTGCAATCATTTTATAAGTAAGGGGAGGGGATTAAGCAGATTCAATGATTGGAGAAGTCCAGTGTACATCACCAGAGCTAAAGTCTGTTGTCTTCACTGAAAAATCGAGTTTTGATTTTAGATCTAAAAAAATTAAAATGCATGGAGGAATCATTCACAAGAAGGTCTTTCACACTGGAATAAAGTTTTCATAGTTCCTATAACGATTGGTGAAAGTACCTTTCTGGCATGTTCGCAGTGCAGGAATTTTTGCTATAGTTTTGGGGGAACTAAATTAGCTCCTACTTCCGAAGTAGGGTTTAACAGCACAATAGGAACTACCAGTGACGCAAGCGTACGTTGATTGACCGAATGCATGCTATTTTTTAAAAATTCGGCACAATTCGTCACTTCAGATGCCGGTGTCAATGCAAAACAGGAAAATGGCGCTTGGGAAAACTGTTGTTCTCAGGAGACCGCCCTGGTGGCTAGTTCCTATAAATAATGGTGGCCGAGTTCCTGTAACTGAGTTCTTGTAATACCTGGTGCTAAAGCCCCATATAAGATCTATAACATGCAGATAGAAAATAGGTTGCATTTTTATTTCACGCCAACTTTATACAATACACACATTTGTACAGAAATCTCCACACACATTTGTACAGAAAACAGCAAAAAAAAAGAAAAAAAAAGGAAAATGTGTGTAGACTCTGAGCAGAATTTCTGCCTGTTCAAAAGTATTATGCAAAAACTAGCTATTTGCACAGACATAACTATAAAACACAACAGTTCTGCTCGTGTAGATCTGCTTTTTCTGCTACTATGTGCCTCAGGCAAAACTGAGAATCTTTCTCAAAAATGTATTCAATAACACTTCTTTTCTTTTTCACTCTCATGCAAGGCATGCTGGGAACTAGAAATCCCTTTCCTAGTTTCAGCAATTTTATGTTAACAAAAAATACATATTGTAGGCAAGCAACCCAAACACAAACTGATTAACTAATGGCGCGTTTCCACCGAGCGGTACAGTACGGTACGGTACGGGTCGGTACCCTTTTATTTGCGTTTCCACTGCCAAAAGTTGAGAATGGTACCAAAAAGCCGAACCGTACCGTACCACTTTTTGGGTACCCTTCCGTTGGGGTACCTAGCACAGTGGTACGGTACTAAAAGGTGGAGCTAGACTCACTGCAGGACGTTGATTGGTTGACAGAGAATCGTCACTTGCGCGTGCTACGAGGGGAATGACAACATAAGAAGCGCCATTTTTTAATATACAGTTTAAATATAATACTACTGTTACTGTGTCACGAAATGTAATTTTAAGAGTTTTTCAGGCGAGAATGTAGTTGTTTAAAGCTCAAATCTGTGGTTTATTTATAAAGATGATTTGTTTTTCCCCGGTTGTTAGATCCATGCGATCAGCGGGCGCTCGGCGCTCATGTTTCCCGGCTGGATGAGCCTTTCCTCGGCTAAGTTCTTCTGACGTTCGCCGATGACTCCGACGGTAGTGGTTAAACATGAGATATAATAATTCGTCTTGTGCAGACCTAACGGGCGATCTTTGGTCTCGTGAATATATAATTCGTTCCCTGTCAATCGTTTTGGCCGAGGGCTAAGTTTAGTTTCATATTATAGGCTATTTGTATTTAACTTTACTGTTGTAATGTTAGATTAGAGCGCAGCATTTGGACATTTGACTGAATTGTTTGCTTTATTTCTTATTGTATAGCTTCTTGTACCTTTTACTTAAACTTTTATATTGGCTATTATTGATAAAACTGACATTTTACAAAAAGAAATATGGTTTCTTGTCATTTTCTTATTACAAGATTATCACTGATGTTTATTGCAACATTTGTACAAATGCATATATTCCCTGTAATATGTGTAATTTTTTTTATTATTTAAACGAAAAGAGGTAACGTTAGGGTTGTGTTTTAAATTTCGTTTTGTTATAACGTTAAATAGAATAACGTATAACGTGCAGTGAATAATCAATATGCGTTGTGCATGAACCACATTTGTGTCCCTATAATGTTTAATTTATTTAAATGAAAACGAAAAGAGGCAGAGTAGTGTTTTATAACATAATATTTCGTTTTATTGTTGCTTAAAATGTACATACAGAGTAACAGAGATAACCGGAGTAGCAGAGCGAGCTGAGTGACCTTTTAAGAACGCGCTGTACCATTTGCATGTAGGAGTCGCACATGGCAAGTACAAACTTTGCGTACTTAATATTGAGAAAAGCCTAATGTCGGCGCTTGTCTTCTTGTGACAAACATGTCGAGGAGCAAGAACAAGATCTGCTGTATATGTCATCCATTGTAGTTTACTATGTTCTTCTTCGCGCGAAAATGACGTCGATCGAAACACCACGCCCATCAAGTAAGGGTACTGTTGGCAGTGGAAACGCTAGCCAGATCATGGTTAACAGACCCGAACCGTACCGTACTGTACCGTACCGTACTGTACTGCTCAGTGGAAACGCGCCATAAGGTTCTAGTTCCCAAACTCAAGTGAATCGCACACAAAGAAATTAACTTCCAGAATAAGCTTATTTTAATGAATAAATTTATCATTTTATCATTTTATGATCTTTTTTCAGCAGTATAACAAAACACCGATTACATTTTAAGCTGATTTGAATATTTATTCTTATTCAGCATCACCACTTCACTTAACTATTTTGCATATTACAAGCACATCCCTCATGATAGCTTGATTTCTGATGCATAATTTGGGGAGGTTACCATGGGAGCCTCTCCACTAAACAGCTCATAGAAGGCACTGAAGAGAAAGCCCTCTGGTCTCAGTGTTCAGAGTTATAATTGGTTTCTTCAACAGTGAAGGTGAGACGAGGAGGAGCGGAAAGTCAGCACACTCCGCCCTCTGCCCCTCTCTAAGCACCGATAAATCACACTCTCCAATCAATAATTCACACATGTTCAAGGAGGAGGAGGAGGTCAAAGAGACAATTAGAGACAGACTCAGATAAAGAGAAGAGCATGCTGGGAGAGAGCGAAGATTGAGGAGTCTCCTTAACATTTATCAAAAAAATATTCATTTAGAGCTCTAGCATAACTCTCTCTCTAAAGCCCTTCTGAAGTACTTTCTACCAGCTACCCATTTAAAAAAAAACAATGACATTATTGCCTATTGTTTTTTTACCTGTACTATATAGTCGGGTGGCGTGCATATTAAGACGCAGGGCATGATTTGCTACTTGCCAGTCAGTTGCAGGTTGTATTGGGATTTGATTGGACAGAAGTCTGTGTAATCATCAGTAGTTTTGGTCCTTGTACATCTGCAACAATGTTTATAAGTACACTAGAATATAAATGACCTCTAAGTAAATGGTAACGCTTTACAATAAGGTTTCATTGAACATTAGTTAAAGTGTAAGTTCACAGATGTTCAACCCGCTTTGTATTGTTGCAATGTCAGTAGTTTATGTAAATGAACAAAGGTTTACTTTTTCTCTGTGTTACCTGGACTGAGAAATTCATGTTTATTTGTCAGCAGAAGAATTTTGACAGATCCAGGGCTTTTATGAAAACTTATTTTGTACAGATTGTACTTTCGTAATTTGTATAAGACCGTCTGATCAACAGAGGGTTATTAAAGGACAATTCCGGTATTTAACACTTTGAGTCTATTTTGTAGCTTGTTTTGGATGAACAAGAGTGGTGGACAAAGAAATTTTGACAATGGTTCCTGTCTCGACTTTTTGACTATTTTAGAATTGCCCATGACCGCTTTAGAATGGGAGTCTATGGCCATGCACAAACATGTCCTTAAAACAACCCTTAACGTTCGTTTTCAAAACTGTTCAACTCACCGAGTGGTTAGAGGTGTTCGTTGATGATTAAAAACAAATATAGCGGCGCAATGTATGATTTCAATCCGTTTATTTTTCTATAGTGGAACTATTTTTTCAGATACCTCACAACCGCGTATAAACTTCCGCTCTTCGGCAACTTCCGTTGCTCTGCTCACGCTAGCCTTCTGAGAGTCAGAGAACCGAGCGAAAAGACCTAAAAGACTACAACCAAATGTAAACAGCCCCCTTTCCGTCTCCGGTAGCGCAGTAATATCAACGAGCAATGAGTCCTCCAACGGAAATCAATGGGATTTTACAAAATGGCAAATAAAACACGACAGAAACTGTTTTTCGCTACGCTACTTGTTTTGGAACATCAACGAACACCTCTAACCACTCGGTGAGTTGCACAGTTTTGAAAACGAACGTTAAGGGTTGTTTTAAGGACATGTTTGTGCATGGCCATAGACTCCCATTCTAAAGCGATCATGGGCAATTCTAAAATAGTCAAAAAGTCGAGACAGGAACCATTGTCAAAATGTCTTTGTCCACCACTCTTGTTCATCCAAAACAAACTACAAAATAGACTCAAAGTGTTAAATACCGGAATTGTCCTTTAACAGAACAGTTATTGTAAGGGTAGGTTTAAGTTTGAAAAACATAATTTGTCTACTATAATCAGCATTATGATAGAAATTGAACACTCTGGCTTTAATTCTCCCCTGTACGTGGCAGAGCTGACAGAAAGGCAGTTTCTATCCATTTTTTCCCCTCCATTTGGCCTAAAACAGTGTTGACTTTAAACACAAGAGGCCTTTCAGATTTTCCATCGCATGTGCTTTCCATAATTACGATTCTTTGCAGCATTTAGCCACTGTCTATATCCTTCATTGGAAACTGACAATAACTCCTGCTAAACATTTACTACTCTTTGAATTCTTGCACCCGGGAACAATACAGGTCAACATCAATATGACAAAGTTTGCTAAGAAGTATTTCCTACTAAAGCAAGGCAGTATTTCACTCTGGTCAAGCATATCCAATAGGAGCTGACTAGTGGATGGCAATGTACTCAGTGCATAATGGGTGTTGAAGTTTTCCATTTTGGCAAAAGACTGACACACAGCCCTTTTTTCTCAGGCAGCACGACTTAAAATTTTTCGCCTATCTTCCTCATAAGCAGCCATTTTGAAATTACAATTTTGCCAGCGAAGTACCCTTTTAACTAGATTATTTCATATGAACAACACTTCTACAGCATTTAGTAATCTCAGTTAATCTCAACATAATAGTAAAACATTTATAAGGTCAAATGTTGCTTCTGTTAACATTAGTTAATGCACTGTGAACTAACATTAACATTAACAAAGGTTAATAAATGCTGTAAAAAAAATATTGCTTATTGTTAGTTCATGTAATCAAATGAGACCTTGTGGTAAAGTGTTACCAAGTGAACATACAAACTAAAAGATGTGAAAATTGGCTCTTTAAGAAAATATCCTAACAATCATTGATTCTAACTGACAGATTACAGTTAATTCCCAAAGAGTTTTCCGTTAGCATGTTGCCAAGCTAACTACTTGGTATTCTAATATAGGCACACAAGTAGCTAGGCTATTATGTTTTAAAATAATTGAACTCGCCCACTGTGAGCTAATTTTCCCCCCATCACCTTCTCTTCTATAGAGTATCATATGATCAGTCACCTTTCCCCTCAGAAATATTGATTAGCACACGGGTGAATGACTGGCCTGCTGTTGCACTCAATACAGGGGCTTACTTTTTTCAGAGAGCAGTCAATATTAGTACTCAAGGCATCAATCGACCCTATTTAGAAACATCTTGTTGTGGACTTAGCAAACAGGTGGTCCAAATCAGTAGTCATGGCTGGGTAATGATTCAAAAAGACAAAATGCAACATTTAGCTAAGCCAGCTAGCTTAGCCACAATGCATTATTGACAATGTGGACAAAATGCATCTGATTCATCTATTCAGACAGACAGATGCGCATCGCTGCTGATATCAGAGAGATAACGCATGTGAATGACTTTCTGTTTGTATTTAATTTCACTTACATTTTATTCAAGGTGTGAACAGGCCATAAGATTTTCTCGCGATTCCATTTTAGCCCATTCTTGTTCTGAAGATGCAGTTTGTTGGAGTTACAATCAATGTCAATGTTCTCCGAGACGACACTCCTGTTTGTCAACTGGCCAATCTTCACAGTCAGAAACCTGATACAATCAGTTTTCCACAGTCTGATGGGAAATCAGGATTGAGAAAGAGAGAGAAACAGAGCGCTGCTTCTCAAGCTTAAACATTTCATCTATAACTCAACACTGATGGTCACAATGGGAGATCAGCATGCCAGTAAATGTAGATGGAAGTCAAAGGTCGAAGAGATCAGTCGGTTGTTTGCTTGCTGGTGGGGTGTTGATAAAGCAATGATTCATATGCATTGACAGTGTTGACTGCATGCTTGGGTAAGCACAGAAATGGAAATTCATTCATATCCATTTTAGCATCATTTGGTGTCTTGAGAATTTCTGGGATATGAGCAAAACATCATATCAGGCGCTTCCATTTCCATTTGCTCTTCATTTACATGTATTCATTTTGACAGAGATTTTTATCAAAAGTGACTTTCTAGATGCATTTAATGTATTTCAGGGCCTGAATTTCGGTGCAGGATTGCAGCTATTGCACATAATTTTACTCATTCCCGCAGGTTTTGCACCAACATTCATTCATTATAGCATGTAGGTTGAATGAGTAAATTAATCTACACAGATTATCAAATCAAATCAGTAAATTTGGAAACTTTCTGTTAGATGTAATTTCACGAATAGCATGAGTGATTAAGGGTCTTCAATACAAGCGAGCTGCACACTGTAATACAAGACTTTCGCTCGTGTTTCGGGACAGTTGACAGAATTGTCAGTTGGCAATTCAGGCCAGTGTTGCATTGATACTAAAGTTTATCATTTGCAAGTCCAATTTAAACATTCAAGGGATTTTAAACCATTCAGATCTGTAAACGACTTGTGTGCTCATGCCCACAGCGCACACATAAAGCAGCCTCTCAAACAGCTTGTGACGCGCAAGTACCAAATGAAGCCCTTTTTCAAGGCTTATTGTGCTTAAACAGTCAAATACACACAGTATTTGTTTTAGCAGGCCATGTTTTTAGTTATATTTCAACTTATTAGATATAGCATTACAGCAGTGCCTTTACAGTTAAAGCGATCCCAGTATGCACTGTAAAAAAAACTTTGTGCAAAATATATTCCAAGATCTGGAATGCACTCAAGAGAAAAGTAGTCTTCATATTTTATTATGAAAAAATATGGATTAAAAATGACTGTTTTCTTTTTAAGATTTGTGTGTGATAAGTATATTACACCCGTTTGAGTATCAAATAGTTAGCATAGCAACATGCTAATATCAAACTTGATTGAAACCAATTGTTTCCAATGCAGTGTTCCAAGTTCAGTCTCTTACAAAGTTACACAGTAAGAATGTTGCCTTAAATTATACTTTAGTTTCGACACGAACGTACAACGGCCGGCAGCTACCAATGCAAGCAGCTCACTGAGCTGTTGAACAGAGCTAGATTCGTGAAGAAATATTTTTCATCTCAATTGTTGTGTGGTTGTAATAAATGTCTGAGGCACTATGGCAATATTGTTTTGGTCTAGAGCTGCTGCAGTTTTTCTCTCTGCTGGATCCCTCATCGGGCATGTTATCCATCAACCCGTATCAGGCATTTCCGAGTTAAACAGAAGCATTAGAAGCGCGTGTGTGTGTGTCTTTTTCTGCCGTCTCATTCTGATTCAGTCCACAAATTACACTTAATAACAGCCTGAGTGCATTAATGAAAGTTGGTAATTCAGAGTACCTAGATGTGAGTGAGTGAGTGAGAGAGAAAAGAGAGGGTGGCACTCTTTGTTTTATAAATATTCATCTGCTTGTCTGGCTGGGAGATGCACATTGGGTGTTGGGCTGAATCATATGCAAATCAGCTGATAAACAGAGCCGCACATCTCTGCGCTCATTTGTCTGGGAGATAGAGGCTGCCGTCGGGTCTCGTAAAACCGCCGGGCGTTTCTAACTCCCCTAGCTGTCGTGAAATAGCCAACAGGGGCAAATTAACCTTTACAGGAGGGCAAAAGGTTCCATCAACATAACCAATGAACCCCTGTAGCCCTGTAATGACACCTCCTGAGCAAATTAAACCACAAATTACCCCGTCCTCACATTTTTACTGCCCTCCCGCGAGAGTCTTTGACTTTGTGAAGTCAGCTGGTCCACGTTTCTGCGGCTTCTCGTTTCCAAAGGGAACGCTGTTTGTTTAGATCATTTGCCTCTCAGTGGGGGGTTAAGAGTAAAAACACATGACATGTCAACTTTACGTCTTATAGATGGACCAAGGGGAAAGGGGGGCCTGGTGGGCATGCTGACAGGACCTTTATTATACATGTGTGTAAATTACAGGAATGTTTCAAAACGGGTTCAATACAAGTTAAGCTCGTCACAGAATCAGTGACACACTGTCAATTACCACAGAATTACTACTGTCAATTACTACTAGAACTGAATGGTGTTCGGTTCTGTTAATGATTCGTGCACATGCATTTCTCAACCGATATGGACGAAACGCCATACCTGATATGGACGAAACAACATACTTTGAAAGAGTTTCCTGCACTACTTTCAATAGAGAGCTGTCCCCGTCGCCGGCTTTTTGGCCGACTGAGCATGATGAAGAAGTGGCAAATTATTTGAGATTTCAGGATTCCCCCACTGAATTAGAATAGGACTTTGTCTTGGATGCATGAAATTAGCTGCCCGGAGGTGTTGCAAATATGGCTGGCGAGGAAAATGTATCTGAAAATGAAGGCAGCTGACTTGTTACTTTAATCAAGCAATGACTTTTTAGGCAACGTTTGCGCACGAAGGTACCTCACGAAGCTGATTTCAGACAGACTTCTGAGGCAGTGTAACGGTTTAATGATCTACAGCAAAATAGAGCAAGCTTTGGTGATAACCAAGCGAATATTTAATTTCTTGCAAAAAATGACATCAGAAGTGGAAAACGTTTACACACAAACTGACCACCAACCGCAACTTTGAGACGCCATCTTTATTTATCTAGCTCAACTGTCACAGAATGGAAAGCACAGGATTGTGGGATATCAAAGGCAGCGAAGGATCCATCTATGCTGCCTTCAAAAATCGATCAGATGAAGGTATCTCAGCAGAGAGGAAGTGAAACTAACATTGCATTCAGACGTGCTTTAATCCCTTCCTACCTTGGAATGCGTCCTCCGAAAGCAGCATTTATAAATCTTTGGACGCAGCCTTTGATCAGTGTAGGAGATCACTCTGATTGGATTTTCAGCTTAGTGAACCATTGCACAAGAAGTAAAACGCCAAGCGATGAAAGCAAGCAAACAACGAAGTTGAATGGAAAAATTGTAAGCAACAGCTGCTCTTCTAGTTTCCCTTTTTAAATTATGAATACAGGCTACCGCCACCTGCTGGCATGGAGAATTATTCCTCTCACGCTGGCACAGAACAGATGTTATCTGGCGGTATAGTCTTTGCGGTGTGTTGAGGTGCAGACATAGATGACATGGTGACATGTCCTAGACATAGATGACATGAGGCAACACCCCAGTTGGCTTTCATCACTGCCAGTTCTTTATGAGATGGTTCATTTTAGTGAATCAAAAAACATACAGCTTACAGCTAACTGGGAGCTCCTACCATCTCTAATATTTTGCAGGAATTGCATTTAATAATCTCATCATTTAACAATGGAACTGCTTTCCTTTTTCCAAATATGAATTACTTAATAGTGATTTCTATCCCTAGGCACAAGACTTATTTGTGCTGATCTGTGCAAAGTTATATTACATTTTTCAACTCCTATTATGACCTTGAAAAGCTGGCAAACTTTTGCATGATGGTATATCAGAAAGGGAGTCATAAAGAAAAAAGCCAACTAAAAAGAATTACGATGAAAATGCATACAGTAACCAGATGTTGTCTGCCATTACTAAGGATTATTTAGAAGATATAAGGGTTTAGCAACAAAAAAATACCTATATTTAGTTTAAAAACTCACTGCAAAGCCTTGCCACATAGACCTCAATTATACGTTAATTAATTAAATTTTCGGAGAAATTAAGATTATAATGCTACCAATGCAGAACATTCCTTGAATCTGGATGTAAGGATCTATTCAACATCCAGGCCTCGAATTGACGTGTGCGATCCTCCTGACCTCATTACTGTATCCCTCCACTTGCCTTTCTGCTATGCCATAAAGAGGTCAAAGCCACTGCCATACATTACCCACAGTCCATCAGTCACTTTCTCTATTCACCATTAAGTGTGTCTTTTCCTCTCTAGTCACCAGTGTGTACAACACGGCAAGAACAACTCTCTTTCTTTGACTGATTAGCCCTCCTTTTCTGGCTCGCTTCAAAGCGTCTCTCGATTTCTGCCCTAGTTTGTTTAGTCTCTTAAGGAAATACTGTAGAGGAAATTTATTGGACAAGGCAGTGTTTTGTGTATGTGCGTGCACTTTTAGACATAATCTCCACCTCTGACATACTTAAAGGATTAATTCACAAAAAAAAAAAAATGTACTCACACTCGTGTCGTTCCAAATCCACATGACTTCCATAAATAAAGCACAGAGACCAAAAAGCACCATAAAAGTAGTATTCCATACAACAAATAAGCCCTGCTTCAAAATGTCTTCCTTTGTGTTCCACAGAAGAAAAGTCATACTGGTTTGGAACAAGAGTTTCATTCTTTGGTGAAATTTTCCTTTAGGTCAAAGATAAAAATTCAAGCTGCTTGTTAACAAAAGAAAGAATTTTTAATCAAGAAAGCCTCATTATTAAGCTTTGGCTGGATACAGACTAAATTCCTCCCTGGTTAACCACAAGTCCCCGCACAGCCCAACCATGCGAGAGAAGTGGTAATGAGAGATGGTTCACGGAGAACAACATCTCAGAATTACAATGAACTCGATAACTGTCCAATTCACTCCAAACATAGTGATTACTAAGTCAGGTCCATGTGGAGAATGCCTGTAAGAAAAAAGCAACAACCTGGGAGTCTTTAAACCAGATGCTGACAGTTTCATGTGCTTTTAAACAAACTCCCCATCTATTACTGCAAGAACAGAGATATGGAGGAGGAACCAAACCAGATGTTCCTCAAGAGCAACAAAGGGTAAAAATGTCAGAGGAAGAGGATGTGGAATTGAGCAATGAAGAGTCATTAGCTAAACTTGTACATGCCAATCAAATGGCATTGCTATGTGGTTGCTAATGTTTTCTGGGTAGTTTGCTTATTGGACTCACTCCCAAGTCTATATGATATTCTGGTTAGGGATGCACTGATATTGAAAGATTTTAAGATTGGATAAAAAATACATTTAACAGTGCTATTAAATTATTAGTGTTTTTAAAGGCTAACTTTAAGGTAGATTTTTATATTATAAACTAATAGTACCAATTCTGAACGTTACTGATTCATTCAAAAAGCTCTAATATCGTCCGACAACCGATACAGTACGGATTGTGTATCGCTAATTCTGGTCTCCAGATATGGATCATATCTTTCCTTCAGTGTACATTTTTCATCTGTATTATAGTCTGGCCAGGAAAAATGTATCCGATCACATGAAAGTAATTCCACAAATTGTGAGAAACAAGTTATGAACCAAAGTTTATTACTTAGCGTTAGGAATTTTTTCATATCTCCTGATTTCACTTTAAAGTAAAAGTATAAATCCTTAAGTATAAGCGCAACAGTAATAGACTGAAAAAAAGTTGCTTAAGCTGCCTTAAATTACAATCAACTTTAATCATTTCAACTTAAATTACATTAAACTGACTATAAAAAGTCGAATTTTGTATAACTTAGGGTTAGGGTTAGAAGTAGGGTTAGGGTATAAAAAGTAAAAAATTGCTTAACTTATTTTGATGAGTTAAAGCAATGTAAAAACATATGTTGTCATAACTTATTGATCATATAAAAAGAAAAGCGTCAATCCACCAGTCATCCAGTAAATGACTAATATTCGCAGTTAGTCTAACAGAGTTTCGTGATATCATTCCTCTGAGAACAGTACGAGTGGGAACAGTGGTAACTGCCGACTCGTTCGGCAAACTCTGTGACATCAAGATAATAAGATCTCATAGGAAGACAGAGAGCAGAACTACATCAAAGCTCAGGAATGTTTTCCCCCCGAGGTGCCTAAAATGAAAAGAAGACGGACCCTGTCAAGCTCAGAAGGTCTGACAGTGTGACGTGTGGACCGAGGTGTATTACACATCTGTCTTTAGGGGGGCAGGTGTCCACGGCTTTTTGATGCTCCTGTCAGAGAGGATTGTGGGAAGAATGGACAGCACCTCTGAGCATTACGCAAGCAGTGCCATGTAGAAAACAAGAAGTGTCTACTTCACAGTGTCAACAGCAGTTACATTTGAATAACGTGCAATCAGTCCCCTGCAGCTGTTTACCGGTGTAGGCGTACAACGCCTGTTTACATTGTCGTGGGATCAGTTCAGTTGTTGAGACTGGGATTGCGGATGGGGGAGGTCGAGAGAAACAATGCAAAAAGCAGCCGCAATACTTTCCGTATGGAAATTAGGACACCAGCCACTCACAGCAGAATGTTGATGGCTGACTTTGAAGTCAATATAACATTTCACTGACATACAACTTCTATGAACACTTAAGCTAGGATAGAGTATCCGATGAACCGGAGCGGGCTGCAATAAAGATTAAGCGACAATTACTGTGTAATAGCTTCTTGAGGAGAGACGAACATCTCTCTCTTTGACAGGAACATGGGTAGATCTAACTAATGACTAACCACTGAAAGCTCCTGCCAACTCTATCTAGAGTGTAAACAGATCAATTTAGTGCCGAGGTGCTTGCCGTAGAGTCCTCGCAATGAACTTTCACATACTAAACTATTGTTCAAAAGCATGTAAACATAATACCCTCAGATATTTATAGACACTTCATCCTGACCTGAAGGTCCTCTATCCATTTTTAAATTGTTATGAGTTCAACAAGTCTGCAAAAGCTTTGTAAGTTTGTAGGTATTTTTTTGTATACTAATTCTCTTAAATTGTAGTGACAAATCTTTTCTTCAAAATGACATTTAAAGGGACACTTCACCGATTAGCATTAAGGTTTGTATCGGTAGAAACCCGGTAGTATTTTCGAATGGCCGTGCTTCCCTCCCTCATATCCCCCTGAGACGAGAGATTTCTGTATTGTGTGTCTGGAAAAAAACCTCAGATGACGGAAAGATCGTCATTTCGCGTCATCGAAGGCTTTTTTGGCCAGAGGCGAGAGACTACAGCCAGTAGTAGGAGCTCGTTCCGCATGTTTTCAACCTGCCCATAGGGGGATCTCACGATAAAACGGTGTCTTTTCGGTTTCGAGTCAACTAGTAGCCTAGTTGTATAATTTCTTCCGATACTGCCCTCTCTTACCGGTAGGCGTGGCTTGTGAGTGGCCTCGTAGGGCAGCGAAGCAAGTGCATTCTGGGAGTTGTTGTCTTTCATCCACATGAGTCAAAAATACATTTTCTGGCTTTTCTCAGTCTAGAAGGCACCAACTTCTGAAATAATTTCACATTTCTACTACATAAACTACCCAATTTAAATACACATTCATCTTTTCAGCAGTGAAATATCCCTTTAAGTAAAACAGATTATTGACAGAATGTAGGGCAGGACTTGGTTTTATGCCTCAGTTGTTGATTGGATGGAGGCAGATCTGAATGCAAGCTTATCATTTGTGGAGGGGCGGGGTCTAAGCAGACTAAATGATTGGAGAAGTCCTGCATACATCACCAGAAATACGCCTGTTCTTTCACTGAAAGTTATGATATTGATTACAAGTTCTGAGGTAGGGCGGTGCGATTGATCGTAATTGATTTCGATTTTGGCTTCCAAAGATTATGAAAACTAGACAATGGACGTAAAACGGGTATTGTGCCACTTCCCCATTCCGTCCAGCGCACCTTCCTTTCCTTCATAGCAGTGCACTTTCATTCCTTCCAAACTTAACATCCAAATCAGCCGAATAAGTGAATGTTATAAAATGCAGTCTACTGTTGCTAAACTGCGAGACGTGCCTGATATTAAACAGTGTTATTAAAAGCGCATTAAGCCGCGAAAGAGATACTGTTCCCTAGGCGGCTCTTCGAGATGGAGCCGAACCATAGACTGTAAAAACAAAGAAGCTGAACGTGCTTAAGAAAAGTATATACTGTGGGCTTCAGATACGCACCTAAACGGTCAAAAGCCTACACACAAACATGTTGAAATGCTGTTTTGGTAAGTAACCTCATAAACACAGTCGGATATCTCTTAAGTGAGAAATAAAACGTGTGTGTAACAGTTTATTGGATCCGTGCAGCTCTTAAAGTGACATCAGCCTAATAAACCTGCTGCAGTCATTACTGTTACTCAAACAATAAAAGACCAAGATAAAATCGTTCACTGCTCTTGAATGAATAAACTGTAGTTTTAATAATGATTAGTCTATATTTAATGTATACATGTATACAAATATAGAAAAACAAAATGGCTTCTGCATTTAATTCATGTGCGATATGAAAAATATGGTTATACGGTAATATGGTAACACTGATTTTAATAGTGGTGACAATTCAACAGAAGTAGTTGAAAATCAGGTTGATTACTAGTCTGAATACTAGATGTTTCTGTAATAATAATCATAACATTACATTATAAAATATTCAAAAATCTATAAATATAATTGTATGGTTTGCTATAACATGTAATATTATTTCACATATATATAAAATATGTATTACTGTACTTTCGACCTGTATGTTTTGCATCTGACAGCGTTGATGCATTGAATGATCAGCATTGAAACACATTTTGCCAGAAAAAGAAACCCTGTTTTAACAGATTTATCCAAAACAATTCATTGGTACATGAACTTTTGCAGTGTTGTAATCCTGTGTTATCCCAGTACTCATAAATGTGTATGACACAGAACGAGAAAGTTCAATTGGGATGACTGAAGCCCCATTCGTGAAAGAGCAAGAAGCACTCAACTGGTCATAAAAGTGCCTTTTACAACTCTGGGCTATTTTATGAAGGGTCCAACTACTTAAACACATGTTCATGCTTAACTCAGATCAAGACAAGAGTTCAAGGCAAGCACACACAATGTTTAAATAATGTACTCAATGTGTGTCCAGTGCAACAGCAGCATTACAACAACAACAAAGCAAAAGGCAGGCGTGTGTTAGAAACTAAACAGCTCACATTGGCAACATGGTGAACACGTAATTATCGGTGTGAAATGCACATTTTTTTTCCAGAAAACAAACTTACCAACTGAAACGTGCAGAGAAATATCAGGGTGCACCGTCCGCTGCAGCAGCCCATTGTGTAGTTAAAGCGAGATAATGGGATCCTGAATATAGCAATGAGTCTATGAGCAGAAAGTCCTAAACAAACACAGAGAAGCGCGTCAGTCTCTGTCCGACACAAAGCGGCTCCGTTCCCATTGTTTCCTGCGGCGCTCAGTGAAACGCGCGTGGAGGTGTGAAAGCGCGTCGCGTCGCGGGAGGAGTGTGTGAGACTCGGGTGTGAGTGAGTGAAGTGCGAAGAAAGAGGCAGAAAAAGAAGAAGAAGAAGAACAAGGGGTAGACGGGGGTAAGAGGGGCGGGGGAGCAGGCAGAGGGGGTGTATGTAAATCACAATGGCTTGTTCTCTCTCCCTCACACACACGCACACACAGGCTGTGTGTGAATAAACCACAGCCTGTGACTGTTGTAGTTTCGAAACCTAAAAATGTATAGGAACCATAGGAAAACCTTAAACTTAACAAGAGCTGGTTGTCCCAGCTGATATCCCTGCCTGATCAGCTCAAAAGTGCCCAAACCCCCTCTGAAACCAACATACCAGTTTGAGAGACAACCTAAGACCAGTCAACAAGCTTAACCCTTAATAACCATATCTAGAGACCACGTCCTTGCTAAGAAAGAAAGAAAGAAAGAAAGAATAAAGAAAGAAAGCACAAACCAGCCACAGATGGTCTGCTGGTTTTTAAATGTAAAAATGCAGAAAGTTGTATGTGATGTGTAGGTTTAGGTGTAGAGTTAGTGTAAGGGTCATATACAAGAAAAATATACAATTTGTACGGTATAAAAACCATTATGTCTATGTAAAGTCCCCATAAAACATGAAAACAACCGCGCGCGCGTGTGTGTGTGTTCATGTAGCAACTAGCAAGTGCCACAAAAGTCACAAAGTGTCATACCATTCCCATGAAGAAGAAAAATAAAAAATAGAACCTTTTTTAGACAAAAGTGAGGAAGAGCACCAGAGATTAACCAACTGGTCCTCGTTGAAACCAGCGAAGACCAGCAAACCAGTTTAGACATGTGTATGTTTTTCAGCATTGATAACACAATCATTGTTGTGTTTTGCAATTCAGAAAATATAACAATCTAACAAACAAGCAATCTAACATTAGCCTAGTCATTTAGCACTGGTTTATAAAAAATATTTTTATATTAATATTCTGAGATACAGATATATTTTGTGTGATCATCTTTTATCATTATTTGTTTGTCTATTTAATTATTTGACGGTGATTACGAACACTATGTTTTTCTTGAAAACGTGCCATAATTCTTTTTCTTTCTTTTTTTTTTTTGTAACGTGTGTGGAGTAAAAAAAAAAAAAGAGCACTGAGATACACATGTCAGATCTGTACTTTCACAAACTTTAGACAGAAAATGCATTGTGTATCTGCAGTTGTCTCTGTTTAAAGTCTGCACTCTATGATTTATGATTTTTAGATGGAAGGAACTAATGTTCGCCTCTTTGAAGTCTATTACCAAATCCAAGGCGCCATCTGCCGGTTGTTTTTCAAAACTGCATCCTATTATATGTTTTTTTAAATGTGAGTTGTTGGTGTTATGTATCCCTTAATTGTTCACATTAAAATATTGTCCCCCTACATTTAAATCTACTGTATGAAAATGAGCCAGACAGCAAATAAAGGAGGAAATGCAGTCAGTGCTGAACGTAAAGCAGGATTTATTCTTTGCTGCTTTGACTGGTGTTGTAGATCTGCACTTACAATGGAAGACTATAGGGCAATGCATTGACAATTTTTTTGTAAAGACATTAAGTTTTGATCAAAACATAACTGCTCAGTCGGTTCAGAGAGACACTCAATTTTGTCTTAAAGTCCATCTGCCTAATACATTCCCCTTTCATACCCCCCGTTTCCCCTGCTCTACATATTCAGATCCATATTTATTGACATAGTAAACAATATACTTTGCCAAACCACTGTAAATATCACACACATGCATATATTGAATGTATTAATGATGCAGTTAGTGTTATTAATATCACTTGTTCTGTGCAAACCCTTGTTTCAGCTGTGGCTCGGTCTGTGCTGATCCATTATAGAGAAGCCTTTAAAAGCGTCTGCTTCCTCTCTGAGCGTGAAGCAGAGTGATGAATCTTTTACAGGTTCAGCCTGTATTGCCATGGAACACGTCACTTCTCGTTACATCACTGTAGCCTCTGCTTCCTCTCTTAAAAGCTTCCCTCCTCCCTGCCACACACACACACACACACACACACACACACACACACACACACACACACACACACACACACACACACACACACACACACACACACACACACACACACACACACACACACACACACACACACACACGCTCAAACACAAACTGCTATAAATAGTTTTGTGATATTTTTGGATGAGAGAACAGCAGAGACTGTTCTTTGAAGAATATTTGGTTATTTAATTTACAAAGATTATTTGATAATATTAACAATTTCATGAGTCATTTGTGCACTTTATCTCATTTTTATTTATTTCATTTTTTATTTGTTCACTTGTTTAGTTTGAAGAACATTGTTTTTTGTAAATATTTAATTATAATGTACAAAAATTATTTCATATAACAATGATGTGCAAAATTTGATGAGACATTTGTTTGTTTATTTGTTTGTTTGTTTATTATTTTTATTTATTTCCATTTTATTTGTTTATTTTTTGTTTTGCTTTGTATTGTTTAAAGAACATTATTGTTTTGTAAACATTTACATTTAATGTACAAATATAATTTAACGATGTTAACAATGACGTGCAAAAGGATGAGACCAATATTAAATAGTTTTTGCTTTAGTTTGTTTTTTGTTTTGTTTGAAGAACAATGTTATTTTGTAAATATTTAATTTTAATGTACAAAGATTCTTTAATGATATTAATGATTTTCACAATTTGATGAGGGATTTGTGCACTTTATTTATTTATTTTTGTTTGAAGATCTTATTTTTTTTTTATAAATATTTAATTTGAATGTATAAAGATTATTTAATATTAACAATGACTTGAAAAATGTGACATTTGTGCACTTGGGATCCTTAGTGTTTTTTCTTTGTTATAATTTTGATTTATTTACATTTAGTTTGTTCCTTTCCATTTTTTTTTCGTTTCGTTTCGTGTTTTTTTTTCTTCTCTTTTTTTTTTCATTTCGTCTATAGATTTTTATTTGTTCATTTCTATTTTTGTTTCGTTTCGGTTCTGATATGACTTGTTTTACTTTTAAACACCTCAACATTGTCTCTCCACAGCCTGCTTGCTTGCTTTGCTGGTCAATGTGGGCAAACCCTGACTCACACAAGCACCAGCAATTGAAGAAGGTCAAACTGGGTTATACCTCACCGAGTCTGATCTGATCTGAATCTGAATCATCACCTCTCTCCAGTTAAAGTGTGTTGATGTGTGCTCCTCTAAAAGGAGGGTCGGGGCTTCGTATTGTGCACTTTTCAAACAGCAAGACCTAATGCAGACCGACAGGCCAGTTAGCAGACGAGACCTGCGCTATGAGCCAGACATGAATAAAGCCCACAATGAGACTCCAACAAAGACAGAGGAGTATAAAACCCGCCCACACACACACACACACACACACACACACACACACACACACACTCACACACATACACACAAGCGCAAGAGCACTCAGAGAAAGTGAGCTCTCATTGATTATTTTGGCGAAGAAGACCCACAGTCATAAAACAGCTGTGATACAGTAAGTGTTGCCTATACACAGTATATGGGCTAGCTTTAAACACAGCCATGTCTATTTTAGTGGATGTTGCCCACATATGAAAAATAAAAAGAAACATTTTCTGTGCATTATTTAAATAGGCCTACATCACCATAGCAATAGTTAGAAGCTGCTTCAGAAACCAAGCACATTGCTCATTAGTCTTATCCAGTACTTACTTTACTGAGTATTCTGTAATTAGTTTGAAACATTTATGTAAAGTGTGACAGCTATTATTTGATTAAAACTATTGAGTTCTACAGTGCACGTTACAAAAAAGAGGTAGACAGTCTAATGGAGGCAGGACAATACAAAAGGCCTACTTTCATTGTATTAATCCCAGAGGTGCAATTTAGCGCAGGCAAACAGAACACTGAAGCAGACACTGAGACATAGAAGTGAAGACCTAAACAGCATTTGGTAAATTAAACGAGTAATACATCTTATAAAACATGCAGTGTAATGTACACTGAGGTATTAATATGTAGGCTAATATTCAATGCAATCTTGAACCCACATTTCAGAATCTCGCCAGAAGTAGGTCATCGAGTTACTTTTTGCCTGGTACTTTTATGAGTAATATACTTCTTTTGTCACACACCGTTTATTAGGGAAGTATGCCATTTTGGACGCAGCCTAAACAATTTATGAGCGAGTCATTGAATGATTCGTTCAACCACTTTGTTCAAAACACAGAATTACTATAGGGAACAAAATACTGCTACTGTGTGGTGCAAATGTTGTGATGTGTCTTTGTTTGGAAATGTTTTCTTTGATAAAAACAGACAAAGCAGCTATAGTAATATTCTATCTAAAATGTAAGCTATTCAACATTACTTTGTTTTATACAACAGTTTGATACAAAATAAGTTAATGTCACACAGTTGTGCTGCCTTAGACTCCAGTAACTCCAGTAAAGGCTCATTCTGTTTCTAACGTGACGTTTTAAGTATTCAATCTACAATTTGAATACAGGAGACCAGCTGGCTTGCCACGTTACATGTTTGACGTATATAGGCTATATGGGGTAAGTTGTCACAGTGGGAACCATTTATGAAGCACCAAAAAAAAGGCACGATGCAACCAAAATGTGTAACGTACAAGTGTAAGAGTAATGTACAAAAAGTCAAACAATTGTTTTAAACAACAGAACAGATATTGTATAAGGAACTTTATATTAGGCATATTACAAACTGAAATAGGCCATGAGTGTCACCAACCTGACATTTATTAGACAAAGTTCAGCCTTTAGGTTAATATCTACCTTCATTAGTTGGATTTTGCCAAAATGTTTATACATACATACATACATATACATATACATATACATATACATATACATATACATATATGTATATACACACCCACAACAGCTATTAGAAAATTATCATAGCCTACTGTAATTTTAGTTTGGAGGTTAAAGTTATTGTTCGGCCATGGAATGAAAAAAGAAAGAAAGATAATTGCACTAGCCTACTTTTTATCTCAGAATTCTGACTTTTTTTTCTTCAGAATTGTGAGATATAAAATTGGAATTGCTAAAAAAGAGTCCGAATTGTGAGATAAAGTCGCAAACGCGAGAAAAAAAAGTCAGAATTGTGAGATATAAAGTGACAATTACATTTCTTATTTTCTATTCCGTGGCAAAAACAGGCTTCCATAGAAATCAACATGCAAAACCAATGCAAGAGAAATGCCATTTCTGTAACCAGACTTTCAACGCCAAACCTCGAAGGGGTGGTTGATTATGATTTCACTTTTCTAACTTTAGTTAGTGTGTAATGTTGCTGTTTGAGCATAAACAACATCTGCAAGTTACGACGCTCAAAGTTCAAAGAAAAGCGAGTATTTTCTTTTAAAGAAATTGCTTTTTAAGGACTACAACAAATGCCTGGTAGGGACTACACGACATTCCTCCCGGGTTAGTGACATCACCAACCCTAAAATTTACATAAATCCGCCCCTGGAAACGCGATTTATAGATTATCAAGACAGAATATGCTAATCAATGACTAGAAGATAACTACACATCAGCTACATAAATTCATCAACTAACCATTCAGAAATGTCCTGTTGTCACTTCTTCTTGAGTCTCTCCATCTTTCTGACTTTGTTTGAACATAAAAGGCTAAAAGTTTTTGAAATGTGCACTGCAGTCTGTGTGAGGTAAAAGGACACAAGCTGTTGAAGCTCCGCCCCATGTGCCGGGAGCAGCAGCTCATTTGCATTTAAAGGAACAGACACAAAACGGTGCGTTATTGCTCACCCTCAAAAAGTGACACCTTTAACATGCTGTAGAAAAATATCTGTGGGGTATTTTGAGCTAAAACTTCACATACACACTCTGGGGACATCAGAGACTTATTTTACATCTTGTGAAAATGGCATTATACCACCCCTTTAAAGCTCTTGAGAGCCACTGAATAAAGCCACTCCGCTCTCCCCTATATGTAAAAGCAATATATATAAATCTTAAATCTAAATGGTAGTCTACTTCAAATGTTAAGGAAACCTGTTCAAATGGAGGAGGAGTTTTTTTCTCTCTCGCTAAATCTCTCAGAACTGGGCCGTTTCATTTTCCATTGGGCGGCCCAACACGATGAATAGCATAATTTCTCCATTGGGTGGCGCTGATCGGGCTCGCGCAGATGGAGGGATGAGTCTCATCACATGGTCCATCCATATGCCCGGAGAAAGTGAGCGATCATCGCAGTCTCTGCGCTCTCTAAACTCAGTCAGAGAGTAGGCGGCAGTGTACCGCAGATGAACTGAGAGCTGAAGAGCAGCCATGATAGTGAGCCTGAGCCTGCAGCTGTGTGCGCTGGAGGAGAGCTGAGGAGTAGAAGTCTCTTCTCTTCTCCTCTCTATTCTTCTCTTCTCTTCTCTTCTCGCTGAGGATGGCAGGGATGCTGCGCGCCGCATCACTCTCTCTGGCTCTGTGAAACAAACGCACGGTAAGCGCGCTTCATCTTCCCTCACTGACCCTGTCATTACACGTCGAACTTTGAGGGGGTTTCGTCCGTCGTTCGGACGCGTTTTAAGTGTTTGGCTTGGGGGGTTGTTGAGCAGAAGTTTACATGACTCTTATTATGTTTGTCACTTTATATAACTAACGTTCTGTATAGCCTAGTTTGGTTTCAGTAGACATTTCTCAGACTGTAGCCGCCTCGGTCAGTCTGAAACGCGGTTAAGGCTGTGCTGAGGGCTTTTTCAGGAGTCTCGAGATCACTGAATGGAATTTCTGAGCTCATATCGATGTTCTTATTGATTCTGTATTTTCTTGAGAGAGGGGTGGTGAAGGGGAAGAGACTGAGGGTAAATGAATAAGGTAAAGATGGTTTAAAGTGTGTCCTCTTGAATGAATGTTCAGGGTGAAATTCTGCTCTTCTTTTGCTAATAAAAACTACCAAAAAGTAGGCTACCATGGTAAAACCTGTTTTGTGTGGATATGATACCATGGTTCTATCAAGGTTTTTTGGTGGGACTACCATATGGATTTATTGGATATGCCCCCATTGATTTTTTGGGTGTACCATTTGTTTTCTGCAAAAGTGTACCATGGTTCTTCCATGTTTTTTGGCCATTTTTGGGGTATTTCCATGGTTTTATGTAGGCTATATTTACCATGGTAATGCCATGTACCATCCCTTTCTAAAAAGTACTGTGACGCATGGTACAGCACTATGGTGCTCTATTAATTAATAATATTTGATATGGTACTTAGAATTGATATGGTACTTAGTAATTAGAATACAAAACATGTCCAAAATACCATAGTACCATAGTACATATTCAAAAACCCTGTTGGTACCATTCTGTTTTTTGTAGGTATAATGTATTTTTGGACAAATATGATACTGAATATGGTCATCTTCTAGTAGAATGGTATATACAGTATCTATATTAATATCTGATGGCATTACAATACTGTCAAATGTTGTGGTTTGATGTATAGTATTATTACAGTGTGTTTAGTTAATTGTTTTGCACCTGTGATGAAGCAGCTCTTTTCAGTGTCTTCATCCTGAGAGCGGAATTAATGGTGTGTGATCCCTAAGTGTTCAGTTATTCCAGACCCAGCGGGACAGACTTTATTTAAGCAAGAAAGTGACTTAACACCATAGAGCTTATGCCCCCCACCCCCCAGCGCACGCTGACCGAGAAACTGCAAGAGTCTGTCCAATACAGTGAATATGGATGAATGAAATCCTCTTACACTGCAGCTCAAACTCACTGTGTGTGAGTGTGTGAGAGAGATATGCTCTCTACTGAGGGTTTACTGACTGATCAACTGCCTTTTGCACCTTATAATGAAAATTAAAGCAGCAAAATTTCGAGTCATCAGCAGAAAAAATATATTTGTGTTTGATAAAGAAGTTGTATTGTTGTTATTGGTTGAAAAAAAAAGTTTGTCTAAAGCGCCAGGACAGAAATCAACAGTTCACATTCACAGTTTGGGGAGTTCATGAAGTCTTTCAATTTAACATTTTATTATGTACCCACTCAAAACAAAGATTTAGTATCAAAATGTCAAACCTGATGGCTTTCAAGTTCACCTGCAATTTTGCTTTATTAAAGAAATAATAATTCCTCATGAAATATCAATTAATATAATTAAATATTAATAATAATATTTATTACTATTAGTATTGATATTTCAGAAGAAATATTTTTTTATTTAATAAAGCAAAATTGCAGTTGAACAGATTATTGATTAATATGAATTAATATTTCATTCTGATTATGTATTTATTATTATTAATATATCAGGTCAGGATTTTAACCCAGGCTACCTTGCTCTCCAATCCAAAACTAGACAAACGTTTAAAAAAAATTAAGCTGTATGTTATAAACACTTTTTTTCTTTATGTTTTTTTCTTGCATATAGGGCACCATGTGAACCAGCACTGCCACTCGCACATCCTCCAAAAAAAAGAAAAAAATTATATATATATATATTATATATATAAATTTGAAAAAGGTGCATGAAAGCCCCTGTACAAATGCAGACCACTCTTTCACACATATGCAATTAAGCCCACGTGTAAAATAAACCACAAACATTATCAAGACATTCAAAATGGCCCTTTAAGGCCCTTAGCAGCTTTCTCCTGTTCTGTTGCTTGACTCTTTATATATTAAACATGCCACATCCTACAGACAGGCTACAGTGGCTGCATTTTTAACCACACAACCAACCTCGTCTGTGTTGTGTGACGTGACAGACCGTCATGCTGTCGAGTAGGATGCAAAACCTGCTCTCTCTGGGTTAGACTAAAGGTGCCGAATGGGTCAGTTTGTACTCTGTATATGCTTTCTGTGTAGGCGCTGTGGCTTTAATATGCACGCCATGCACTCTTGCCACTGCTGATGTCAAAGTAGATTCAGGATCAAGTAACACTCGTAAGCTTCTGTATCTTAAGACAGATATGAGCTGAAGTGAGTGAGAGAGAGAGAGAGAGAGAGAGAGAGAGAGAGAGGGAAGGAAAATGAACAGTCCCTGTGGATTGGAGTGGAATATGTGTGACGGAGGGTTTAGGGCACCAGACGCACTGACTGTATGAAAATCCCTTAATAATTAACACTACGCATTGCAAGAGGAGGGGTACAAGCGGATGGAAACCTGCTGTGTACGTGACAGTTACGCATACGCAGGGTGGTCAACATGTTTTCTGGAACGGATGAACTGTACTGAGAAGTGTTGGGGGATCTCCCAAAATGAATGAAACATGAAGCTCTTCTTTAAGGTTCTTCAGTGTGTCACCTTAAAGGGATAGTTTGTCAAAAATGAAAACCTCATGTCGTTCCAAACCTGTACGACAACATCAAAGTTCACCTCAACTGTTTGGTTAATATGAACATTCTTCAAAATCTCTTATTTTTGTTCCACAGAACAGGTTTTTGGGTGAACTATTTCTTGAACTAACCCTTAACCCTTAACTACACTGTTGAGCTTGAGGTGTGTTGTTACGAAGGACCTTCAACATCTGGAGGTTCCTTGTAGTGTAAAAATATTCAGAACCAAAAACCGTACTTTTAAAGAATATGTCTTTCTGAGTCTCAAACAACACTGAGACAGTAGTTTTTAAATTATCTTCTTTCATAGAGTTTTGACATTACATGAGGCATTTGACATTACATTTTTACTCTTGTACTTTCCGTTTTCATTTTAAATTTAGATAAAATGTTTGTCATTTTGTTGTGTTTTTGTCATTTTTAATGGTTATTGTTTTTTTAAATATATCTCTAGTTTTTTATTAATTATTCATTATTTCAGTTTTTGGTTATTCAGATATTTTTGTACATCATGTTAAGTTAAATGAAAATGTGAAATGTTGCTTTGGCAACTAGCTGAAAAAAAGAGGTTTATTTCAGCTAAGGTTTATTTATTAAAAAAAATAATAAAAAAAAATTCCAGTTTTGGTTTTATTGATAACCCTGGGGTGAATAAATGATGTCATAGTTTTAAACACTCTAAAAATAATTCAGGAGACCATAACAATAACTTAAATAAATGCATGGTTGCAATTTATTTATTTAATTAAACCTTTTAAGTTGCAAACATTTTGTTGAGCGCTGTTGACATAATAATGTTGATCATTACATTAACTTAATATTGTGTGTTATTTAAACTCAAATTTCTGTGTTAATTGAATTCTTTAAAAATTAAGTTGCAGTTACTTAATGAAATTGTCTTGATAACTTTGGAAACTGGACTGGATCAGGAGAATAAATGTTGAAATGAAGTGTTATTTTATATGCTTTTCAGTGAAGGGAAAAACCTGCTAGTGTTTATTGCTGTTATGTTTGACATATAAAAGCGTTTCCGTCTAAGGCGGTTATGGTATTAATAATTTAGAACCATATTAAAGCCCTTTTATGCTGAAATAGTTCTTTGTATTTGGGTTTATGCTCAACATTAAATCAAAATTGACCATGTTTACCTTCTTCATGCACGCTTCTGGTCTCATTGGGAATAACTCATTATGCTTTTTATTTTTTATAAAAAGAAAAACCGCTTGTCTTCATGAATGTAGACCTGGAAGTAAATGTGTTAAATGATGACAATTTACTCTTGTTTTCATAAAACCTAAAAAGCGGGTTTCTAATCAGCACCAAAAAAAGGCTTCCACAAGCCAAAGAACCCTTATTTGCTGCCATTCAGAATCCATTTTTCATAAGAGTCTATTGGTTTCTGGGTTTTTAGAGCACCAGTACACAGATGGTTCTCTTTCTGAAACTTTTTGAAAAACTTCTCCTGTGGTGTCAGGCTGCAAAACCCTTTCCGAACCTTTACTTTTAAGAGTGCAACCGTGTTGTTATTCACACCTGAACAGGAGAATGACCTGCATGCGCTTGGTTCACATCAGACATCATCTTCTGTCTGAGAGTCGATGACCCGAGGAACAGCCCTCTCGTTTCTCTCTTTCCACCGTGGATGACAGAAAGTGAGATTCATGTTGCTATTCCTCTCATCCAGGCCGACAGGAACCCCCTCTCTCTCTATTTCTCATCACTGGCTATCATATGGTCAGGAAATAGGAGTGGGCTGCACCAAACTCAATAGGCATTTAAGCACTTAGGAGTATTTCGGGGCCTGTTGTGATACGCATTAGACTAACAGGCTTCATCCATAACACTACACAATATTGATTCATTTCCTCAGGGCGAAGGGCATAATAGCCTTTATCTATTTTCACTCCTTATCACCCTTGTTGCCTAATCACTTTGACTGTTCGCTGCCATTAAAGTGCTTAAAATGCCAACCCCATAATCTCCGAAGGGTAGCAAAAACCTGTCAATAAAGGGATAAAGCATTTGTGTCAATAGAATGGCGTGAATTTGACATTGGTGTGATGTAACCGCGACATGGATTTAGTTTAGTAACATTTCGTGGAAGAGGTCAACGCAGCCACCGGTTTGCGATTGGCATTGATAGTTCCTACTACTGAAGTATGTGTGTTGTTGTGGTGCTCCGTAATATGAATATTAAAGGGGACATATCATGAAAATCGGACTTTTACCGTGTTAAAGTGCTATAATCGGGTCCCCTGTGCATCTACCAACGCAGAAAACGTGAAAAGTGACAACCCAGTAACTTTGTTTTGGTAAGCCTTTCTCTGCAAGCATGTCAAAAAATAAGCCGATCATATTTCGCTCCCCTTCTGACGTAGGAAAGGGATCTTATTATAATATTACCGCCCCTTAATCTGCACATTTCCATCCATGGCGCCGCCATTTGGTTTTCAAGCGACAACAGTGTAACCAGTTCTAATGCAATGGCAAAAGTTGGAGCAAAGCATGCAAACTGTTCTGTCGTTCTGTCTGCACAGCCAATAAAGGGACACACCCAAAAACAGCACGTTATGCTCACACCCAAAAAGTGTCCATTTTAACATGCTATAACAAATTATCTGTGGGGTATTTTGAGCTGAAATTTCACAGACACATTCTGGAGACACCATAGATTTATATTACATCTTGTGAAAAGGGGCATAATATGTCACCTTTAACTAGAATAGGAAACGGTAGAGCTGTGTAGAGAGAGACAGGACACGTACAGATGGTTTTCTCCAGTCCAAGTGAAGGAACTTTTGTATGTGATCGTGGCTAATGCGTATTGACCTATTTTTCTGAGGATGGTCTGAGATCAGCTTTCCATGTCCTCTTTAGGCCCATGCTGAGTCCTGGTTTGTAGTCGGTTTTGCTCACTACAGTAGTTCACAACAGGAAAAGTGCAGCATGAATGTGAGCTGCAGAGCATCCGCCAAGAATTCAGCCACAGATCTGAGAGAGAGGTAAAAACTGAAAGAGATGAAGAGATTTTGGTGGTTGTGGAACATGGTTGACTAGGCCAAAATCTTGTTCTCAACTGATTTTGCTTCAGATCTGAGAATTATTCTGGATATCAAGTACAAAATGTTACTTCACTCAAGTATGCAGATGAAAATGTTTGGCAAATGTATTGCAAAAGCATGTTTTTGTGTTGCTGTGGAGGCAACAAATCTCAACACTCTAGGGGGCGCTAGGGGACACATTGACATTTAGGGTCCAGATTTACTAAACAAGGCGAATTAGCGTGAGAGCATAATCCCACAAAAGCGCCGATGGGAGTGGAAAGTTCTGCGCATGATCTGACGACACGCAAATTAAAGGGGTGGTTGTATATGATTTCATTTTTCTAACTTTAGTTAGTGTGTAATGTTGCTGTTTGAGCATAAACAACATCTGCAAAGTTACGATGCTCAAAGTTCAAAGAAAAGGGAGTATTTTCTTTTAAAGAAATTGCTTTTTAAGGACTACTAAAAACGGCTGGTAGGGACTACACAACATTCCTCCCGGGTTAACCCTAAAATTTACATAAACCCGCCCCTGGGAACGCGATTTATAGATTATCAAGACAGAATATGAAATTTTCACTGCATGTCTGTGTGAGGTAAAAGGACACGAGCTCTTGAAGCTCCTTCTTCTGTGCCGGGAGCAGCAGCTCATTTGCATTTAAAGGGACAGACACAAAAACGGTGCGTTTCTGCTCACCCTCAAAAAGTGACATGATATATAAAAATATCTGTGGGGTATTTTGAGCTAAAACTTCACATACACACTCTGGGGACATCAGAGACTTATTTTATATCTTGTGAAAAGGGCATTATACCATCCCTTTAAAGAACTCAAGATTCATCCGGATCATTTCCATAATGACCAACTCAGTCTACCAAGAGCAGCGCAAATTAGCGTCTGGTTTAAGACATGCTATTTTGCCGCAAATACCAGTAAATTGATGAGCTCAAAAATGTGTAAATCACCTTGCATGATTCATTTAAATACTCTCCTCCCATAAATGTTGTGTCTGAAAGGGAAACTCCTATAAATACATATGCAATAAGGTCAGCCACAAAAATAACCCTGTCCATGCCTTTTCAGCTCTAATTTTGTAAATCTTTGCAGCATCTTTATAAATCCTGACGGAAGTTTTTTAATGCCAAAAGAGGGTTTGCCCTCATAAAGTCATATTTATGACTTCAGATGCGTTCAAATCACTGGAGCAAGATGCTGATGTATTCATCAAGATTTTGTCTACAAAGTGATGAATAAAGAATGTGCATCGGGTGTGTTTTTGCTTTATGTTTTTATTTAAAGGTAGTAAGGTACACCATGTAACGATTGCCCCTCTAGCAGTTAAAAAACAAAACTGCATGCATTTTGCAGAAGAACGTTATGCTTCGGCTCTGCGTGAATATAGACAATGCTTTACAATGAACTCTGTTAGAGAGCTACATATGGCAATTCATCTGTTCAATAATATGCCTTACTCACCTGTTGAGTAATACAAACGCATCTCGCGTCGCTTTCACAACTTTTCAAATCCCTCAGTTCTCGCCATCTCCAAAAAGCCAATGTTGATTCTGGGTTTATTATGAGCTCTGTTGTGGTCTCTTATTGCCAGCTCCTCTGTTCAGCGTTTGTTTAAACGGATGATTCCCTGGAGTTTGGAGATTAAGCTGATCAAAGTAGCCGGAGCAACTTTTCTCTATATACGGATATGACGAGATACACACAGGACAAAGTGACGTATGTACGCGTAATTTTTCTGTGAAAACCATCCCGACAGTTCTAAAATATGAACACTTAGAATAGGCTTATCATAGTGACTCAGGGTAAGACAACACATGTTTTAGAAAAAGGATTAATGAAAACAAAGTTGCTGCCTTAAATTTTTAAGTACAATCAACTTGGATGTTTGAGTCATTTCAACTTAAATTACAAATAAACTGACTTAATTAGTTGAATCTTGTATAACTCATAAAAAAAGTAGAAAATTGCTTAACTTATTTTGATGAGTTAAAGCAATGTAAAAACATATGTTGTCATAACTTATTGATCATATATTTTTTACAGTGTAGTTGTATTGTAAAACAATAATTTCATTCATTTGAACAAATATACCATCAATACAGATGCTGTTTTTGTCACTGACATGCCCCCAAAGAAAATTTCCTACTGAGTTTCCTACTCATAATAACTACGACTTTGAAGTGACGGTGACGTTTATGTGTTGTTCAACTGGTAAATACGATCTTTCTGACATGACTTGAATGTGCCATAACTAACTTGCACAGCAAGACTTTCTTAGCCACTGTTCCCATTAAGTTATGAAAACATTATTTGTGAATTTTCTCAGAATGTTCAAAACGACCAGCTTTTTAAATGTTTCAAAAACGTTTTTTTCTTGGTTCCATTTGATCATTTTGCAAATGTAAAGGAATTGTTACTTTTGAATGTTCTCTAAATATTCTGAAGTAGCCACATTTATAAAGTGTATAAAAACACTCCATGAACGACGCATAAATAATGTTTTGGTGAACATTATTAAAGACCAGATAACTTTGAATGAACATTTGTTGAGAACCTTGCCAGAACATTAGCCAAAGTTCTGAGAAACATTAGTTAGTTGAGTATCTGAGTTATAAATTGTGGTCTAACATATTTTGTTATGCAATGACATTAACATATATACACGAGCGTTTGCATCCACATTGTGTAGAGAATGTTACAGGCCTTACATCGCACAAAAAGACATGCACCTCCTATAACTTTGATGATCCCAACACATATGTCAGTTTCTGAAGACCCAACAGTCTGCAAGGAAGGCAGACATCATGGCGACCTCTTTTATTTAACCACTGTATTACTATCCAATGTGTGCAAAAACAACAGGAAGTATGAAAACAGACTATGAACAGACTGTTAAATGCAGTTGAATGGAACCATGGAGACCGAGATCAAGACATTGCATTGTTTATTTATAGTTTATTTACAATCACATAATCTCTGTGCCGTCGCACTGGCAAACGGCAACTGTATCCTTATCAAAACAACACCTACACGTTGTTGCGAGTCGCAACAGTCTGCAGTTTGCCAGGAGGTGAAAGAGTAAGACGGTGTGAGGTAGGAAATCAGTTGTGGTAGTTCAAAGAAGCTGTGGTCTTACAAATGAAGAGCATGCAGGAACACGCTCACACACACACACACCCTTGCTGCGCTGTCCCCTTTTACCAGTGTGTTATGTGAAGCAACGGCAGACACCAGTACAAGTCTATTTTTAGCAAGTGCCTGCAAGACGCAAGCACATATGTTAAAATGCTGCTCAGCTGTGTTGCGCGGTTAGCTTTGCATTGCTATCTTTTGCTCAAGATTTTGACTGGTAATAGGAGCATGTTATTTGAAATGTGCCTATTTTTATGCACTTGCAGAATGTGCAGACTGGAGGGTCCATGTTAGGCGTTCTGCTAGTGTGTGATGCTGAACACAGAAAACCTTAAACACAAAAATACATTGTCAAACCACATTCAGAGAAAATTCTCAAAGACTCTTCATGGCAAAATCAAACAATTGCCTCACAACCATTTTATCTGTGGACAAAATCAAACAATGCAATTTCAGATCAATATTATGAACACTACAGATCATGTGTGAGACACTACATAAAAAAATGGAGAGCACTGAATGCAAAGCATGCAGTTACAGAAAAAAAAGTATATTGTAACAAAGTAAACTAATTTTACAGTTACGTAAAAAAGTATAGTTATGACAACGTACAGTAGTATGGTGGATAAGTGGTATACTGTATGCACTGCAAGTGTAGTATTATAATGGATATTGTATATAGGCCAATCAAAGGTCTGTATATTCAGCACTTGCAAAAGTGCAAAAGCCAAAAAGGTTACAGTACAAAACTCAAAATGAAAAGCATGTTATAGTCACTCAGAAGATTTGTGCAACTGCAGAATCAAGGTCAATGAGAGATTGTGTTTTAGTGAGTGAGAATGTGTTTAGAGTTTTGAAAAAAGAGTGCATGAGATTTGCAAACAGTGTTTTAAGTACCTGAACTTGTTTAATGTTTTACAGAAAAAGGGATTTATTCGATAAATTTGTTTAGGCTGTTGAGAATTTGGTTCAGAGAATGGGGTTTAGTGTTTTAGCAATTCAGAAAAACTGTATAATGTTTTAAATGTCTGTTGTGCTTTAAAATTGTGATTTTGGTCTGTCCCAATCTTTACATTGCTATAGCTTTAATTTATTTTGATTTCAGTTTTTATATATATATATAGAGGTTCGGTAGAGGTTCACTTATATTAATAAAGTTTTTGCACAATATATATTTCAAAACAAAAATGATTCAGACACACCAGATATAATTGTTGATATTTATTTACTAGTGGGTGCAGGACACTATAGTTCATTTATGTAAGTGAGGATAGCAAAATAAAAGTGAACTGTGACATTATACCCAAAAATTCTTCTACCAGTAAATGTATAATGATTACTGAAGTGGTTTTAAGGCTTGTCAGTAAACGGCCACTTTTATGATTGGCTAACGTTGTTGCATAGATAAAAGTATCAACGGCCACTCATTATTGGACAGGAGTAAGTGTCCATATAAAACCTTAATTTACAGACAGGGCATTATGAAATCATTTATTTATGGTTTGTGATGTAGCCGCTGTCAGATCCAATAAAGCTGATTGATTCATCTGAACTCTCCATTACTGTTAGGTTTCTGGTTGCATCAACGAGGAAACGGGATTTCAGTGCAGCAGACTTTATTAACAATAAACTTAAAGAAACGCTCGGGAGACTAAGAACAAGGACTTTCTATTCATTACTAAAATTCTAATTGTTTATGTACCAAAAATGTGTAATATTTAGCTCTGGCACACATTTCATGTGCATGGTTTCCTACCGTTATAATATTTTTTTTAAAGGTGCATTGCGCAAGTCTCTGAGTTTTTGCAGAACTATGCCCCCTCTGGCGGCAAGCGAAACTGCAACTCTCCATTTGTTGAAAGCCTTCCCTATGTTTACTCACGCCTCTCTGACTCCAATTTGGCCCTTTTGGTTGCACTAGACAAAAGTTTTCTTTTTTTTGATCTTACGTGGAGTTTGCGTTGGTGTTTGAAATGAACTACAAGCCGTTCTCTTAGAATCCATCTTCTACGGAGAATGGCGGCGAATACACAAACCTGCCAGACATAGCCAGGTGAGCGTGCCGTGAACGCGCATGACGTCACGCCCAGTCTCAAATTCCGTCCCGAATCCCTCTTATTTATTTTACTGTACAGGATTATAGAGACAATCGCAGTGATCACAGAAGGGCTCATTCAGCCCATCAGGCAATTGTTTAAGCATGTATTGGTTAGAAAACGGGTATTTTTAACATGAAAAGTTGCGCAATGCACCTTTAACATTCTTTAAAGCTGTGGAACACAAGGAGTGACATCATTTAGACCCTCTCCACATCATGGTGGGAAGATAAGTAAAAATGTACAAATATTGCAGTGTTGACTACATTCATCATGCTGCAAAATTCAACCCTGTAATCAAGTTATTAAAATGAAAATGATCAATGAAATATTTGTCTTTATTTTAATGGGAAATATACGTTTATTGATAACTATAATCCAGCATTTGGTCCCAAATTAGCTAGCCCCCTCTGAGTGACATGTTAATCGGCTAAATCATCAACCCTGTTATACGCACTCATCCTGCCATAGGGTCCGTTTCATTTTAATGCTGAGATTCAAGTTGTATTCCAAGTCCCAGATTTTAGAAATGAATAGAAAATCAAACCGCTCATAAAATATTTAGCTTGACCTCCTGTGTCATTTCATAGTGGTCAAGCACATTTTTAAGTATCCTCTTTATTTGTCAGTTTTGAGTCATGTTTTACACCCTATTTGTAGAATGATTCTAATATAGCTTCAGGGTATTAGACTCTCAAAGAAGCTCTTTCATTCCCTAGTATAGCAGGTGAGGCTTTTACTAAAGTCATTGGAGGATGAGAGGGCTCTATTTCTGGAGTTTTCTTTGTTGAATTAATTTTGTTTATTTATGCATGCACCTCCACATGAAAGCATCCCGCGGTCCCTAGTGGAACTGATGAGTTGTGGAATGAGAGGCGTTTTAGCTCTCTCTTTCTCGCACTCTCTCTCTTTCTCTGTCTGATTCACTTCTCTCACTTCTTCTGTTCTTTGGACCCGTTTTTCCTTCTGTCTTCCTTTGCTGATGAATGGAAAGGTCACTAAAGCGTTCATTCCCAGTGTGGTTGTGTTTTATTGAACGTGATGAATAGATTTGTGTCGTATCGATTCCTCTGATCAATAGGTAGAGTGTTCTGAGAACTACAGAGGACTCTAATGATTGTTAGTAACCCAATTAGCTGCAAAAACCAGATTATGAATTATTCATGCCGTTATGCTTGCCTGCCATATCAAAAATAAACTAAACACATTATTATCAACCTGATTAGTGGTGAGCAAGGTCAATGAATGTCAGTTTTCATTATTAGTTTCATGACTTAAAATGTGGCTCGACCTTCATAATTTTTTGAGCTATACAGCAAACTGTCCAATTAGTGAGTTTACACAAAGTCCCTTTAAAGGGATAGTTCATCCAAAAATTAAAATTCTGTCATTAATTACTCACCCTCATGCGATTCCAAACCTGTAAGACTTTCGATCATCTTCAGAACACAAATGAAGAACTTTTTAATGAAATCTGAGAGCTTTATGTCCCTCCATTGACAGTTACACAACTACCGCTTTCAATCACCAGAAAGGTAGTGAAGACATCATTAAAGTAATCCATTAAAGCAATGTGAGTGCTTTGTTTGAGCAAAAAATTTAATTACCACTTATTTACAAAAATTGTATTCACGAGAGCACTACGTCACATGCGTGTTATGTTGATTTGAGAGCAGATGTTGTTGTGAACGTGCATTGCAGATTCATATTTAGTAAATAAAGTGGTAAATAATGGTTTTTTGCATAAAAAAATCACTTGTGTCGCTTCATAAAATTGAGGTTAAACCACTAGAGTCACATGGATTGCTTTAATGATGTCTTTACTACCTTCCCGGGGCTTGAAAGTGGTAGTTGCGTTGACTGTCAATGGAGGGACGGAAATCTCTCAGATTTCATCACAAAGATCTTCATTTGTGTTCCGGAGATGAACAAAGGTTCAACAACATCAGGTTGAGTAATTTATAACTGAATTTTCATTTTTGGGTGAACTATGCCTTTAAGGCAAGTCATTTCAGTTGGCGGCCATCTTTGAAACGCATCTGGTGCAGTCATTTCAGTCATGCAAGTACAGCTGCTATCTCCTCGAATAGGGAAACATCAAATCCTCCAAAGCTGTTCACCACACTCACGAGTACATTTCATTTTTGAAATCAACTATGAAATCTGACAACTGTCTCATAAATTTCGGTTCTAAATGCTCAAATCATGACAAAAAAAAGGATTTTTTCAGGCTGGAACGGCCAATGCGCACGTGCAGTCCTTAGCGCACGTCTCAGAACGCTGAGTTTCTCTATAGCAAGCGGAGCTTCTAACGGCAGCTGCAGTGACACAATGATTTTACCAATTGCCAATTGGCTCTTTTATTTAGAAGGCGGGACTTATTCCACCATGTTGTGCATTGCACTAAAGTCTTTGGTTTACATCACTTGTAAGTAGCCTGGTTGACACCAGACCCTTCTCATTCGTAACTGAGAGTGGGTCTTGGGAAGGTTCATTCACAGCCCATTTCCAAAGGGACGTCGCTCAAATGCCTCTGGGCGCAATTGGACAGACCTAAAACCAATCAGAGCGATCGTCATCGTGTAAAGCCCGCCTCAATGTTTGTGATTGGTGCCCCGATTTGGAAAAATTGGAAATGGGCTTGAATGGGCTCTTGGGCAGACGGACTTGCAGAGCAAATCTCAAATTTGCCGGAAGTTCGTCAGGGTTTTCCCAGGCTAACTTGTAAGGGAAATGCTATGTCAAATTAAACTTTTATTGAAATAGTCCTGACTTTTAATCTGTAATGTACCTCATTAACATTGAAAAGGAGGTGTGTTTGCACTGAACAAATAGCAATGACTTAATTTACATATGTAAATTCCGTTGTATTTAGCAGCTACTTTTGCTGATTTGCGGATGATTAGTGAATAAGGCGAAATGCCACATGTAACGGTTTAGTGCGTTTGCCTCAGAGTGAGAAGAGAGGTTAAGGAAAGATAGATGGACAGATGAGCGGTTGGTCAAATTCAGCTGGGACTACATTTTTCATAACTCTGTCAGGCGTAAACCTGCCATGGCTTTCAAGCAGCATAAAATCAATGAGTGCACCATTAACCTGCGATTGCACCGGTTCACTCCACCGCTGCCCCCCCATAGTCCATGACCGCATGTGAACACCTCACACAGCTGTGAAAAAGTAGACAAATAGACGGAGAGCGGTTTATGTACAGTGACAAATAGAGGAACATTAGAGAAACAGAGATACAGCTCCAGAAATGTTGTATTCTACATACTTGTTCCAAACTGCTATGAGATTGAATAATATATGTTTGAAATCCCACATTACAGTGAAAAAAAGATCTTTAAGGAATATTGTGGGTTATACATCTTAATATATACAATATATATATATTATATATATTCTTTTTTTTTAATGGACTGGTTTATTTAACCTTTTGACAAAATATTTTAAAAAATTATAAAAGTTTGCATATGTTTTAGGTTTTGTATCATATTTGATACATCAGTTGCTGATATTTACATGGAGAAAAAATAAGATGAAATTCTGATAACTTGTAAATATTTGTATTTGTAAAAAATAACTTGTTTTAATATTAAATTAAGCGATCTTGAGATTGTAGAAAGGCACTATATAAAATAAACATTATTGTAATCATTGAGATACTTATAACAGTAGCAGACTACTTGCATAAAATGCATATAAATATCAGTTGTCAATATCTCCTAAAATATGTCTTTATTTGTATTTTTATTCTTATGATTATTTTTAAATGCTTAGTTTTATGATCAAAGCGCTGTAGTTTTGAGGTCAAAACATATAATGGAATTAGAGTCAGAAATGAACGGTGGCTTGGGGTAAAAATGCCCCCAGAGATAAGTGGGGCAAAAAATGCCCTTGCACGATTAAGCTAGATCTATTACGGCTATCGTGATTAAAGTGAAATATGACTTTTAATTAGGCATTACATTTACAGTAGATTTGCTTAAATTGCATCACGTTAACGCGTGGTTTGCAGCGTTGAGCATTATAACCAATCACACACGTTTCTGTTGAACTTGTGAATGCAATGTCCAATCAGAGGGGTTTTGGTCCGTCACCGCGGAGATCACCGAATATGTATGTGCGCGCACTCACTGACTCAATTCTCAATCCGCATTCGCTAATTCTCTCATCATCATCATCATCATCATCATTATACAAGAAAGTGCAGACAAGATGTAAGTGAGAGATTAATTTAGCCATGTAGACAGCTTCAGATTAGACTGAAGTCATGGACCGCTTCAGCGCTCTTTGCTGGCTTTCTTTATGTAATTTATTCCCAGTTTGAATAATCGTCTTGTTTTTTATGCTGCTGAAATAACCAACATGAAGTTATGATTTTTTTTATCAGTTAAAATCAATAAACAAATTCATAAATGGTTCTTAGCTTGTTTAGTCTGTAACCAGAATATGTAAAAAAAATTAAAAAGAGCAACTTTACAGCTAAGCTAAAATAAATTGTATTGAACCTGGAATATTCCTTTAAGTCTTTATAAAGTAATGCACTTACAATTGAAGTCTATGGGGCAAGTTAAACCAGAAATGTGAACCCCCGTAGCTCTTATATGAATTGTTCAATTAATAAATGTGTTTTTTGATCTTTTTGGTCTAAATCATCCTTTCACTCAAAGAAACTTCGAGACATATGCATAAACATGAGGTTGAAACTCATCCGGAATATGCTTTTTCTAGAACAAGGCTTTTTCCCAAAAATCTAAATCTCTTTGAGGGTTGAGGTTTGATGGATTTTTAGTGGGGGATTATTAAAGAAGCTCCCTTTGTCTTTTTGCTGCATACTGTACACTTCAAGCGTCTCACACGGCTGTTATATATTATTCATGTGAGAATTACGTAACGGTGCTTTCATTGTGAAATGTCATGAAGATTCAGAGGAGTTTGTTCAGCATCAGGTTCACAGATCTGATCGTGGATGGAAAAGACAGTTGCACTTTATACTGCCATAGACAATCAACCGTCACTCTGCTTTGTTCTCCTGCTGGAAAACGCGCTGTGGAGCGCTGAAAGGCCCTCGGTGTGTTTTATGTGTTTGATCACGATGTGTCCCGGTTGCAGTGGTGTGTGTGGGCGTGGGTTCGTGCGCTGATGTGGAGGCAGGGTGGAGGTTGCCTGCACCTTTGCAGAAGAAGGTGGAAAGTGGGTGAGTCATCCAAAATTAAACCACAAAAGCAAGAGAGGATTTGTGCGCTGTGGGGCTGCGTCTGCACACACACACACACACACACACCCGATGATGCAGGTTAATTAATGATTAACCTGCCATTTGATGGAATAATGAAATGCCGTTTGTCTAAATTAAGATTTTTTTTTATTCACTACTCAAAATCACAAAACAGGGTCAGACGCCTGTCCGACTAACCCCAGATTAGTCAAACAAATGGTGTGAAATGGACATTTATTTGTTTTTTTTATATGTGATTCAAAAGCTTTTTTTTTTTTTAGCTATAACAAACGATACGATTTAAAACGAAGTAAAGCAAACTGATTCAGAAACTTTTTAAAATGCCGTTTTAAACTTTTAGATTTAAAGAAATAGATTTCTTAAAATACTTCCCCTAATATTTCTCAATTATTATTTTTAATATTTAAATGATTTTTTTAATTAAATTGAAATATATACATATATTTAGAATGTTTTTGTTTATATATGCATATTTATTAAATGCTATATTATATGAGTATATATGCAAATATTTACATTTATTTTTTATAAAATTGATTAAAAATTACAAAAATAATGAATATATTGTTTATATATATAGTATATATATATTATACAATATTTGTATATGTATAAAAAATATTAAATATATATATACATATACAGTATAGCCTATGTATATTAAAACAAAAAAAAAAAAAAAATATTTGTATACAAAACATTTTTTGTACGTTTTAATATACATATACTGTATATATATATTGAGCCTATATATTTGCAATTTTTTACCTGTATATATATATATATATATATATAGTATATGTATGTTAAAACTGACAAAAATAATTGTATATGTATATACAAAATTACAAATATATATATATTATAATTTTATGTAAGATTTATTATATATATATATATATACATATAGAATTTTTTTTGTTTATATGCATATTTATTATTATTATATACACACAAATATTTACATGTAGTTTTTATAAACATATTTAAAAGTAATTTATTTGTATATATATATATATATATATATATATATATATGTATGTATATTACATTTTTTATTAAACATCCATTATTGACTACAAGATAAAGATTCATTATTTCCAATAAAGCGTAGTTGAAATAGCAGGATTTCTAATCCACTCTTTGAGAAGCGAATGGATCGTTTCCCATCATCAAGTTCTTGTTCCTCAGAGGTGATCTTATCGTCTGTCATATCTCAAAGCTGAGGGTAGAGGAAAATGCGGTGAGCCTCTGAGGAGGTGACCCTGTCAAAGTCCCAGACCAGAAGACACGCGTGTCAGCCTGTCGTCCCGCTGCGCTCCTGATGCTGGAGTCCATGAGCGTGTGCTGGTCAAGAGATGTGGCGCCCAGTGCAAAACGAGATCAAAATGAGTAAAAGAGTGTTTGTAGCAAGGGATTGGTTATTGCCGCCTGCATGTATGACTGTTTTAGCACTCAAATTGCTTTCCGACGTCTGAGCTGTCCTCAGGGAAATATGGGACGCAGAATCAGCGTGTGAAGAGCGGACACTGAGCCGGCTGATGGATTGGATTGTGAGATGTGTCTCTTTGTCTCTTTTTTTGAAGGGGGATGCGGTGTGTGTGCGTGAGTGTGACCACCAACGTTTATAAAGCAATATGAGTTTCTGAAACCCCAGAGGTGTTGTCAGGCTGTGAAAAATGTTGTTAAGTCTCAAGCACACCAGTGAGACCAGCAGGTTCTGGATGAGCATCTAACATGTGTCTCAGGTTAAAGGATTCCTTCACATACAACTTAAGGTTCTGTCGTCATTTACTCTTCCTTATGTTTTTCCAAACCCATTCATTCTTTGAAACACAAATGTCTCCATTGGAAATTTTCCACCAAATCTTTCACACTTAAAAAAGTTCTTAAGACATTGTAAAAGTAATGGTACGGACCATTTTTGACACCTTTTATGGTGATTTTGAATCCTCTTTGAGACGTGAAAGCTTCAGTACCCGTTCTTTGTAATTACATGGAAAAGAGCGACTGGTACAGTTCTTCAAAATCCTCATTTTGACAGCACTCCCGAGCTTTAGACTGCCAGGTTGTACCTAGGAGCAAAACACTTGGATGAATGGCTATGTAGATCAGGTGAGGATGTGGAAACACAAGATCTGGGTTGCGTGTCTGACCTCAACAAGGACCAATAGCAGGAAAAGTAGCAGGAAAATGATCACGACAGTTTTATCACCCCTATTCCCTTGAGAAATGCAACCCAATCATAGGTTTTTCTAGGACATCTATCTCTTAAGTCTCTTTGGATACAAGGGCTTTTCTCTTTGGAAAAGTATTTGCTAAATGCTAGAACTAAGTAATAATTTGATTCAGTAAGGATGCATGAAATTGATTTCAAGACAAGACATTTATAACGTTGCAAAAATTTCTGTTTCAAATAAATGCTGTTATAAATCTGTTTATCAAAAGAATCCTGAAAAAAAGACATTGTTTCCACAAAAATATGAAGAAACTTTTTAACATTGATTATAATCAGAAATGTTTATTGGGCAGCAAATCAGCATATTAGAATGATTTCTGAAGGATCATGTGACACTACTGTAAAAATAAAAATTTTATTTTTTTTAGTACAATCAACTTGGATGTTTAAGTCATTTCAACTTAAATAACATTAAATGACTTAAAAAGGTTGAATCTTGTATAACTTGTAAAAAAAAGTTATTACTACTAACTATAATTATTAACTTATTTTGATGATTTAAAGCAATGTAAAACCATACGTTCTCATTACCTTTTTTCAGTGCTGAAGACTGGAGTAATGATGCTGAAAATTCAACTTTGACCACAGGAATAAATTACATTTGAAAATATATAACAATAAAAAACAGTTATTTAAAATTGTAATAATATTTCACAATATTACTCTGTTTTTACTGTATTTTCGATCAAATAAAAGCAGGCTTGATTATAAGAGGCTTCTTTCAGAAATATTAAAGACCTCTTACTGACCCCAGAATGGTAGTTTAAAAATGTGCTTGCCTCATTTATTGGCTGTTAAGCGTCTCAAAGAAAACTAGTTAGCCCTCGAATACTGTGCAAAAAATTTGATGGCATGAACCTTGCAAACGTTGCCAAATTCAGCGACTGTCTTTTTATTAAGTGCTAAATGTAGCAGCCTCTGCCACCTTGTAAACAGAGCTTTATTTCCCGGTGGACTGATAAAATCCTGTGCACCCTGACTCCTGGAAATGGCATCCAGCCAGACAGTTAGATCAGAACTTGCTCTTTGATGTGTGCGATCTGAAGCCTGCCAGTGAACTAGGTCAGATACGGCCCTTATTTTCCACATCTTATACAGTGTTATCAAACCCTTTGCACTATTTGGTACAGGTGTTTAAAACACTGCGTTCTGGATTAATGTAGTTATTAATCCAGTAAATATTAATGTGGGAATCCCAATCCCATAACTCCCCAAACCGGAAGCAAGCAGTGAGCCTTGAAGAGATCGGAGCATGATGGATGATGTAGTCCAAAATATGATGTGCTTCCGGCTTCTCTTGCCCATTTTCTGAGAGCTGGGTCTCTCTTGTTGTGTGTACAGAGGACAGGCAATGAATTATTAAATGTGCAGTGTTTGAGCAGAAATAGAAACCTGCCTTCAGAAGTGTGAAAATATTGCTCATCAACAGGGAAAGGGGACGGGGTACATCGCTTTGTGTTAAAGAAACTGTGTGCTGTACTTGTGTAAACGATTCTTGACAATGATCTATTTATCCATCAACTGATTGTATTGTGGTCACATCTGAATAAGTTTAACATGCGCATATCATTAATGTACTATTTATTTATTTTAAATGTATTTTTCTAGTTTCTTTTTTTAAATGTTATTTTGTTCTGTTTAATTTACTTTTTTTTCATTTTAAAATGTAATTTCTACATTTAAATGTTGTAATTTTACTTAAAATTGATTTATTTTGTGTTTAATTAAAAAATATTAAGTTTACCTGTTTTTTTTATTTAAATAAAATTTCTGCATTTTAAATTTAAACTTTTAACTTCAAATGAATTTATTTTCAGATTGATCATTTTACAGTGTTAAGTTTAAAATGTATTTTTGCTTTTCATTTTAAAATAAAATAAAGTTTTAAAAGTGAACATGAAGCTATTGCTTTTTTATTTTTATTTCTTTCTGAACATTTTAACTTTAGAATTCTTATTTTAATATTTTAAGCTTAATATTATATTGTTTGTTTAAAATTTCATTTATTTTTGCTTTTATTTTAAGATAATTTTTTTAAATTAACTTAACCTTTAGTAGACAAAGATACTTTTAAATGTGAACATAATAGTTATTTTTTCCTTTTTATTTAATTTTCAAACGTATTCATATATTTATTTTTTAACTTGCAAGACAAGTTTAGAATGTATTTTTTGCTTTTCATTTTAAAATAAAAAAGTAAGTACATTTTCTTTTCTACTTTTATTAGAGATCATTTTAAAAGTTTTTTATTACATTTTTTATTTATTGATACATTTATTTTATCCAAACAAAGGAAACTAGATTAGGAACAGGTGAACATAATGAACTGATCAATGAGTAACCGTAGCAACTAATTAACAATGGGAACAGGAACTAAACACAGAAAGAAAACAAAGGAACTAAAGAAAACACAAACATAACATAATTGTTATATGTACATTTTAATTTAAAACATTTTAATTGAAATTTAAAATGTAAAAATTTAAAATGTTGTTTATGGTAAACAATTTTTTTTACTTTTTTTATTTACATTTTTAATTTTAAAATGTATAATTTAGTTTAATTTACTTTCGCTTTTGATTAGAGATATAAAGAGTGAACAGATAATGATTGCAAGTGAGAGTGGCAAATAGGATGGGACTTGAACCTTTGTCAGTCGTATGAGCACCACAGCTCATCACATCAACCGCCGCACCACATCTCCAACTGATATTGTTTTTCTTCTACTATAATACACACTTGACACACAGAATGCGCTGATGGATGGAATGTAAACTACAGATGGCAATACTCCGTTTTTTCTTCTCAAATTGGTGTGTTGTAAAGTGGAAAAGCCCACTCCCCGTGGCTGTTACTCGGAGATGTAATGATGCCGAGTGGTCAGGATCCCAAACAGGAGTGCTGGGACGGACAATCAGAGATTAGTCTCGGATCAAAGTGATTGCCACCCCTCACACGCTTACTCAGCACTGACACTGAAGCATAGGGAAGGGATTTGTCACTCTCACGCTCAACGTGCTTCAAACGATGCCTGTGATGGAGAGAGAAGCAACATTTCCAGGCTTTTGACTTTCCCACAGCCTGAAATAGCCTTATGTGAAGTGTGCCGAAGCCTCGGTGAAGCAGCACGTCTGACTAGTTTAGAGTTAAGATGCTTTATGTGAAGTTAAGCACTGAAATAATTTTAATCTGCTTTGAGCAGATGTACATTAGGACATGTGGAGACAAATTCAGTCAGCATCGTAAAAATCCCATTTGGGTGTTTTTACGGTGTACGTGAGGCGTTTATGAGAAGCCCTCGAGTGTTTACTGATAAAGCCTGCAGTGACTGTAAACTTCAAAGAGCTGAAGACCTCAACAAAGGTCGTTTTACAGTATTAAAGAAGTTCTTAATGCCAAAAAACATGTTCGCTAGTGTTTGGGATGTTCCTGTAATACTGCAGTTTGCCAAGATACAGATCCATTTTCCAAACCGCTTGTGCAATGTAGGGTTTTTTCCCCATTCATTTTTAAATATGAATTTTGAAAAAGTCTTTGTTAAGTAAGGCATATTGTACATCCAGCCGGTTGTCGCAGAATAAATTCTGACTGTGTGATCAGGACCCCGACCCCTGATTTCTGTGATCTAAGCTGAATTTTCAGCATAATTTCTCATCATATTGGGAAATCATTCTAATATGATGATTTGATGCTCAAGAAACATTTATTATTATTAAAAAAGTTGAAAATGGTTGTGCTGCTTCATATTTTTGTGGAAATCATGATACTTTTCTTCAGTTTTTTGATGAATAGAAAGTTTAAAAGAACAGCATTTCTTTGAAACAGATCATCTTTACTCTGATCAATTTAATGCATCCTTGCTGAATAAAAACATCAATTTCTTAAAAAAAATAAAATAAAATCTTACTGCCTCCAAACTTTTGAACAGTAATGCACACTATTGTTTGAAGTTTTGGTCTATCTAACAATGTTAAAAAAAAAAAAAAAAAAAAAATCATATTAAAATGTTTATGTGACTGAAAACTGGAGTAATAATGCTGAACATTCAGCTTTGATCACAGGAATAAATTACATTTTAAAATATATTATATCAACCGCTACAGCGCCAAAAGTTACGGACTGCAGCTTTAACTCTACAATAAGTAAATCCACTTTATTACGGCTACCGGTAATTACTCTTCGACAGCGATGCCATAGAAAACACAGAATTCTAAAGCTGCACACTTGTTTCTCTGGTGCATTAGGTCTACAGAACATAATTTTTAGCGGTCATAATTACTATAATAAGTACCTTCTTAAAGGGTAACTCTCGCCAAAATGCAACCTAAGGTCTTTTGTTAATCTACCCGAGGCAAACTTTCGTGTAAAAGCATAAGTAGAATGGAAACGCCACTTTTAAGTTTGACCGTATTTTCGTTTTCGGTCAAATTGCCTTTTGAATGGGAGTGATTGGGGCACGACTATGATAGCATCAAAAATTGCTATTTTTAAAACACCAAGAAGGCTCGACACAACATGAAACTTTGCTCGCAGTATCACCAGGGGCTCTACACATGAACTCCAGCATTGACAACATTGTGTACACAGAGTTTACTAGAAAGAAAGATTTTGAACAACTCACTGTATCTGTGTCCGCCGGCATTTTGTCAATCAAAAATAGTCGATCACGGGTAGATTAACAAAAAGACCCTAGGTTGCATTTTGGCGAGAGTTACTCTTTAATAGAGTATGCGATTTCGGACGTAACCTCTGTCTCACGCCGCCTTCACACTGGCAGTTGAAATCAGCTCCGTAATACGCAATACGCCCCCAGCGGACGTCGTACTACACCGTTGAAAAGCTTCGGAAGCGAGTAGAACAAAAATGGCGGAGAGATTAACGGTTGATTTTGTCAGTGTCAGAATGTACAATTCTGTATGATCTCTCTGATGAGGGTTATAGAGACATTAATCGGAAGGCTGCTGCGTGCCGTGCGTGGAGGAAAGTTCCCCAGGACGTTGAAATGTCAGGTCGGCTAAATGTGATATAGTGGTATATAGGGCTTTTAATTGTATTAACTGCCCTAATAACGTTAGAAAATCATGAAAATAAAAAAATGACATGACAACTTATCGTTAGAAAATCATTATTTATTTTATTAAAAGTTGAGAATTCAGGTTTGTTTATCAGTACCATAGCAACGCTAACTTCCGCTGGAATTGTCGGATAGGAACCGTCCGTAGCCTTTCGCAAGAGTTCAATTTTTTGAACGCATCCGGATGACCAACGGACACGATTTTTTTCGCACCGCACTCGTTCGGACCCGGTTCGCATGCGGTCTGCGAATCTCCATAGGAAATGAATGACTTCCGGTCGTTTCGTAGCCGTATCGGAGCTGATTTCAACTGCCAGTGTGAAGGCGGCGTCAGTGAAGCCCCTCCGTCTGAAAAGCGCACTGTGCTCTGATTGGTCAGCAGGAACAGTGTGTTGTGATTGGTTAGCCGTTTCAGGCCTGTTTTGGAAATGTCACTTATCATATCATAACCGTGAGTTTCAACACAATACTAAATCAACTCAACCAGGCCTCACCCCTTTTTTTGCCTATGTCTAGGGCATAAATTATTTAAAAGAGGAATATTGTCACATGTTCATTCCCGGAAGAAACCATTGTAGGCGTTTCAGGGAGTTCAGAAACAGTGTTACTGATATAGAGAATAACTCCATTTGCAGTGACTTTGTAACTTTGCAGACCTTTTTCACATTCAAACAGCAACATTACACACAAAGAGAGTTGAACATGTAAAAAAAGCATAATAGATCCTCTTTAATGCATAGTATGGGGTTTGTTTAAATCTCCGTCGCTAAGCAATAGTGATAGTGAAGCTTGCTGGCAGGAGATACCATGACCTATAACTGCTGCCAGCTTGCTGAAATCTGTTGATACAGTAAGTGTAAACACACACATGTGGTCTTGGTGTACAAAATCGTCACACTGCACTGGTCAATCCCGTCCGACCGTCAACCACAGTGTTGTGAAGAAGTGTCCAGATGGTCCTCCACAGTGTAAACCCACAGGCCACGGTGCAGGGACGGTGTTAAATGGCTCTCCTGTCTGAGAAATACCCAACAGCAACGACTCACCCAGTTCTGAAATGTCGGGGTCAGTCGGGGACTTGTTCTGCAGTCTCTCTGAGGATATGGATTGAGGGGTTTTCCGCTCTCGTAATGAGATTTATCCGCATGGTGAGCCGAAAGATGGGGAGAGGGATGAGGAAAGCATGAAGAGCAGCAGGAGGCTGAACTCCCTCATTCTCACGAGGGCCTGTTTTGATGGAGTTTAGCTGTCATATTAGCATGACTAGCGATTTGTTGAGTGCATGTGACGCGGTGTCCGTGATTCCAACAGCAGCTCTGAAATAGGAACGTGGAACATTTATTGTCACACACTACAGTTTCAGAGCCTCAAAAGAGTCTTTACTGTCTATATAGGTAACATATAATCTCTGAAGAAAGCTAACCGTTAGCATTGACAGTTGTTCGGCTGGTGTGGGATCACCTCTATGGATGTAACCTGCTCTGTTGGCATTTGTTGACATGTTTTTGAGCCAACCACCCAATTACTATAGAGCCACAGGAAAATAATTTCATAACAGCGCTGATTGGTTAATGACACCACGATAATAAACACAAGAAGTCTACACTAATCAGTGTTATTTTAGTATTATTTATATACTATTATAGTTTTATTAATATTAATCTTTTAAGTTTATTAATTTTAGTTTATATATTAATTACTCTTTGCTCTTTTTAAATATTACTACTTATGTATTTGTTTTTATTTCACTTTTAGTTTGAGTTTTAATTTATTTTAAGTTAGTCATTTTAGAGCTTCGATTTATTTCAGTTAGATACCAAGGCAACATTTCTAATTTATTTCATCTATTATTTTTATTTAATTTTTTAGCTTCATTTCAATTAACAAAAAGATTTTTATTAGTTTTAGTTGTAAGTTTACCATAACAACCATGCTTTAGGCTCTGTGTGATAATTGTCACCATTATGTTCAGTTGACAGTTTAGTTTCATTTTCATGGACTCTTATAATTATATTTCTCTTTGTTGCCCTCTGCCTTTGTTCCTGTTTGTATGTCATTCATCTGCTGTCATGGTTATTATATATACTGTATAGTATCATCTGGATCCAATAGGATCCAAAGTGTAATTATGAAATCGCAACACTATTTTTGCGTTATGCTGACTTTAAAGGGGTCCTATTATGCCCTTTTACGAAGTCTTGATTTTGTTTTTGGGGTGTACTAGAATATGTTTTTATGCTTGATTGTTCAAAAAACGCATTATTTCTCCCATATTTTACATTATTAAAGCAACTTTTTGCCCGGTCTGTCTCGAACGCGTTGTTAGTTCCTGTTTTGATGAAGCCACTCCTTCCGAAATACGAAATGTGCCGTGATTGGTTTGATGGGTCAGTGTGTCGTGATTGGCAGCGCTTATTGCGTGTTTGGGAAATGTACCGCCCCTCCATAACTGTGAGTTCTGCTCTAGTGTAAATATTAAGGATGGCATCAATTTCAAACCAATTCGAGCCCGATTCAGACCCTGACAATGTTAACAAAGAAGAGGATCATGCAGAACGGATTTCACAGGACATTTCAGAGTGGTGTGTTTTTTGTAATTTTCTTATACATTATAGATATGATGTTATCCACCATTTAATCGTGATATTTTTCAGAAAACTATGGTAATACAAACAGTAATCGATCACTAAACCATGGTTAATTTTCCTAAGGAGCGGTGAAACGTCTTACAAAAGCGAAAGCTTACAAAAGCAACAGAAACAAGCTTTTGGAAAATGGATTCTGTTCAATAAAATATCTCCCATTGGAGTGGACTTTGAGCTTTGTAAACTTGCAGATCTTTTTTATGCTTAAACAGCAACATTACTCGCTAACTAAAGTTGAAAATGTGTAAAAGCATAATAGGACCCCTTTAATAGAGGTTATGCAAATTAAACCGAATAGAGCATCAGTGCTGTTTATTTCTCTAGCATTGTCCCAAAAATATGCACACAACTGTTTATGTGAATGTTTACAGTGTTGTGCGATTAGACTTGGGTTTGGGGTAAACTCATCACATTCAGCTTGTGAATTCCTGACCACAATTAAGGAAATTGTGGCAGGCCTGTAATCCTGCGGCGAGAGTTGAAAGAAGCTTTGGGTCGTTCCACGGGCCATTAGAGGATGATGGGAGGACAGGTTTGGGCAGGGAGGGAACAGCTCATCTGCTGCAAAATTTGATTACAATAAGTGAGTGTGCGCATATTTGTATGATGGGATTTAGATTGCATTCAAGGACTAGGTAACTACATTTTTGCAAAACTCCCAAAACATACCAGTACATACAATTCACTGCAGTTTCCAGCTGAAATAAACACTAGAGGCAGTAAAACCTTTATTCCTTTTCACAAATTATTGATTATTTCTGTGTCATTCCTTCCACAATACGTGTTTTGACCTCCGAACACTTTTACCATAGTGCTTGATTTGTATACTTATACATTTTGACATTTGCATCACATAACCAGCTCAATATGTGAGTCTTTTCTGTCGTAGTAAACTTGCTCAGTAGCTCATCTGGTACAGAACCGTACTTGCGATGGAGAGCGATCGTGTGCGACTCGATAAAAGAGCTAAAAGACTTGTAGAATCAAGCTAATGGCATGGTTGCTTCAGAAAATGCGTTTTTATCTCACATTTGCTTTTGCATGAACCTTTTAGCGCCACTCCCCAAATACAATACGCACAACAACTTCACGTTCATCTCTTTTTCGGATAAAACTGAACATGCTTTTAGCGCCACTCACTGGACATTTCAATTTGAAAGGGTTGTGAAATGTGCACAAAGCAACGTAATATCATTTTGCTGAAATATCGCCACAGGCATGCTTTTCCAACGAGCCTGGGTGGCAGAAACTATGCACATGGCAATGCACATAATGAGACTTTTGTCATTGAGAAATATTGTAGTTGATTTCCATCTAAATAGAGTCATTTTTCATAAGTCAAACCTTTTTTTTTGTTTGTGGTTGTATTTCTTTAAATGACGCATTTAAGCTGCTAAAAGTGCAGGTTGAAGCATAAAGAAAGCTTTTTTTCTGTGGTAATTCAGAGAAAATGCACATTGCTCTGCGACACATTGCTCACTTGCCATTTCCTCTGTGCAGAAAAATGAGCTGCTACACACACTTAGATTAAAGTTTGTGTGTGTGTGTGTGTGTGCATGTATATGTTGCGTTTGTGCGTTCATCAGCGCTGCCATGGTGAGAGATGGGAACAACAGCGATGTATGAATTGTTGCTAGAGAAACCTTCCCATGGGGAAGCAATAAACAACACACTCCTCTAAATACTTGCCCTGTTTAAAGACTCGTCCGAAGCCTAATTCTATCTGTCGGGTTTCTACACCTCCATTTATTTCAGTACTCTCCCCGCTTTCTTTCCTTTCGTCGTTTGGCTGCAGATGTTGCAGGCTTCTCAGCCGCGCTCCCTGGATCCGACGGAATATTTAGGAAATGTGCTGACAGCAGCATCAGACGGAGGAGAGAGGGAGGGAGGGAGGGAGGGAGGGATGGATTTTTGGGATGGTGGAAGGATGCAATAATATCTTTGAGAACAGCGTTTATCTCACACCGAGGCTTGTTTTATAAACCAGGCACACACATGCACGCAATTCACACCCACTGTCATAAAAATGGTGAATGCTTTCAGATTTCCATGACCTGCTTTCCTTAGTCGGTCTTTTGTCATATCCCGCTCTCTCTTTCTCAGTCTAATCCTAAGCTTTGGCCACATTTCTACTCTGGCTGCATGTGTGTTGTTTTGTGTGTGTGTTCAGAGGGGAAAGCTCAGGCCATCTTGAAAAATTGATATTTGATCCCATGTGTAAAGGAGAGGAATGAGTCCAAGCTAGCTTCACTCCAAACACCATCACTGCTCTCTTTAGTGCATGATGTATGTGCTCAACAACATAGACACAATGATGGATTTCTTCATATGCCAGGCTGGTATTTTTTATGACATGATGACTAATGTCAGGACCAGGTGCTGTTTTATAGAAAAATAGTGAGACTAAATTGTCATGCTGGATAGACTTGCCCACTGGCACTGTGAAATCTCATTGGTCCAAAATGACACATTTGATATGATACATACAGTATATACACTACTGTTCAAAAGTTTGGGGTTGGTAAGATTTTATTGTAAAATGTAATTTATTCCTGTGATCAAAGCTGAATTTTCAGCATCATTACTCCAGTCTTCAGTGTCACATTATCCTGAGTCAGAATAAAAGTGTTAATTTCTTTAAACTAGCCCCAAACTTTTGAACGGTATATATAGCCTATTATGATTCTCTGTGATTTTGTCACATAACCCAGCAGTTGTCAAACTGCTTGTTGCTATATAAGCTTGTTGCATTGCATCTGATTAGGACAAAGTATAATATCACACTACTTATAAACCATATAACTGAATGTTCATGTACCATGGTATTTACATGGTACTTCAAAGAATACCATACCATAGTAGCTACTACACATTCAAAAAACATAGTATTTAAGTGAACTCTCTTTACTCTTTGCATTAAATCATCACATGAAGCTGGACGAGAACATCATATATTACACAGTGACTTTATCTTCATGATGACTGAGACGTTAAAGCTTTGCAATGGTTAGCTTAGCTTTGCCTGTATGCCTCAACAACTAATATTAAACTTCAGATTTAATCCCCGGCATTACTGTACACAGAGACAGATTAAACGGCAGCCATGTCTGTCACTGATGTATCCAAGCAATACGAGGGGGGGCAGGTGATTCGAGACACATTTAGCTAGCGTTAAAAGCAACTGGCAGAGATAGGCTACTTTTTTAAAAAACTTTTATTTGAGTCAGAAAGTTGCTGAATGTAAAAAAAAAAAAAAAAGAAAAAGAAAAAAAGTTTTTCAGTGTTCAGTTTTTTTCTTGCTTTAGGTAGAGTATATTGGTCATAGTAGGAGCATGTGAGCTGCATGGGGTAAAATAAATAAAGGCACGCAAAGCTAAAAAAAATATATAAAACAACTGAATAATTAATGCTTGCTCCAAACCATAAACTTCCAAAGACACAGTTACCCTTTTTATATGTTAATATGTTTACTTGTTGTGTACTAATGTTTAAACTAATGTTTATTAATGTGAATTTTCATTTAACGTGCATCTATTATGCTTCTTTGGATATTACATTTCATGTAGTGTGTAATATGGCTGTTTGTGACACAACAGACTGGGCCATCTGACCAATCAGAGCAGAGTAGACCAATCACAACAGACTGGGCCATCTGACCAATCAGAGCAGAGTAGACCAATCACAACAGACTGGGCCATCTGACAAATCAGAGCAGAGTAGACCAATCACAACAGACTGGGTCATCTGACCAATCAGAGCAGAGTAGACCGTAGACCAATCACAACAGACTGGGTCATCTGACCAATCAGAGCAGAGTAGACCAATCACAACAGACTGGGCCATATGACCAATCAGAGCAGAGTAGACCAATCACAACAGACTGGGTCATCTGACCAATCAGAGCAGAGTAGACCAATCACAACAGACTGGGCCATCTGACCAATTAGAGCAGAGTAGACCAATCACAACAGACTGGGCCATCTGACCAATCAGAGCAGAGTAAGCTCTCAGAAAGGAGGGGACATTGAACAAACTGTTTCAGACACTGTGAGGAAAGAGGTGATGCTGCAGTGCATATTATGAGAAAATTAAAGTTTTTTGACCTAGTAAACTTGTTGTTGGAAACCTTAAAAAAAACATAGGATCCTTTAAAATAGCATAATAGGGGCACTTTAACAGTTTCACATTATGTAGGGCACCTTTATCGGGCAATGAGTTGCCAGTCCATCGGCAAGATGTCAAAAAATACGTTTCTTGCTTTACTATAAAATATTGATATTAAACATCTTGACATGCCTTGACCCTGTTTAAAGTCTTTTTTTCTGTTATCTCTTTCTGTCTGCAGGTGCCCTGGACGAGCCGTACGGCAGGACCTGTGTGTATGTGTGTGTCTGCAGCTCAGTGGAATGTTTTCAGATCTCCCCAAGGTGCTGATACTGGGGGCCATCGCAGCGGCCTCTGCCTTCGTGGTCACCATCCTTATCGTCTTGGTGTGTGTGGGGTGTCAGAGGTGAGTGAATACACACACAGACTGCCAACACCTCTTACCTATAATTCTAGGGTGGAGAACCAGTTGTTCATCATATTCCATATTGTAAAGGGGTCATGAACTGCATTGTTTTATAATGTCTCCTGGGGTGCACTTATAATGTTAGTATAAATTTATAAATAAAAGGCATTTTTCCTACCCTGATTTTATCCCTCTGGTTTGAACGCTCTGTTTGAAGGGGCGTGTCGGCTGTGAGACTTCAGTGTAAACGCCCACTGCTGTGATTGGCTGACATCTTCGCATATGAAATGTGGAACTCTCTCGAAAACCTTTTGCACGTTTTAACTATTACAGCTCTCAAGCTTAACTAATCGTGAAAAGTGTTGATTATAGCTTTATATTTATATATATGGCATTATAATTAGATTGTGGCATGAAAGGCTGCAGTGATGATCATTGTAGACAATCACAGACATGTTGAGCGCATGAATGCAGTGATCTCATCTTTGCAACTCGATTTCTGCACACTAACGAATGATTTCATCATAACTAACAGTGCAAACACAATGTAAATAAGAGATTTGTTGATTATAACATGAGTTTTGGCGAGAGTCCAGAACTCAGTCACTGATAAACTGGCACTATTTGATTGACAGCTCCAGCGATTGTAAAGGGAGCGTTCTTTGATCGCTTTATATATATAATTTAATCAGTTTAAATAACATATTATTTTCATCCTACAAAGAGAAACAATGTGAAGTCACTGATTTGATTTATTTCATTGATTGATTTTATTTTGACACATTTCATGATTACTGCTGTTGTAAATTACAACTTTCCACTTCAAAGAAGGCGGAGCCTCAGAGTCACACCTACCTAGTACGTCATCGCCACGGACCAATGGGAGTTCAAAGATGTTTACCAGCTGGACAACTTTTCCAGCAAGTTAGCTTTAGCAGGTTGTTTCGAACTTCCAAAACAAACTTTGGCCTGGTTTAGACTCTGGCCTCGATTATGCTTAAATGCACCTTATGCAAGACTTTAAATCAGATTTGTTATATCTTTTTTGTTACAATCTGAAATATCTAATCATGTGGCAACGTCTGAGTTGGAGTAATAAGAACTGAATTTCTTATTTCCACATGTTCTTCCTCAAAAGTACTGAAGAATCATTAATTGAAGAATTGTTAAGTAACTGGAATTTGTTAAGAGCAATCAGAAACCAAACCAGGATCCTTATGATTCCCATCCATAATGCTTCTTTCCTGAGCTGTTTGTTCGTTTGCACATGAAAGTGTTTCTGCACAGACGCGCCCCACTCATATGTCAAAAGAATGCGTCGGCTTCTTAAAAACTCTCCCCCACTCTTGTGTCAGGGCACATCCTCCTCTTTTTCTTTAGTTCTATCTCTCTTACTGTCTCTATCTCTCCTTTCCCGCTGTGGAGCGACTTGATGAATGCTAATATCACTCCTTCAGCAGATTGCGTGCCCTCTGTAGGAGCCGTTTCGCTGAGAAGTTAAGCTCTGCGTCGGATGCTCGTTTGTGACAAAGACTTTTGCTTCGAGATATTACAAGGAACGAAACCCTCAAACAAATCAGTTTCACACACTCTCAGGCATTGTTCTATTTCTGTTTTGCGTAACGTTTCACAGAAAAGAAGAATAGGGACTAGACTCTTTTGTTGCATTTTCACCACAAAGTCATGTTTGTGCTTTACTGCAAAACAACTTGCTCTGAATTGTTAGAGCATGGGAATACAAGCTAACTGTACAGAAGCCAAGTGTGTTTGTTTTAGTGTCATTCCAACGGTAAAAATAGAGGTACACTAAATACGGCTGGAAATGTGTGCTGGCATTGCAGCAAAGTCAACAGATGCGTAGCGGAAAACACACACTGAGCTCATTGTTCTGAGATACACAAATTATGATTGAGTAAAACCCCTTTCTCAGAATTGAAATGTTCCATCTCATTTCCATTGAGGGGTTAAAGGGATAGTTCACCTAAAAATCTTTCCCTCATTTACTCACCCTCATGTTGTTCCAAACTATATGACTTTCTTCTGTGGAACACAAAAGGAGATATTTTGAATAATGTTCAAGCTGCTCTTTTCTATACAATGAAAGCATATAGTGGCCATAAAATATAAAGTACCATAAAATATACTACTCATACACTACATTCTGCAGCTCTTAAATATAATCTCGCCAGGTTTGATGTCAAAGATGCCAAACGCCATTCATTCTTGCATGTTTTTATCCAATGCCAGGTTGGAAATTATTTTTTTAAACTTATAGAAAGTCTCAAATAATTACTTCAATTTAGCAAATAAATATGTAAAAATGACCTTTGTTCACATCATATGACCTCAGAACAGTGTTTTTACTGTTAACTAAAACTATTAAAACATTTTTTTGGTAAATAAATCTAAATTAAAATAAAATATAAATATTAGATTTACATAAAAAAAAACATTAAAAAGAATAAACATGCTGCCCTGGAAACTTAATGAAATAAGTTGAAGTACTAAAATGACTAAACCTAAAACTAAAATAAAAATGAATTAAAGGTTGTAATTCAGTTCATATAATGTGGGAGGTTCAAAACAGAAAAAAAAAAGAAAAAAAACGTAATAAAATGACAAGCACATAACAAACAAATTTACTAAACCTAAAATGAAAATGAAAACTGAAAATATAAAATAAAAGCTAATTCAATATATTAATAAATACTATAATAGTATATATAAAAGATACTAAAACAACACTTCTTCTGAAGACTTGACTGCACCAGACATATGGACTACTTTTAAGACACTTTTATATGGTAATTACACTCACCTAAAGGATTATTAGGAACACCATAGTAATACTGTGTTTGACCCCCTTTCGCCTTCAGAACTGCCTTAATTCTACGTGGCATTGATTCAACAAGGTGCTGAAAGCATTCTTTAGAAATTTTGGCCCATATTGATAGGATAGCATCTTGCAGTTGATGGAGATTTGTGGGATGCACATCCAGGGCACGAAGCTCCCGTTCCACCACATCCCAAAGATGCTCTATTGGGTTGAGATCTGGTGACTGTGGGGGCCATTTTAGTACAGTGAACTCATTGTCATGTTCAAGAAACCAATTTGAAATGATTCGACCTTTGTGACATGGTGCATTATCCTGCTGGAAGTAGCCATCAGAGGATGGGTACATGGTGGTCAAAAAGGGATGGACATGGTCAGAAACAATGCTCAGGTAGGCCGTGGCATTTAAACGATGCCCAATTGGCACTAAGGGGCCTAAAGTGTGCCAAGAAAACATCCCCCACACCATTACACCACCACCACCAGCCTGCACAGTGGTAACAAGGCATGATGGATCCATGTTCTCATTCTGCTTACGCCAAATTCTGACTCTACCATCTGAATGTCTCAACAGAAATCGAGACTCATCAGACCAGGCAACATTTTTCCAGTCTTCAACTGTCCAATTTTGGTGAGCTCGTGCAAATTGTAGCCTCTTTTTCCTATTTGTAGTGGAGATGAGTGGTACCCGGTGGGGTCTTCTGCTGTTGTAGCCCATCCGCCTCAAGGTTTCACAAATGCTTTGCTGCATACCTCGGTTGTAACGAGTGGTTATTTCAGTCAAAGTTGCTCTTCTATCAGCTTGAATCAGTCGGCCCATTCTCCTCTGACCTCTAGCATCAACAAGGCATTTTCGCCCACAGGACTGCCGCATACTGGATGTTTTTCCCTTTTCACACCATTCTTTGTAAACCCTAGAAATGGTTGTGCGTGAAAATCCCAGTAACTGAGCAGATTGTGAAATACTCAGACCGGCCTGTCTGGCACCAACAACCATGCCACGCTCAAAATTGCTTAAATCAACTTTCTTTCCCATTCTGACATTCAGTTTGGAGTTCAGGAGATTGTCTTGACCAGGACCACACCCCTAAATGCATTGAAGCAACTGCCATGTGATTGGGTGATTAGATAATTGCATTAATGAGAAATTGAACAGGTGTTCCTAATAATCTTTTAGGTGAGTGTATGTCATTATATCATTATGTATTCAACATGGAATAATAAAATATGTTCATACAAATATACTTCATCTCACTTAATTAACCAATGTCTTTGCTGCTGACCTTCAATGATCCAATTCAACCAATTTATTTATACTTTCCATAATGACTTTAGTTATGCCATCACATTTGTGTTTCACGTTTTTTTTTTTATTGCTGAAGTAAGAGTGTTGAACTTTCTAGCACAGCTGAGAGGTTTGTTTGAGCTGTGTCCCCTACTGTACAGGCGTGAATTTGCATTTCCTTCTTTTATTAAAAAACAATCAAGCAAGCCCATGCAGGTGAAGAAAAGTAAAGCAAAAGTAGCGTAACTCATTACTTTCCATAAAAACTAAGTAATGCAATTAGTTACTTTTTTAGGAAGTAACACAATATTGTAACACATTACTTTTACAAGGAACTTTCCCCAACACTGATTTAAAGGAGAACTCCGGTCAATTTTAAACCTGCTTTTACCCTCTTACCCCACGCGCGTGATCATAGGTAACTAAACATAAGCGCGTGAACTCGACAATCGACTACTTTGGACTTCAACCGAAAACAGGGTGTAAATACAGGTATGAGCGCTGGCCGAATTAACTTCATTTTTCTTCATATCTTTCACATCTACTGCAGTCAGATTCACCCGTGTTAACTCTAAAGGAATCACTCACATTGGCTGTGCACTTGTAATGACACATCAAGGATGTTAAGAGGGTAAAAGCAGGTTTAAAATATGCCCCATTGAAGTCAACAGGGTGCAAATTTTAAAAAGAGGATAACACGGTGTAGGCAACACCGATTTTTGTCGTTGTTCTCTGTATTGACAGCACTCCAAATTTACAAAAAATTAGCTCAATGTTCAAATTGACCGGAGTTCTCCTTTAAGGTGCTTTGATTTTTTCCTTTTTCGCTTTTTTGTGTTGAGTCAAAATAAATTTTGTTAAAAAATAAACATTGTGCCTTTAAATTGAGCTTAACTTGTTTTGAACCTGGAATATTCCTTTAAAACATGGCTGTGCTGATGCTGTATTCATGATTGCATACGCAGAGTGCAGCTGTTATTTTGCTGCGTGCGTCTTTGCAGCATGTACATTCTGCAAGTCATGTGTGTGTAGACACAGGGTCACTAAAACCGAGGTGCAAACGTGTCCCTCCGGCCTCCTGAGTTCTGACCTTCACAGGGGAATGGAGCGACACAGCCCTCACAACTACAAACAAACAGCAAACACTGTCATTACGGCTGTGACTTCTTAGTTCTATGAGGCATATGCATTACGCTATTTTACTTTTTTAATGTATTATCTATTCATCCATAAACGCCTTCTTCCTTCCCATAGTTTAAGGGTGTAAAACAGAGAGGAGAGAAAATACTCTGTTTCACAGATTTGCGTAAGTGTGAGAGATGTGCGTAGCAGTGGATGTTAAAAATGGGGTGAGAGTGAGAAGAACCAAAAGGTGTGTGAAAAAAAAAAGTGTGTATTTCGCAGGCTGTTGGATTGGTGGAGTGAGAGAAGCTATAATTGATGTCACACCTGGTGTGTGTAGGGAATGAGAGGAAAAGAAAAGCAAGGGAGGAGGGATCGTCAGGGTTACCTATCCATCCTCTCGCTCTCTCTTCCTCCACCACACCTGCATCACGTCTAGTCCCTCATGATTACATCATCCCAGCCCTGCCAACCCCACAGAGAGCCATTACAAACACTCGCTGTAGTGGAATTTTACTTCCTGGCATATTCAGGAGTGCACAATAGCTCTGTTACAAAAGCCAGCGAGCTGCATGTCTATAGTCTACTAAAGAAGCAGCTTTCTAGAGGCCAATGCACACTTGACTTGACGACAGAAGCCGACCAATGCAAACAATCACCATGTACATCACTTTCCAGACCAACAACGCTGGCCTAGCTTACAAAAATATGTTTTAAGAATGTTTTGCTAACCTTCCCATTAAGTTATGAAAACATTATTTCTGATTTCTATTTCTATTATATTAATTTCTTTTATTCAACTATTAAAGTAAAAAAAAAAAAATGTTTATAGTAAAAATGAATGTAAAAAACACTGGAACTAAGGAAAAAGTTGATGATCACTGTTGTGCTCTACAATTTCACGTCACACAGCAAAAACATTAAAAGGCACACACAGATATTGAGTTAAATTAATTTATACTTTCCATTGGTGAATGAAATATATTTGTAACAATTTTTTTGCCCTCCATCTTGGATGTGTTACAATATGAGGTATCTTAGAGGGCAACATGATGGGCCCTATTTTAACGATCTGAACGCACGGTCTAAAGCGCACGGCGCAAGTGCACTTAGGGCATGTCCAAATCCACTTTTGCAAGTTTAACGATGGGAAAAATGGTCGGCGAACCCGGCGCATGGTCTAAAAGGGTTGTTTTGGGCGTAACGTGCAATAAACCAATCAGAGTCTCATCTCCCATTCCCTTTAAAAGCCAGTTGCGCTCGCGCCATGGCAGAATTTGCAAGCGGAAAAACTGACCGCTTCTCTAGCGAGGAATTGGATCTGCGAGGTTAAAGCGAGGTTAAAGCACGCAAGCAGACCATCTATGGGACAAAGTGTACACGCGTTGTGCACCCGCCTATAGGTGCATATTATTAACGCGCTCTTTAAATAACAAAAAAAATATTGTGTCATTGACTTTAGACCAGGTTTTTGTTGGTCAATGGCGCAGTCTATTTCAGTTGCCTCAAAATAACAACGCGCCAACAATGTGCCTGAACACACCTCGTTTTCAGACCAGCACGCCCATGGGCGCACAAATGGGCACAAATGCATTTGCTATTTAAACAACGTGGCGCAGGATGTGAAAATGATAACTGCATTGGGCTGAATCTAGCAAACACACTTGTGTCGCGCCTGGTGCCTGCAAAGCTTGTGTCCTTAAAATACTAACTAGGTTGGCATCTCACTCGATTTGGGAACAGAGATAGTATTGCGATATACACTCATAGGATGTTCCAATCATTAAAAACTTTCTCTGCATGTATGTTGTATCTTATGTTGTCCTCACAAAGAGTGTGTCTCATTTTGTCTGCAGAAAAAGCAAGAGCAAACATGGCCAAGCCAACGGAGGGGGTCAGAAACTGGAAACAGTGAGTGCAAATAAGTATAAATGAACACACACACACACACATATTCACACAGTGTAATTATGGACATGGATGTACATACGTATACATTATAATGTTTTGTATCACAGGCTGCGCTGCGCCAGTCCAAGCTGAACTCAATGAGTAAATCTGACACCCGCCTGCATGACATGCACAGGCTGCCCTGCAACGCCAACGGTGAGAGAGACAGAGAGAGAATTAACTGCTCTTTATGACACATGTACACACATACTCATTTACCACACACAGACACACACATATATGATCGGGCCAACGCAAGTGTGTGCAAAGGCTGACGTCTCCAGACAGAGGCTTGTCATGTTAAGATGTTTACTAGTTCACGTTCCCACTTCCCACTGCCACAAACGTGTGATCTGCGAGGCTGAGAAAGACAGTTGTCAAGCCATAGGCAGAGAACACACACGGCTCAAAGCCTTATATACATCAGCTTCTGATCTTTTAGATCCAGACCAATGGATCCTCAGCTCCATTTAGTGTACACACAAAATAGGAAGAATAACAAAGTCACAATTCTGTAAAGTTCAACATGAAATCAAGGCTGACCCTATTTGCTTAGGTAATGCGTGCTCCTGGTTGCAATATGCTGGATTCATCAGTCCACATTATTCCAACTTAACCCCACCCAAAAAAATTATATATACCAAGTTCTGTCATGAAACTCTAGATGGCGCAGGCTGATGGGTCCTTAACTTAACTAAAAGGCACAAGCTGATTGGTTCCGGTTGCATTTGTAGCCAACGAGCTACAGAAAGAGACTTTTACATTTTAAAAGTCTCCTCTTTCTGACACACCCATTTCAGGTCCTAGAGTTTCTTCTAATGAGCTGATGAGTTGAATCAGGTGTGTTTGATTAGGGAGACAAAGAAAACGTGCAGTGTTGGGGGTCCTTCAGGAGCAGGGTTGGGAAACATTGCTTTAGAAGACAAAAATTCACATTTCTATTTTAAACTGAGTTGCCAAATGAAGTTTCATGTTGGCTTTTAACTCATTGTACTGTATGTATGCAGGTTTAAAGATATGTCAATTTGTGAGTGTGTTGAAAATACGAGATAATCAAATAGTAATGGTCTGCCCTCTTGTGTGTCCCTGTAGTAATGTCAAATGTGACATTTTTAATGACCCTTTGTAATATGTGCGTATTCATTATTTTATCTGATATCAATACTCCAGAGTGTCTTTAGTCTTAATCCTCTGTTTAATCTTTCCCATCTCTCTCGTCTTAATCCGTGTTATTCGGATTGACAGGCGCCCCTAAGAGCCGGCCGGCCAGCATGGACCTCCTGCTCCTGCATACCCGCCGCTCCAATTCTGACCTCCGACCCAGCCCGGCCCGCCAGCTGCCTCGTGTTCCCAACAAACCTGACAGCGAGGAACGTGAGCACACCTACTCCGAAGTTTCCCGCCGCGCCTCTCCCACGTCCCAGCCACCAGATGACGGCCTGTATGAGAGCGTTGGAATCAAAGGGGCTGATAAAGCTCCTCCACCTGCTGCCCTTGCCCCGCCTTCAACCAACACGCCCACTCAGCTTCGAGCCCACAGCCCGACGTCCAGTGGGAATGGCCAAGGTGGAAGCAGAGGAGGCGTGAGTCAAGAGGCGGTGACGGCAGAATACGCCTCTATACGGAAGGTGAAGAAGCTGGAGCGCGGCAGGAGGGAGGAGGTGGTGGAGGATGGAGAGAGGGAGCACCAGAGCGTGTCCAGCAGCGAGTCCTCCAGCAGCACCTTGCCTAGGAAAACCGTGGAACCATTTCACCTTCCCAATTTCCCAAAGGTGATGACACAGATCCGCCACACATCCAAAACAGTTATAGTCAAAAACATACGTTCATAACCAAAAATGGGCAGCAAAATCCCACAGAAACCTTGAAGGGGGGACTTGGTCCATGTATGGAAGGGCTTTCGCACCGGGTGGTTAGCCTATAGGAACTCAGTTATAGGTACTAGCCACCAGGGGTGTCCCTAGAGAACTAAATGATATCCTACGACCATTTTCCTGGTTGCAATTGCACCGCCAGTTGGAACTTTGAAGTGACGTAAGCCGCCACTTCAAATAAAGTAAACAGTATATGAAAAAGTATTATATCGTTTGCCGTGTGATTGATGCCCAATGTCGCTAGCTGTGCAGAAATATATAATCATGTTTTTATTGGTCCCTTGATTGATTTCCTGCTTAGCGTAAAGGTTGAGAAGTGCCTAGACTTCGGCGTCGGGCCATCTATCTCTTTTTTACATGTTCGTGGAGTATAGGCTATAAACTGTGCGTTTACACAGCTTTTTAAAAATGGCAGCTGTCATCGTTTTGCAAGCGTTCGGCCAATCAGTGTACACTTATGTCACTGGTAGTTCCTATTGTGCTGGTTTAGACCCTACTCTGAAGTAGGATCTATATTTAGTTCCCCCAAAAATACAAGAACACCCTAGCAAGCAACTGGATCAACTCAGCAACCATAGTAATGCACCAAAACCCCTCTCAGAACAACTTAGCAACCTTATAGCAACACCCTAGCAACCACCCAGAAAACCCCTGCAACACAATAACTTACTATAACCTCAGAACAACTTAGTAACTGCTTAGCAATGCCCTAGAAACAATCCTGGGCTGTGTTTCCCAAAAGCATGGTTAACCAACTATGGTCGCAAGTTCCATTGAACTCTATTTGTAACGACAGAACTTGTGACCATTGTTGTCTTTGGGAAACACACCCCAGACCAACCCAGCAACCACATAGTGGCAGACTAAAAACCTTAGAACAACTTAGCGGCTACCTAGCAACACCGTAGCAACCTCCCAAAACACTCCCAACTACCACAAAATAAGGCACTTGAAACTTTCCAGAACAACTTAGCAACTGCATGGCAATGTCCTAGCAACCACCTAGTAGTGCACTAAAACCTTGCAACAACTTAGCAGCTGCTTAAGTTAGCAACAACCTATCAACCACCCAAAACACCCCAGCAACCACATAATAAACCACTACATACTTCACAGAACAACTTAGCAACTGCATAGCAATGCCATGCTAACAACTTAGAACACCCTAGCATCTTTAAGGTAGCCTACTCACATTTTCTTCATAAATGTAAGTCTTTCTAATGTTGATGTTCCTGTAGCTCAACTAGAGCATTTAAGCAACGCCAAGGCCATGCATTGTCTGCCATTTGCACAGATGTAAGTGGCAAGTACTTGAATGCAGAGCCTACTACTGCAGTTACATGTTTTGACCACTAGATACTGCTGTTTCATATAAAAATATCCTACATTCACCAAACTGAAGCATTAGCTAAAATCTTCATGACTGATTTGAATGAATGATGACTTTTATAGGGTAAATTTTTCAGAATTTTAGATGTTAAATGTTTTAGATTAAAACAGGTTCAAGAAATTAACATTAGCAAGTGTTAAAATGTTGCCCAAAATCTAACTCATTTAAAAGTATAAAGCAAGGTGACATAAAATTAAAGATAAAAAAAAAAAAAAATACATAGAAGTGATGCAATGTCAGTTGTTTTAGCTAATACTAGTTTAATGCTTCTGTTTGTGTTTCACCCATATTTGTGTTGGTCTGTCAGCTGATGCCTGTTTATGTTGTGTGTGGCTTTCAAGGACAGATACGATTTGCAGAGCGCAGAACAGCATGTGTAAAGATGGTTCCTTTAAAATGGAAAACACTCAGACAATGATCGAATAATGATCCTGTCTTCCTGTTAACTCAGCACTGCTCTACTTGTCTTTATTTGTGTTTGTGTGTGGTTGGGGGGATTGTGTGTGTGTGTGTGTGTGTGTGTGTGTGTGTGTGTGTGTGTGTGTGTGTGTGTGTGTGTGTGTGTGTGTGTGTGTGTGTGTGTGTGTGTGTGTGTGTTGTGTGTGTATGTGTATGATTGTGGTGAGTGTGTGTGTGTATGAGTGTGGTCAGTGTGTGTGTGTTTGTGAGTGCCATTTGTTTGCCACATATGGAGATAAAAATCTTCTTTGTCACGAGTTTGTTGATTTACAGCTTGTTTACACAGGCATGGTATTGTACAGTATTTGGGGCATACCTGTCTTTCTAAATCTAACATACAGTAGGCTTACTTAATGTTCAAGCAAAGTTAAATAATATGTACTGTGTGTGTGTGTGTGTGTGTGTGTGTGTGTGTGTGTGTGTGTGTGTGTGTGTGTGTGTGTGTGTGTGTGTGTGTGTGTGTGTGTGTGTGTGTGTGTGTGTGTGTTTGACCTGCATTATTTCCGAGTCTGCATCTAAAGTAAATATTATTGAAGTGTGTGTAAGAGTGATCATGCAGTGCAGTTGTGCAGCACATGTGTCACTCCAGTGCAGTGGGCCTGATGATTATGTAAGATTTGTTGGCTGGCTGCCCGTCCCGCCATGTGTTTTTTTTGTTAAAGGCATCAGGGAGGAACCACAGAGAGCAGGTAGTGGCTTCAGCCAGGGAAATAAATAACGGCAAACACTGTAGCCATTCATCTGTTGCTGGTATTAATCATTCATACAGGAGGTGTGTTTTTTCCCCTCTTTAATCATTGACTCTTTATGCGGCGTACATATCTGCTCCTGTAATCATTAACTCACAGTACACTTCCATTGTAGAAACAAACACCAATATGTATGAAATTAAAAAAACAGTTCATGGCTTTTCAGACCAGCATGAACTTTCTTTCTTCCTTCCTTCTGTGGGACACAAACGGAAAAATGGACTGGCCACCGTTCAGATGACAAAATTCAGTGTGTTATCAGCCCCTCGAGGGGATCTGACCAGCCTGTGTGTTCCTCGTGTGTCCAACAGGAGGCGGTCTTCATGGGCAACGGGGAGCAGTACATTTGGAAACCACCAGAAGAAGATGAGATCACCGTGCCAGGGGTTCCTCAGCTGGAGAACGGACACAGCCATCCCACCGCCGTGGAGGTAACGTCTCCCTCGCTATCCCAGCACAGCAGACGGGGTCAGGACATTTGAGTCTAAGTTTGCATGAAGGGATCAGGTTGCCGACTTTGACATTTGACCCCTAAAACCCAGGACTCATTGGCATACATTTCGGACCTCTTTGGTCTGACCTTTGTCCGTCAATAAAGAGTGTTTTCTGGCACAGGAAGTGAGTGGAATGATGGTTGCAATCTGATAAATTGTGGCTAGAGAGGAGAGAGAGAAAGTTTGAGCCTTATACTCTCCCTCTCCCTCCCCCTCTCCTCTCTCTCTCTCTCTTCTCTCTCTCTCTATCGCTTGCTAGGAATGGCATGACTAACTGTCAGGTCAAAGGTCTGTAGACGGCGCTGGTTGAGGACTGTCAGTTCAGGGTTGGTGTGAGGGAAGGAATATGAGCACTCTGGGTCAGCCTGTGTTTAATCGGTTTCCTGTGGCCAATCAAAACTTACAAGATGGATTCAGTGTTTACAGCAAAGGGTTAGGGTTAGGGAAGAATTACTAGATCATATTAGGAACTTAAAAGGACCATTATAAAAATAAAATAATCTTCATCAGTTTTGTCTTGTTTTCCAGCGGAAATATCGAAACCTCCTAAATATCAACAAGATTTACTAGAAAAGCTAAACTGTGTAATATAATAGTTTTAGACTGATAAATTAGACTTTTTGTAAAATATACATTACTGTTGAAAAGTTTTGGTGTCAGTATGATTTTATGATTATTATGAAACCATTCCAGCAACATTCCAGATGTGGCCCGGATCTGGGCCGACACTATGTTGCTGTCTGGGAATACTTTTATTCAAAAACATTTATAATGTTACAAAATATTTCTACTTCAAATAAATGCTTTAAAAAAAAATTCTATTCATCAAAGAAGGCTGAATAAATGTCCCAGTTTCCACAAAAATATTAAACAGTTTTTATCATTGATAATAATAGGAAATGTTTGTGGATCATCAAATCAGCATATCAGAATGATTTCTGAAGGATCATGTGACACTGAAGACTGGAGTAATGATGCAGAAAATTCAGCTTTTACATCACAGGAATAAATTACATTTGAATTGATATTCAAATAGAAAACAGTTCTTTTGAATTATAATAACATTTCAGAATATTAGTGTTTTTACTGGGTTTTTTTTTTTATCAAATAAATTCAGCCTTGGTGAGAAGAGACTTCTTTAAAAAAAATATTACCAACCCCTAACTTTTGAACAATAGTATATCTCAAAGTTTTTTGGGGGTTTTTTGTGCTATTTTTTGTAACTCCTTTGGCTCAGATAGTGTTGACTGTTGTAACCGTTGAGCTGAATACACTTCTCCACGCTCTGCTCTTCTCATTCCTTCTCTTGTCCAGACACGCCCAGATTCATGTCACGAGGTGGGTGTGTGAGTGTGAGTGTGTGGGCGTGACACGGCCCTCTTAACACATTTACTGAACAAATAACATCTGTGGACCTTTCTGAACATCATGATTTTAGATCAAAAATGACATACTGTACAATACTGTTTAAAAGATTATGCTCTTTTTCCTTTTTAAAAAAAACAGTGACAGACTGACAGTAAAGACATTTATGATGGTACAAAAGATTTCTGTTTCAAATAAATCCCGTTCTTTTCAACTTTCTATTCATCAAAGAATCAAAGGATCATGTGACACTGAAGATTACATTTTAAAATATATTCAAATAGAAAACATTTATTGTAAATTGTAATACTATTTCACAATATTACTGTGTTTTACTGTATTTTTGATTCAAATAAATGCAGCCTTGGTGAACATTAGCGACTTCAGGAATAAGCTCAGGAAATAACCACGCTCAACATAAGCAATACTGGACAACGAAACAAAGGAAACTGAGGGCTTAAATACAAGGGAGAGTAATCAACTAAAAATAAATAGGTGCGTAAAACGAATGAACAACCAAGGAAAATAATAAAAGAAACACAGGCAAACCAGTTGCGGGTTGTAAAAACTGCATGTATAATTATTATATTATATTATATATCAACTTGGATGTTTAAGTAATTTCAACTTAAATTACATTAAACTGACTTTTAAACGATTCAACTTATTTTGATGAGTTAAAGAAATGTGAAAACATGTTGTTACAACTTATTGATCATATAATGTTTTACATTGTCTTTGACTTAAAAGATCAGTTTTAAACAGAAAAAAATATTCAAAATTTCGGTATTATGTATAAGTATTATGTTGACATGCTTACTTAATTTGAACTCTCCGAACTGTAGCGCCACTGTGCTTTTGTGTCAAGTGCAAACACACCAGTGAGAACGTGTGTACGCACACATACAACAAGACATACAACTGAGCTGCTTCAGAAGACTGCATTTGTAAGAAGAGAAAAAAGTGTGTGTTTGGGGAGGGGGAGGGGGAGGGGGAGAGGGAGAGGGACGGGGAGAGGGGGGGGGGGGGTGAAAATGCAAGGGAATGAAGCAATATGAAGGGGAAAGAAAGAGAGTGAGAGAGCAAGAGGAAGGAGAAAAAACCTCTCAAGGCTTTCTCAACAGCTGCAGAGAGTTTTGAAACCCCTGTCATTGTGATTTCCTCTCGCTCTGCAAAGCGCTGCACAGCACGGTAAACAATGCTCCACACGAAGGAGAAGAGATCAGCGTGGCGCACACACACACACACACACACCTGGGAGTCTCGAACAACATCGAACGTCAGCGGTTTTCTTGAAATCGTCTGGTTCAGTCATGTCTGAGTTCAGACGCATGCAACGCCTCATGCCACGGCCTGCAGATTATCCAGTACAGGCTAAAATACTGAACGCTGCAGTGTTGTTAGAGGTGTTAACATGACAAACACAGTTTGCATGCACAGCTCTATTCATGCCATAACATCTCCTCAGTCTTTACACACCAATGTCATAAAGGTCAATATGTGAGTGGAGTTCTTGACTGGGATTTTATACACGCCATTGAGCTGGGAGTGCTAAATGCCATCTAGCAGAGAGAGGGTATGTGAGGTTACCAGAGCACGCACGCGCACACACACACACGCACACACCACACACACACACTTGTAATGGACCACATGGACATCTTCCCACCCATTTACCTCCTGTCTGGTTAGCGGTGTTTATGCCGTTTTGGTGGGCTGCTGTGGTGAAAGTTTAACAGGCTTATCTGCCGGTTAGGTAACACTTCTGCTCTCTGCAGCCAGATAAGAGCGTTTACACTGGCTCTGTCGATCACGGGCCAAAGTGGGTCATATTTCTGCTGTGTGCAAGCAGAGTCCTGTTACCACGCATGCCTCCGTCAAACACTCACCGCTGTGGGCGTTTATGTACATATACTACATCTTCAGGCATATTAGAGGTTGTGTTAACTCCTATCTGTCCTGTTGTCTTTTACTTTGCTAAGCAATTGTCACTGTTACTATTGATCAAACCCCTAAATCTGAGAATTAAACTTTGACGTGGGACTTGTCCTGCAGGATTTGTGCAACGCTCATGAATGAGACCTCAAATCGTGGACCTGTTGAGGAGAGGTGCATGTGCTGTTAAGGTGCTAAGGCTAATTATAATTTTTTTGCTCACATGTGACTCAGATCTGTTTTACTCATGACAGTGTGAAAAGCTCAATCCACATGGAATCTGATATTTTCCATTCTGATTTGTGCCACTTCCATATGTGGTACTAGATCCGATACAGGTCAGATTTTGCAATGCGACCGCAATCTGAATTGTAATCGGAAGTCACTCTAGATCAACATTCGTCTAATGGGAGTCACTTCAAAGATTTTACATACCCGACGTTATCAAGAATGGTTGCGAAAGGTAGTCAGTGAAGGACAGTGACGTGTCAGAGCTCATAAGTATTACAGTGACACCTCTAAATACAAGCAAATCATGAGGGCTCATTTCATAAATGTTTAAAAACTCAGCTCTCTTCTTTTGCATCCTCGTCTTTGTTTTGTATATTGCCTGTACATAAATTTGCTGGCTTCGGTTGCAGATCACACTATAAATAAACATGTAATCTTTTTTCATGTCCTCCGTGTTTATTTCCATATGACAGAAGGCCGCATGACGTCTTTTTATCGTTCTTTTGCGCATGCGGCGGGTCAGTTCAGGACCATGATCTGTTCCAAGCGGCAACCTTCCTGTCTCTCTCTTGAATATAACACGGAAGTGACTTAAACTGCAATTCATCGACTGGCCGCTAGAGACAGGCTCCAAAAGAGAGCCAATCCCATAGACCCCCATGTTAATATGCCCAACTTTACAGCAGAAAAAATATGTTTACAGCCTGTTGCAAAAAATGTTTTTGGTCTATATAGCTAATTTTGCCCTTCATGACAACTGTTTTTTCTCATCCGTGTAAATAATATTAAGCCTTAAAGTTCTGCATAATTAAGGGCGTGGCCTCTTGAGTGACAGGTGGATTACCGCTGATGTCACTACTAGTCGTTTGCCTGCTGTCTGTTAGCGTCACGTCACCTCAGCTAATCCCGCCTCTTTGCCCATTTTCGGTTATCTGGGAGTGACGCGCTGCCAAGATGGCGACGGCCAGCTCCGCCCACTTTGGGCTTCAAAAATGCTCTTCAGAAACCTATGGGTGACGTCACAGACACTACGTCTATATTTTTTTACAGTCTATGATCTGTTCACACTGGAATCTGATATTGGCCACATTTAAAACAACAATATGAACAGCTATATGAAAAAAATCTGATCTGAGCAATAAATCGGAACTGAGCACTAAGGGTTGTAAGGGTTGTTGCAAATTTGTTCTGCGCTCTAAAATCGGCGTGTTTCATGTTTTTTGGTAAGTCCTTCAGCACTCTAACTGTAACTTGAGAATCTGCTCCACAGGACTGTTGTTGTTACGAAATCCACTTTGGCACCGCTGATCTTTTGCACACTCTTGAGTGTTTCTCATTCTGCGGTTCTCTCTCTCTCTGTCCTCAGATCTCTGACATGTACTCTACCGTTTGTAAGACCCTGAAGAGGAGACACCAGCAGGGTCAGAGCCAGGAGGAGAGCAGGCCGATGGCGTCTGCTGCGCCCCAGGAAGAGGACAGGGCTGCCGGAGCTACAGGGGAAGAGGTGTGGGGGAGGACCGGCCCCCAAGAGGAGCCCTGCTACGAACCTGTGGGCGAGAAGACGTGGCCCCGGGGCCCGGCGCTGGAGTCGGACCCGGCTTACGCCACCATCGATTCCCACCGGAAAAGGGAGAAGCTGGCCAGCAACACGCTGAAGCCCAAAAAGAAGCCCGCCCAGGGTCCGGGCAGAGCCATGACCTGCGAGAACTTTTACGAGACAATCGGCGATGTGAAGCAGGGAGCAAACGCAGCGAGCACCACCACTATCTTTACCTTTAACGACGGCATGGAAATGTACGTTACGGGGCTATAAAAAACAGCCTGACTTAAACCGTCAAATGAAACACCGACAGAGGGGGAAAGAACAAACTGCAGCCCTCTTGTTCTGACTAATGAAAAGATACACACAGCTTACAGCTGCCAAACACATGCCAACCTACAGTACATAACCAGATGACCAATGTATATTTATTGGAGAGCAACACTCACGCAGACAAAAACAACACTGAATTGGCTGAACCAGGCCTGCAGACGGGCGGTTTTTAGCATGCTCACCAAATCCAGGGATCTAAACCGTTTTTTCCGCCATGCTACAGCAGTCTTTACACTGCAAAACAAATATTTTTCTCTTGTTTTTCAGCAAAATACCTAAACATTCTTCAATCATGAAACATTTATTTGAGAAGCAATATGACATTAGATATAAAGTCTTGTTTTCTGAAAAGAAAAACGTCAAAATTAAGTGACTTTATGCTTGAAACAACAAATGGCCGCCGATGGGGTAAGAATAATAAAACTAGTTTTTCATTTGAATTAAGTTTATTTCTCTTAAATAAACTCGTTCACTCTCTTACCCCATTGGCAGATATTTTTTTCTTGTTCTAAGTATAATATCACTTAGTTTAGTGATTTTTTTAAGGTCAGATATAGTCACAGTTTGCGCCAGCCTAAATCCTCTTTTGTCAGGATTTATTAAAGACATTAGCTATGAAAAAGCGTGGGCAGTTATTTTTGCGGCTAACCTTTTTTGAAGTTTTCCCTTTCAGATGCAAAATATACAGGAGGAGAGTTTTTGAATGAACAATGTACTGTGATTTACTCAGAATTGCGCTAGTCAACTCTCTGGTATTTGCGCCATTTATTAACGTCCAAAAAAAGCATGTCTTAACCCATTTTGCGAGAGTTGCTGTAGGAGGGGCGTGGTAAAAGGGGGAAAAACTGTTCTCCTCTTGGGCACAGGAACACAGGCAAACAGGAAAATCCAAGAACAGGTATGAGAATCAAAACCATAACACGGCGCACAAAAGAGAGCACCCAAAAAAGCAGTGTGATACATACTAGACTTCGCAACAAGTGACTGAATAAACAGGGCTTATATAGGCAGAGTTAACAAGGGTAATGGGATACAGGTGGCAGTAATCAGAACATAATGAGTCCAGGCAAAGGTTTATGGGAAATGTAGTTCATGATGGAATGGCAAAGGACTAGGGAATGTCCTCTGGTGGTAATCAAGAGCACTCCAGCTGGTGGATGTAACGTGTAGATTTGGTCATAATGGGAATGAGCTGCTTCGTCTGTGTTCTTTAGTTTGCACATTGTCACTATATCATCTGCAGAAATATCCACTCCCATCTGCGCTTTTATGGTATTCTGGTCTCACGCTAAAACTTAAATTTGTTGTTTGGTGTGTTTCCCATTCAACGACATGACTACTACAACTACCATAGTACATTCATTGCATCATTGAAGAAATCAACTAGCTAGTCAGTACTGTTTCCCAAAACCGTATTGTTCCCCAATTTTTTAAACTGTATTGTTGCAATGTACTAAGGGAACCACGTTGGTTAATGATGTCACGCAGGTGGTGGAGTAATAACTTCTTTTAATGAATCCGTTTGAGATCGAATTAATGCTATTATTATTTTATTTATTTTTTGCTATAAATGACGGACATGGCATCTGAGGACTAATTCAAATTTTTCCCAGTTATTTTGCTTTATGACAAACGAAAGAAAAGTTATAGATTGTACTGAATGTCAGCTTGCTTATTTTTGCTTAAGATGATTTATTAAGTGCTAACAAGAAACTTTTTCTTGTTCCATTGTTGACGAGAGCTGTCATTCCAACTACACAACTTTGCAATGCTATTTGCGAATGTTCGTTGGAACTATGGTTTCGGGAAACGCATTGAGGGAAAAACGACTCGTTGAACAAAGCTGATAACGACGGAACTTGCGACCATAGTTGGCTAGCGATGCTTTCGGGAAACGCAGATGTTTAGTAATTCTGGCCCGTAATATCTTAAGTAATTTTGCTTCTCAAGAAAATGTATCTTCTTTTGCACTGAAAAACAAGGAAAAAATAATGAGCAACAAAAATTTTTTTTTTGCAGTGTAATGGTAGTTTACTGCAGGGTTAAAATCAATATGACTGTATGACTTAGTGTAGCACAGGAGAGTTTGGATGTGATTAAATCAAATCAGGATGTACACACAGGATCGCACTGCCGTTTGAGCTCTACCTGCAGATTAACACAGGGATCACATGAGACGTCAGCTCAACCCCCCTTCTCTCTGAAAACACACCTGACTGGTTCTCTCAGCTTGAGACTGCCGGCCACCACAGTGTTAGTTTAACTGAAACAGAATACCGAGTTAACTTCTCTTTTTTTCCCACCTTAAACATTATGTATGCGAAGTGACAGTTAAGGTGGTGTACATACAGTATGTGTGGTCATTTTTCAATACGCACGTAACTTACATTCAGGCTCATGCGGAATCTGCAGATATTTTTGCACTGATCTTGGAGAAGAATCTGCACAATTGTGTTTAAAATGAGTTTAACAAAGCTACCTGGTTAACTGAATGCATTACATACAACTATTATTAATTTACAATAAAATACATGTATATATTTTTTTTAAATACACCAGCGTTCAAAAGTTTGGGTTCTGTACGTTTTTTTAATGGTTTTCAAAGAAGTCTCTTATGCTCAGCAAGCATTAATTGATCAAAATTACAGTAAAAACAGTAATACTGTTAAGCATTATAACAACCTAAAATAACTATTTTCTATTTTAATATATTTTATAATGTAATGTTTTCTATGATGACAGCGCTGAATTTTCAGCAGCCATTCATTTTTGTGGAAATATGTTTTTTAAAGGGTTCTTTGATTAATGGAAAATTGAAAAGAACAGCATTTATTTCAAATAGAAATCTTTTGTAACATTATAAATGTCTTTACTATCATTAACTGTATTCATTTCTTTACTGACCCCAAACTTTTGAATGGTAGTGTATACAGTATATATATATAACACTCTTATAACACGCAAACACTTTTGCAGAGCTTTCCGTGGAGTTTTGCGGGTGCAGATTCCGTGTGGGCCTTCTTAAAGTTCACTTTATGACTGTGCAAGTGCATTAGCTCTTCAATTTCTTTAGTTTTTTTGTTAATTTGTCTATAGCATGCCACTTCTGCTCAATATTTGGATGTCAGGTAGTTTTAGTGATATGCCACTCGTTTCTCACAAGATTTGATTTTTCTTTTCTTTTTACAGTATTAACAGAATGGAAAGTAGAAAAAAAAAAAAAAAGCAAAACAAGATTTTCTCGGGATGCCTCAGCCTAGCTAGTTAACATGTCATTTTCAATGGCCATTGTTAACATCGGAGTTTATGAGGCTTGTAGCGTCAGTGTGCTGGAACATTGCGGTGTGACAGAGGGCAATAAAGGCTTCTAGTTTGGCCGGGGCCGCTCTCTATCCACCGCTCTCAGGTCAGTGTGAGCCAGCACTGCTCCCCGGCTCACTGGGCCTCCGACTGGCTTATCCGCCAGCAGCATTTCATGGAGACAGTGTCCAAGGAAAACACAGCACAAGGCTTATGGTTGCTAGTAAATGTCTTTTGGAAGGACGTCTCATATTCTGGGCTGTCTGTGCGACTTGATCCTATTGTAAACAATGCCTTTCCCACATGCATTATGGGAGCTTGGATTAGGATCGGGGAAAATAATAGCACAATGGAGCAACCTCTGCAAGGAGAGACCATTGGAGATGGTCCCCGAAGACTTCCAAGGCCCATCAGCGTGAAATAAAACAACTCGAATGCATGGTTGGTGATTTTACTACACTGCATATACAGATCATTAAAGTCTGTTGGAGGGCTACAGGAAAGGCCCAGAGGAAAGGGATTTTGGCATTCGAGAAGGCCAAATTATCAGCTCAGGGATGGATGGATAAGAGTTCATTAAGGATAAATAACCAAGATGCTGTCCTCATTCATGTCACACGCAACCTCTGGTGAGAAACGTTGGGTTTGTCATGTCCGTTTTAATATATACTCAGATGAAAGATTTTTATGGCACTCTATTTTCTTATAAAATTGTATTGGTTGACTCCACTTGTAGCAACATGTTCAAAAAGCTACTATCACTGCCATTCACGTGTTCCACTGTTCTGTTCAAGTAGGCTGCAACTATTTCCTTGCTTGCAATGCATGCTTCTGAAAACAAAAGCTCTCGTTTTTTCTTTCTCTCTGGTGCATCAAACATAATGTATAATTCATACCCGTGCCTCACACTATAAGACAGTGCCAAAAAAACACACAAAAATATGGAATACCGGTCACCAAACGGGAAGAGGAGACACAACAGGCTGCTGAGAAGTTATGGATCGTCTCAGGGAGCACATATCTGGTCCAGGACTCGTCCAAAACAGTGGGGATCTGGTCTCACAGCCACTGTAGGCCCTCCCTGCTGTTATTAGCATGTGTCCTTGAGACTTGCCATTTTGAGGGAGGAAGTGTGCTCCACTTTATCTTTGGCTTGGCGGTTCCTCCCACTTCTGAATCTGTCCTTCTAGCACAGGGCTGGCTTTGTATAGTGGGGCGGATCGGTGCTTTTGATGTTGATGTTCTGAGAGAGTCTGCGAGAAGCGATCGTCCATTGTTTTTGTCGAAAACGAGGGTGTGATTTGTACAGATTGCACAAGGGTTTACTGGTTTTTCAATCATGTTTGTTCTTTAAAGGGGCAGATAAATGACAGGCCTGAAGTATGATATTTATTGGCAAGTGTGTAAATAAAATATCTATTAAAAATCCATCTGCTTGCGTTAAACAGATGACATACGTCGACGTGATGCTTCTCGTTCACCCGACCATTTATGGTTCAACAAAAATGGACATTCTAACATACTGGAACAGACCAAATCGCATGTATATAGAGCATACAGCAATGCAATATAACTATATTATGAAAAGAAAAGCTCTGGTGTTGATGTTTTAAAAAGCAATGAAAGGTTTCTACTTCTGCTGTTTAGGTTGTATGTTGTGAAGTGTGTACATAGTAACACTGCTTCCCCAGCATATGTCCTTGGCTTAACTGAGTTGATGTGTGGTCCACCCAAAGTGTAACACAGAGTATGGTGTATAAAAAAATATCTGTTTAGTAATATTCTGTGCAAAAGATTGTAATGTTTTCTATAAAAAAAATCATTCATATAAATATTTGTTTTTACTTTTTTAATAAAGTTGCACCTTATGACTGGTTGTGCCGACTATTCTACTGTATTATAGCATGTGTGTTTATTATCTTTGGAGAATGGGCTTTTGAAAAGGCTTTTGTTGATGGGTTTATAAGGTGGGAGAACATATTCCCCAGGTTTCACAGACAGCGTTTAAGGCTAGTCCCAGGCTAAAATGCATGTTTGAGCTGTTTTAAAGTGATAGTTCTCCCTAAAATGAAAATCCTGTCACAAACCCGTAAGACTTTTGTTCATCTTTGGAACTCAAATGAAGATCTTTTTGATGAAATCTGAGTAATTTCTGTCCCTCCGTTGGCAGCTACGTGCAACTGAGACTTTGACACTTCAAAAAACTCATAAAGAGATCGTAAAACTAATCCATTCCATATGAATTGAGCGGTTTAGTCCAAATTTTCTGAAGAGACTCGATCGCTTTATATGATGAACAGCTTGAATTTAGGCTTTTATTCACATTTAAACATTGATCAGCGAACATAAACAGAAGCTCAGAAAAGTTGTAAGCAATTGAACTCAAGCAAGCGGAACGACAGTTTAACCAGTGAACAGATTGACATGTCCGATTAAGAAACACTTCATTAGGAGAAAATCTAAATAAAGTGAGAGGAGAAAAAAAAAAAAAAGAAACACTTTATTTTACTTTTAAACCTGCTTGAAGCATCAAAGTGGTAGTTGTGGAGCTGTCAATGGAGGGACAGAAAACTCTCTGATTTAATCCAAAATATTTAAATTTGTGTTCCAAAGATGAACAAAAGTCTTACGGGAACGACATGAGGGTGAGTAATTAATGACAGAATTAAATTTTTTGGATGAACTATCCCTTTAACTGAAAGCAGCTTGCACTGACATATCTTAAAATAAGTCAGTGCCATTGTTTTGACACAAGGTGCACACCAGTAATGTGTTTTGAAAATGCTTGTTAAATATTGCACAAATACAGAAATGTATAGACGTAACAAAGGTTCACAAAATGTGCATAAAAATAAGACATATCAACATTTCGAGTGAGAACTGCACATAGGGGGGTGGTTTTGAAGACAATGCTGAAAAAATGCTAGACTGGTTGGCTTGTATTAGCTGGTTTAAGATGGTCTCCCAGTCTGAACCGGCTGAAAAGTGCCCCAAACCCCTCCAAACACAGCCTGATAGGCCAACTAAAACCAGCAAACCAGTTTAGACTGGTTTGAGGTGTGTGTGTGTGTGTGTGTGTGTGTGTGTGTGTGTGTGTGTGTGTGTGTGTGTGTGTGTGTGTATGTTTTTTTAGCAGAGAACATAGCGCGGATCCTCTTTAAAAGTATTTCCCAGTCATGTTTGTATTGTTTTGCGTTAGAAGAGTGAATATTTTCATTATTTTTATCGCCGCAAATAGACATTCAAACTGAGAAACAATTCGTTTTAAAAGTGCGTCAATTTTTACCGGGGCTTTTTTCCTCTTCCTCTCTGTCTGCGCCGGCCGGCAAAACCATCGAGACACACCCCCTAAACCCTCGAAAAGATTCACTCCGACGTTTCCCGAACGACCAATCAGCTGCAGGTCTGCGATGGCCGCGTGCCTAAATAGAATGTTTATGTATGTCGAGAGCCAATCAGAATCAATGAGGGGAGTGGCTGAGCGAATCTCGCCTGGCTGCACGCGCAGGATAGAGTGGGCGTGGCGTCGGGCTCGGCGAGAGAGAAAAGCAAAACAATCATTTTTATCCACTTTTACCGGCTGCTTTAGGGTCCGTAGTGAAATACACTCTCGACAGGGAGTCGTAGTCCACACAATTCTGTTAAATGCATCTTATCCCGCTCAGCACTAAAGTCTACAGAAAGCTGGTGATCTTGTGAAGTCACATTTGATCCAGGTTGAAAATGACTACCAAACGGCTTCTCGAGCAGCCTCGAGTCAGCGACAGCACGAGCACGCGCGAGCCTGTCACCGGGAAAGCGCTGCATGAAGGTGCTTTCAGGAATTTTGGCAAGGAAATCTCTCCAAATGGACATTACTATACCTCAGCGAGAGAGATGCACTACATTCATAAGAAAGTAAGTGGTGCTTACTCAAGTTTTGCATACATTTACTTATTTGACAGTTTGTTGCATTTATAAACAAGTCGAAACGACTGTCGGCAATTATGATGGAGTTTTACGATGGCAGCTCTGCTTTTCGCTTTAGACTCAAGTTTGCATGGAAAAATTGCTTGCGAAGTAAATGCAATTTAATTTGATCGTTGCAGTTATACTGTCGTCGACGTTAAAATCGCGAGGCGTTAACTGTTTTTGCACGGTTTAAGATGGCGACTTAACTTGCATGTTCAAAGTTTAAACGAAAAAAAAAAAAACAGGGGGTTGGGTTGTTGGTACATTTAACTGATTCACCCCTCCCCCATAGTGTATCTAACGCGAGCTGAAGCCGGTGGAAGGGTTTGTTTTTACAGGAACATCGTTTGTTTTTCCTCTCAACGTCGCATGGTGACTTTCTAGGATATTTACTGATCGAAAAAAGAAGTTTTTTTATATGCAACTTACATTGTATGCAACAAAAGGAAAAGAAAGTTACTTTATAGTCATGGTTTATGCATTGCTTATGGATTAGCCTATTGTATGAAGTAACCATATGCGTCGTTTAGTTCCTTCGAACGTATGAGCGTTCACTTTAGAACGGCGTTTCATTTCGCTCTGTTCAGTGAAGTGTAGGAGTTCGAGACACGCCCCCTTCTATGATGACGCGTCATATAATGTTTCTGCTCTGATGACATTTACATTTACATTTATTCATTTAGCTGACGCTTTTAATCCAAAGCGACTAACAATCGCTATATATGTCAGAGGTCGCACGCCTCTGGAGCAACTAGGGGTTAAGTGTCTTGCTCAGGAACACATCGGTGTCTCACAGTGGATTCGAACCCGGGTCTCTCACACCAAAGGCATGTGTCTTATCCACTGCGCCACTACCACCCCTATGAACCGTGAACCGTGATGAACGTGCACTTGACCGATATGAGCTGTGCAGGCAATGCAACTCTGCCTGTAATGCAACAAACTCACGACTGCAGTGTTTTGTCACATTATTAACTGACAGGATGCTTCATACATTCAGATTTGATCTTGGCCCTAGATTTTAGATAAAGCATATTCAGTATTGAAGTTTTGTTGCTTTTGGTCAATGTTTTTCAGCTTTGAGAATAAATAAACTTTTAGCATAGATCAGTGGTTCTCAACTTCTTTGACTCGACTTCCCGTTGTCCAACACAATATTCGAAGGCAATATTATCATTTTTTTATTAACACAAACTGGTAGTATTAATAAGCAATAATAAGCTTTTGTGATTCCAAAGGTTTCAAGATCTGTATGTTTATCAATATCAATAAACTTGATTTTAGTTTACATATTGATTTTATGTTTTTTAAGCATGCTAATTTATATCAGAGCTAGATTATTTAGATTTCAATAATAGTAACGTATTAATTAAATGCTTTTGAGTCATGTTGGAAGTGGTTTTTTTTGGTTTTTTTTGGAAAATGGACCAAAATTATTGATGACTCATGAAGACAATGTCCAAATTTTGGAATTTATATTTTTCCTGGAAAGAGAATGTCTCTTTTACCACCTGTTACTGACAATAGCAATAGCAGATCATGATTAACTTTTGGCATTTAAAAAAAGGGACAATCCCTTCAACATTTCCCGTTCCAACTTTCTCTTTCAAGCAATTAGCACTGAGAGAAAACTATTCTTGTCAGGCTATCTTGTCTTCAAGTCTTTAACAACCTAAACACCCATCCTAAATAAATATAAGGAAAAATTATAATATTATGTGACTAAAACCGAATTGAATTCCTGTCTCAGTCTCTTTGGACCATGTGCTCTCTGGTAAAGCAGAAGTATATCTCTCTTTTCTTCTTCTTCTTCTTCTTCTTCTCAGTTTGCATGTGGCAGAGAAGAGGACGAACAGAGCTCAGGTGGGGTCCTTAAATACGGCTGTCCTGCTCATCACCTGATCCTGAGTGGCATCAGGCTACAAGACCAAACTCACATCGAGGCTCTGAGCCTAGTGAGAGGGCCAGGATGTCTCCCTTCATCTCCCGAAACAGCACACCCGCACACGTCCTCCATCATCCCCGTCCCACATGAAAGGTCAGTTCTGATCCCATCACTACAGAGAGCACTGTGCTGATTGACACAGTTTGGTTGATGTAGTTATATTAATGTATATATATAGTATGAAATTCAATGTGTTTTGTATGCAAATACACTACTACACTGTAAAAAAAAATTCTGTGAAATTTATGGTAAAAAACTGGCAGCTGTGGTTTCTAGAAATTTACCGTAAAAAATATGATAGCAACATTTTAGATTTGACAGAATTTACAGTAATAAACCGTATTTCAATATATGATATAATGTTAATTTACCGACCTATTGAAGTATTAATATCTGTTTTGTACCATTGTAATACACTGACAATTGACAATCACAGCAGTAATGAGAGTCACATGATCAATCAAAGCTCATCACAAGCAGTTCTTCCGCAAGAAAGTTAATATTAATGTATATAGAAGCTGCGCTGTGTCATTCACACAAACATTAAACACCATCATGGTAACACACATGACATTTTTAAAATACAATAAACATTCATTTAACAACATTAAATGTAACACAAAACCCTAATGTACATAACTGATTAGAAAAAACTAAGAAAACTATGACGAAACAGTTTCTTCAACAAAAATACATAAATTGTGAAGTGTCGCACAGGGAATGTACATTTTCGTTTTTTTTCACTGTAAATTATACAATGGTTTGTTCGTTTTCACTTCCAAAAACTGTACATTTAACAGTATTTTACAGTAAAATGAAATTAAATGTACCATTAGATCTATCACAGTTATTTACCGTATATAGTAAGGAAACTTTCTGTGTACCAATTAAGTGTTCAAACAATCTTTTAATGTTAAAATCACAATCATTTTTTACAGTGTAGTCAAACGTTTTTACTTAAATGTTCTTAAAGATCCTCCTTTATGCCTCTCGTTCCAGAATGCATTATCACTGAAGTGTATTTTGATGGACTGTGATAGATTGAACTCTGTTACAATTCTTTATTTTTCAGTTGACTCTTATGAAAATATTTTTTAATTATGTAAGAGAAGATCTAGTTTTAGAATTTTTATCTAAGATCTAAATTTAAAAACCTATTTTAACTTTCTCGCCATGAATATAGCTGGTGTAGCTATAAACTTAAATGTTCTTAAATACATTTATAGATACATAATTGTGCATATGTATAACTGTGTTTATGAAACTAAAATACTTAATTAATATTATTCAAAAAAAGTATCAATTATATATTAATTAATGAATATATTATTAATAGATAAGTTGGACCAGATAGTGAAGGAATGTGAACTGTGAACTCCTTCCCAGAATGCACCTCATGAAGTTGATTAAGTAAATATAATTTCACATTTTCTGGTCACTTCCTACTTCCCAAACTTTGTTTTTGATGTCTTTTTGATTATTCCAAAAATGATGGACAATTATTATAATAGAGTACAACAGTCATGTTCCAGAAGTAAAAACCATATTTTACATTTCTTTATAAAGAAATTGATTACTTGAAAGATAACTTATAAATATTTAAAAATGGCAAGGTTGATATTAGATGGTATTTTGTGGAAGCCATCTCTTCGCATTATTTCAACTTTTTAATAATTGTGTAACAACTGAATTTGTGGTGAAAAACTACAGTATCCATGATGCTGTTCAAAAATTCCACCAATCAGACGGTCACGGTGAGCAAATAGCGTCAAAATAGCTTGCGGAGAACGGGCGAAGAGAATGAGCAAGAATTGCACAAATACTGTGGACAAAGTAACTTGGAAAATTGGCATGGAAAAGCCTTCCCAACTTGCAGACAGCTTTTTACAGGAAGAAGAATCTGTTCTTCCTCTTAATGTTAATGGCTTCAAACAGTTCATGAGTAGTTGAAAATGTCTCCCAGTTCGTTTGAGTTTAATGTGAGACCAAATATTCACTATAGGGTTCACATCTGGATTCTGACCAGGCCAAAACATGAGCCTGATGGACTTGTTCTTAAGACACTTCTGGGTTGTCTTTGCAATTTGGACAGGAGCATAATCTAGCTGAAAAATCACATCTGATCATTCCTCTTTAGATAACAGCTTTTCAATTGTGGGAAGCAAATCATTCTGCAATATTCTCTTGTGCTCCAAAGCATTAAATTACTTTTCACAGTGAGGTAGCTCACCAATGCCAGCAGCTAAAAAGGCTCCCCACACAACGGCACAGTCTATTCCTTCAGGCTTCATTGTGGTGGAGATGCATTTATTATTATATTTTTCAGCAGATTTTCAAAGACACTGCTCTGGAGCGTCACCATGAAACTCGTGTTTCATTGATTCATCACTCCACAGTCCACACACAACTCTGCTAAACCACTCTGAATCAAACTTCCCATATTCTGCCAAAAACTTCTTTCTGTCGTGATAGTTTTCTGAGACAGCAATGGCTTTTGAAAGTGGTCATGAAATCGAAATTTTCGAAATCGAATCGAAAACCCTATTTTCTTTGTTAGCACACATTACTAGTCTTGTGGCCCTCTATACAATATTCTCTTTCACTCGGAAATACGTCACAACACTGAAGTAAAGTTGGTTGCAACTTGGGGACTTTAAGTAGTGCATTTGCTTAAATTTAGCTCATTTACTTACTAATAATTTGTGGTTAAAACATTAAAAAGCACATAAAAAAATGTGTAATACTGTGATTCACCTCATAGCTGATTGGATTAGTTCATCACTTATAATGCTTTTTTAAAATCTCTATAGGAAAAAAAGAATAGAAAAATGACTTGCCATCTAACGCTGCTGAAAAAAGTGGGCGGACACTAATGCACTATTTACAAAATGAGTGGGTGTGTCCAAAATGTTCAATGGTTTTGTATTTTGTTATAGTTGTTATTCAGATGCAATAGAGCAAGTTAAGCTGTGGTTGACATCAAGCAAACTAGGCCTAAGGGAAACAAGATCGTTTTTACATTTATTGGCCCAGTCTGTTTAAAAGTAAAATTATTTTCTCCTAATGAAGTGTTTCTTAATCCGACATGTTTTAATCTGTTCACTGGTTAAACTGTCATTCCGCTTGCTTGCGTTCAGTTGTTTACAAGCCTTTATGGTGAACTGGATTAAAGCGATAGTTCACCCATTAATGAGAATTCTGTCATCATTTACTCTCCCTCAAGTTGTTCCAAACCTGTATGAGTGTCTTTCTTCTGTTGAACACAAAAGAAGATATTTTGAAGAATGTTGGAAAACAGACAGTAAATGGTAGCCATTGACTTCCATGGTAGGAAAAACATCTTGAGGGTGATGTTCATTTTCAAATGTTCATATTTGGGTGGCTTTTTTTTTTTAACCACGACCATGACCCTCAGCTCAGCATACCAGAGGCTGAATGTAATGCGATGGCACTGGATGGTTGGTGTGGAGGAGACAGACGGGCCGCTTGGTCAGCGTTCAGCCAGTGTTTATGCAACCTTCATTTTTGGCGTGTTTATAAGGAATGTCTGTTCAAATCCTGTCTTTGTTTCGTTCTTTCCCGCTGTTTATTTGTTGTTTTCTTTTCTGTTTGTTGTCTTTCGAACTCTCATTCGTTCATTCTCATTATTTTTTTCTTTCTTAGATCATAATGTGAATAGTAAGTTTAACCAAAAATAAAACATTCTGTCATCATTTACTCATCCTCATGTGAGTGAAAAAGAAAAGTGTTAAAGGGGTGGTTGAATATGATTTCACTTTTCTAACTTTAGTTAGTGTGTAATGTTGCTGTTTGAGCATAAACAACATCTGCAAAGTTACGATGCTCAAAGTTCAAAGCAAAGGGAGTATTTTCTTTTAAAGAAATTGCTTTTTAAGGACTAGGGACTACACGACATTCCTCCTGGGTTAGTGACATCACCAACCCTAAAATTTACATAAACCCCGCCCCTGGAACACGCTTTATATATTATCATGACAGAATATGCTAATCAATGACTAGAAGATAACTACACATAAGCTACATAAATTCATCAACTATCCATTCAGAAATGTTGTCTACATGTTGTAACTTCTTCTTGAATCTCTCCATCTTTCTGACTTCGGTTTGAACATAAAAGGCTAAAAGTTTTAGAAATTTTCACTGCAGTCTGTGTGAGGTAAAAGGACACAAGCTGTTGAAGCTCCGCCCTCTGTGCCGGGAGCAGCAGCTCATTTGCATTTAAAGGGACAGACAAAAAAAGGTGCGTTTTTGCTCATCCTCAAAAAGTGACAACTTTAACATGATATATAAAAATATCTGTGGGGTATTTTGAGCTAAAACTTCACATACACACTCTGGGGACATTTTCATCTTGTGAAAAGGGTATTATACCACCCCTTTAAGCAAATTATTCAAAAGTAATTTTGAGTTCAGAAGAAGGATCTTTGGGTGAACCCTCCCGTTCAAGGACATACCTACCAGAAGGTTGGGGCCGAATGGTGTTTTAAGAGATATATAATATGTTTTGTATATGCGCAAACCATCATCAGCAAGGATAAATAGTTAGCTTGGAGCCAATGTGGTTGCGTGGGATGCTTTTCAGAATGTGAATTGACAATGTATTTGTCTGTGTTTATCTAAATGTGCTGATATGGCAAGTTCAGGCAAATTACTGCGAGTTTATTTACAAAGAGGCTTTTATAATGCTCACTGAATTTATGACTTACCGAGTACTAACACTCGCTTTTGAACAGGTTTCCTGAAGACTCCCCCTGTCTGCCATTGGTTACCTAAACAGTTTAGGCCCCGCCCCAAACTCACGTCATTGGTTGAGCTGTTGCTGTGTTGGGCTGGTCAGGATACTTACACACAGAGCATATTAAACTGGGACAGAAGAAAGTATTTAACACACAAAACAATACACATTACCTTTTCATATTTTCTAGAATTAGTTTAAATGGATTTATTGTCCCACTGTCGCTTTGTTTTTCTTCATTATGTCAATGTGGCCTAGATTTTAATTTTAATACCTGGAGCTCACACTCCCTAAGGGTTTGTAAATTTATGCAAAACTCTCAGATATACATGCAAATGGCTTGTCCCTTCCCAGCAGTTTTACAGTGAGAAAAGCTGATGTTTGTCAGATAAACCCAACACAAGCTTTACCTGTCGCAGTTTATGAGCCGTCCATAACTCTTTTATTCACCTGTGGCTTTCTTTCCCTGCTATACATCTGTCACTTTGCCGTCTTTTATGTGTGTTTATATGTGCTTGGCAAGTACCTCAAGGTTTTATGGTCCAAAACTTTAGGGAGAAGAAATTACGGTACATAACTGTACATATTTTAATGATTATTCTATGCATATTAACATGTTCAATTCATTGTCTGCAATTAGTCAAAAAAAGGTAGAAAGTGCCACTTATTTACCAATATCATTAATTAATAATAATAGTAATAATGACTCTAATGGCCTTTTGCTTTTAAATTTACACAAAACACTAGCGCATTTTCATCAAAATCTTTATTAAATTAGATCAATTGTTTTTTAAATCAGTCTGTTTCATTGTAGATAATAACATATTTTCTTTTGACCATTGGAATAAATCTCTATATTAGTTAAACCCAGCTGTATTCAGTATGCTAATGCTGAGGTGTTTCTACAGTGAAGGAACTGCAACACGTTTTGCAAATGTGTTTTATATCTAGACTAGTACTTGGAAAATTAGACATTGTTCATGTTTCTAATGCAAGCTTCTCAGCCATGCAGCCAAGTTTGTGTTTGAATTGTGCAGGATAAACTTGACTATGCCTGATGACTCTTACAATTCAAATCTGGGACTCACACAGATGTAGTGCACTGAGCAAATACTTAAATAATTTAGTATGCTTGTGCTTGCATGTTTGTATGTGTGTTCATGAGATAAGGACTGGTGACCATGCACTTCATGAGTACCTCTACACGCATTAGTCTTTCATTGACATGTCCAGGCTTGTCTGAGAAATCAGTAAAAAGTCTGTTTTACACTGTGGTTGATAGGTCACACTGGCGGCAAGTCCACGCTTGAATCTATTCATCTCTTATCAGCATTGAGTAAACTGACAGACAAAAGCCAAGGTGGAAGGTAGAAACTCCAGCAGATTGAAACCCTCGCTTTTTTAATTTTCAATGTCTTGTATCTACTTGTCGAACCCATAGAAATAAAATGTATTAAAAGGCGAAGTCAGCAAACTGAGGTTTCATGTAAACAAGTCCAGTCATGTGGTCATCTCGATCTTGGACGGCATTCAGAAAGAACAATGAACTTCCTGTGCATCCGTAATTGTACAATTCCTTTATAACAGAAGAAGTTCACAGTTCTTCTCATACTATCTGTCCTGTATCAGTTATAGTTTGTTAAAAAAATTTTTGAAAAAATAATAAGAAAAAATTCTGGTGGATTTTTAAAGTATGGAAACCTGTAAGCTTTTGCTGTCAATATTGTCCTTAACCTGTAATGTAGAAGAGGAGACGTTAATATATTTTTTACTTTTTCAGTTGTTGAAAAAATGGTGAGGGATGTTTACTAAAATAGAAGTATGCCAAAATGTGTTTAGTGTGCAGCACAGTACTATATCCCATAATGCCATGCAATTTAATTCGGAAGTGATGTCAGTGATGTTTTTCCTTGACTACTTATTGGATTGGACTACCATGAATTTTTATACAAAACTGGATCAAGAAGATATGGAAGCTTGTTTCCACCACAGAATAAAACAATTTAAAAGATAATTGTGACTTTTTGTCTTGCAATTCTGACTTTATATCTCACAATTCTAAGAAAAGAAGTCAGAATTGAGAGATATAAACTCGCAATTCAGACTTTTTTTCTCGTAATTGCGAGTTTATATCTCGCACTGACTTCAATTCTCAATTCAATTCTCTGACTTAGAATGGAACTGAATACTTTAATCAATAGAATTAAAGAAATTAATACTTTTATTCAGCAAAGATGCGTTACATTTATAATGTTTCAAAATATTTCTATTTCAAATAAATGCTGTTGTTTTTATTGATCATAAGATCCTGAAAAAAAAAGTTTGACGGTTTCCACTAAAATATTAAGCAGCACAGCTGTTTTCTACATTGATAATAATAAGAATTTTTTCTTTAACACCAAATCAACATATTAGAATGACATAATGCAATACGGTAATATTTCGCAATAAATAAATATATATATATATATATTAGTGGTGGGCCGTTATCGGCGTTAACGTGCTGCGTTAACGCGAGACTCTTATCGCGCGATAAAAAAAATATCGCCGTTAATCTATTCTCCAAGTTGGGTTGGGAGATGGCTCTATACTACACAAGCTATGATGACGCAATCTACCCGCGGCCGCGAGGTAAACCCGGCTGCAACGCATATTCGTCGTCATCTTAAGTAAACACGGCTGAAAGTGAAAGCTGGTGAAAAAGATCAGTGCAACATCCATTATTTGGACTTGGTTCGGGTTTAAGCCTTCAGACGAGCAGCAGCAAACTATATACAGAGTGTGTGGGGTCAGCACGCCAGAATACAGTTATCTTTCGTGCTTGAACTTACAATAACACACACAATTATGCCAAAATGTCCGTTTTGTCGAGTATCTTCATAACATAAGAGCTGTCTTATGATGAACGTCAAGTTCAAGTTGTGAAAGAATGAGGCGCGTGCGAGAGCCGCGTCTCCGTCAGCTGGTCTTAAAGAGACAGCAGCCAATAAAGCTTTCTGTCAGTAAAGTTAATCAAAGAACAAAAAGAACAGAGAAAATGACTCACTGCTGTTGACTAAAGTTTTTTTTTTTTTTTTTTTTGCTATAATAAGGATTAGTCTATATTTAATTTATGCAGTGCAGTTTGACAATTTCGGTATATGTCCTAGGTCTACCTGTTTGACAGGCACAGGTAAATATGACATTTATTTTTAACTCTTGTATTATTGAGACTAATAACAATATTGAATTTATTTTAATTTGAAAACAGTGCATTTAGTTGTTGTTTCTAGTTTTGAGTTGAGAAATGGGCTACAAATTTCAGCATTATCACTAATCTGTGTGTGCATTTTACTTGAGAAATAAGCAAGTTAACTCATGAAACCATTTGTTTACTATATCGCAATCACATATCGCAATATATAATCACAATATGACATTTTCCCCAAATCGTGCAGCCATACTTTTCAGAAAAATGTATTTCGTATCATTGTCTTGTGAACTAGTCATTTAGCTTTTGATCAATAGTGATTGGCATGTTAAATCCCACACCTGGTGTGTGTTCCTTTGGAGGGTGTGGTTGTCAGGTAGGGGAGGGGGCCCATGAGCTTCAGTGCCCAGGGGCCCCTGGGGGTACTAATCCAGCCTTGCTTAGTGGTGTAGCACATCATCTCGATTTTAAGAATCGTTGTTGTGTTTCTTTTTAACTGAAAAGACATCAGTTAGACAATATTCTAATTTTAAATTTGGGGTTTCATAAGCTCCAAGCCATAATTAACATTAGACCTACTTAAGTCTCTGCAGCTAGTGTACTTAAATTTTATTTATCTGCAAAATTATGTTGTATACTTACAGTTTTGCACAATATGTTCTCAAAACTACATACACCCTTTAAAAAAAAATACATTTAGCAGTTGTTTAGCATGGGTCTGTGTAATCTGTTCTGAAATGGTTTTATTATAATATACTGTAAATCGTTATCGCAAGAGGCTGCAATGTATATCACAATATAGATTTTAGGCCATATCGCCCATCCCTAATTGATAGCCTATAGTAGTTGATAATAACATAGGCCTACCTAATGTTGCCTACGGACGGTAACAGTACAGTAGTAACCTTTTACAGTCTATGAGTAGAACAGCTTTCTCAAGCAGTTTATGATGCATTTTGGAAACAGGAGATGAGCCCCTGGTCTAATGCGCCACCTGGCTTGAGAAACCCGTTCTCAAAGACTTACTTTTATAGTCATTATTTGGGTAGCAAACATATTCTGAATGCCTTCGGCAGAATTCAAATGAGCCATTTTAATCTAGATTAATTTCAAAATTAATCTAGATTAATCTAGATTAAAAAAATTAATCTATGCCCACCTCTAATATATATATATATATTTTTTTTTTTAAATCAAATAAGAGAGTAATGACTAAGTGACTAACTCAAATGCTCCACTCTCCACCCAGATATAAAAGCTGCTGCCAGTAAATGAACAGATTTGACAGATAAACTAATGGCTCGATTGGACTCTTGTTGTGTCAAAAGTGATTTTTCAGTTTTATGGATGTCTCCATCTTTGACATTACTTTGGGCACTGTAGATATGGTTGGTTACTGGTTAGAGAATACAGGCTTGGCTCCCGTTGCGCGTTCATACAGACAGTATTCGAGACGCTACTGTAAGTTTCTGTGTGAACAAGCCATTTCAAGACTCACACCTATAAGTAAATGTGGTTTTCAATCCCAAAATATCCTCATATATTTTACCATGCCATAAATGCCCCTTTTTGTGTGGAAGCAAAAACAGACAGTTTACACATGACACAGGTTACCATTAACGATTGTATTTTGTTTAAAGAAAAGCACAAAGTAGAAGCATGGCACAGCATATATTCTCCTCCGTCATTCTCCCCACGAATGCAAGGCTCGGGGAAACCCCAAACATGGGTCTAAGTAAAGTAACGTACACCCAGACCATTACAGCGGACCCTTCCCATAAGCCCCTCTGAATCTGGAACTCATTCTAGTGGACAAGATGCATAAACATCCAGCTTGTATTAATGTTAATCAACCTTAAAATGGCCTCAGCATTGTGCACTTGCTTTGAAAGACATTGTGACGTTTGACGTGTATTTAAAGCCTCTTCTCTTCTCTGATGACGTGAGGGCGGGGCAACCTGTCACTCACATGAGATCCACCAATAGCAAACCACAACCATCCAATCAATTCTCCACAGACAAAACAAGTCCCGCCCTTACTTTTTTTTGTTCAAGAAGCCGTTTCACTCAAGATATTTTTCACAACAGGGAAGAAAAGACTATCGCATCAGATATTTGATATGACGATATTTGATGACTACTCGGACAGAGATTTGGAGAGACTGAAGACTGTAAAACGCGCAGTTGAGAGTTGTGTTTTTTTGATGGGTGAATTATGATAATTATGTTCTTTTTCACACTAAATGGACCACTTGCACTGAGCTTCGTGACGCACTTCCGTTTGGAAATAGTACATCTCACTTATTTCCGGTTATGTCTACTTTCAATGTACTGTGGTCAATGAGTTGAACAAACGCCACATAAAATGAGTATCCGCAATAAGATAAAAAAATTTGGCAATTTTTATTGACAGGAGAAGGGATATTCTGATGTGCAGAATTTTCCAAACTTATCGGAACATGAAGCTTTAATCGAACCCAAGCCGATCTGAGAAAGGAGCGGGTGTTAAACATACACCATTATTTCACCACAGGGTGTCGGCGCTGGTCTAAACCAGTGACCGCGATGCTGAAATGTGTGAGAGCAGATGAATAACATCATTACGAACCACGAACATTTATTTATTTGGATTAAATATTTTAACCATTCTGTGTCATTTTTCAATGTCAACCTTTTCACTATTTACATGTTTATGCCCAAAATGCAATAATATTCAAAGTAGTTGACTGTCATTCTCCTCTACGCTGTGTGCGTTATTGATTGAATAGCCTAGCCTATTTAAAGCTACACGGTGTAATTTTTTTTGTTGATTCTTAGCAAAAAACACTTAGTTCTTTCAAAAATATATGTGCTCATTAATGTATATTTACTTCTTTCAAGTAATAAAGTATTCTCGTAAGTTTATAATCTGCCATTGAACGTACATACGGGTGAGGGGTTCGAATGCCGGTCGCCATGTTGCCCCTCCATCTTGAAACTACATTAGCCAAAGAGGGACATACCTGCAAATTCAAGCTTCGCCTTTCGTGCTTTACACTCAGTGACGAATGCGAAGGGGAGATTACTCGCGACTGCCGGCAGATTTGAAAGATTGCTGATGGAGGATCACGCCTATTTTCGAGGACATGTAGCAGAGTCGCCAAGGAAGAGAAAGAGAGAATTAAAACATCAACGCGACAGGCAAATCAGCAAGACCAAAGTCAATACTGGAGTAACTTTTTCCCAGATGGAAAGAGCTCGAGGAGCAAAGATTTTAAAACGGACGCCGAAGTTGCCTGCTTTCTTCTCGACAGGTAATTCAGCCTATTTGTGTAAATTCGAAGTTTTATAGTTGCTTGTCTAACCATAGCATGGTTGTGCATAACGCCAGAACGACCTCTAGTATAACTTGCGTTACTTTTCCTCACGTCAATGGTGAAAAAGGATTGTTTACCTTGTAACATAAATCTGTGCTGCGACGGATCACAGGTGATAGTTTTAAAGGCGCAATTGGACGAAGTCGAACTGGAAGCCATGTTAATCTTGGAATAATACGGCCACCGTAGGAGTTAAAACGCCCTCGAAATTGAAAGGAACAGAAACTAATATTCACTGGCTAGTCATATACAATTTCACCACTAGATGGGGGAAAATATCACACAGTGTAGCTTTAACATCGTTACAGGCACCTCGTGAGCATTCATTCATTCTACTATTTAAAAAGACTGGGTTAAACACCAGCTCACACAAGCAATCCTTTTAATAGTCAATTTCATTTAAAAATGTAAACCCAACAGGTATGAAATGGCATAAAAATTAAAAATAACTATTAATGAGAAGACGAGTATAGGACTGCTGCAGCTTAGTGGATAAATATATTTAACCTATTTATTATTCAGAATGCACAGTTGGAAAGAAACTATATTTATAGGAACATTTCAGCAGGCTCAAGATAATTAATACAGAGATCATTATTCATTGTTTTAATCACGGCCATAAAACATAGTGATAATCTGCATTTTCATGTATGGAGGTGCGCTGAACGCTCTAACCGGAAACTTGCGATATGTACTAACTACAACTAACGGAAGTAGTTGTGCAAGTAGTCCATTCCCACGATAAGTTGACTATAGCAGTGTGTCTTCTGAAGAGGTCTGGGGCTACAGCTTCTACAGTTCCTGCTGACTGACTCTGTCACGCTGACACCAATGGGTCATGACCTCCATTCTCAGAATCGTTGGGGGTCAAAGGTCACCTCGTATAAGAGACACAAGTATGACTCACGTTCGCGTCAACCAGCACGTACCTCACGCCCTGGTCAGCCGGTGAGCTATAAATCTAAATGAAACCAAGAGATGAACAGGAGCCAGGCATTCCTTCACCCATCTATAACTCAGCAACAGCGTTCCTTCGGCTTGTCTTAGTGCACAAAGCTTATCAGAACGAAAGATGCCCTGTGCCTCAATTTGATGCGTTTGCTGTAATTAACTTCTATTATGACTCATGTTGATATTATCAGAAGCCACAACAGATAACGCGTGCTCATCGTGGCTCATGTTGCATAGCAGAGGATGAGTCTATGAAACTGAAGAGAGGAACCAAAACTTTCAGCTGGTACTTGAAGGGACGCGCTTCAGATTTCTGCAGTATAATTGGCTGCTCTGTTCTGCTTGTGGCAAAGACAAACAGAAGATTGAGGACTCATCGTATTTTTAGTTCTTTCTTTCTTTCTTTTTTTGTACTGAGAAAATACCATATGTAGGCCTCTTACACACCTGGGTTTAAAGTCAGTGAAATCAACCTTATTTACTTTCTTAAGGCCAATTTATACTTCGAGTGTACGCCGTAGTGTACGTCGTAGGCTACGCACGTAGGCGACGCCGTCGTGAGCATTTATACTTCTGCGAATGTCTGTGTTGCTCTGCAGTTACACCGCCGAAACGCTAGTTGGCGCGGGTGGGTTTTAATGTTCCACTGTGTTTACATTCCTCGCGGCTGTTTTGAGTTTAGGTTTCTACGAGCAATGGCGACTGAAGGAGTCATACAGATGGCTGTATTTCCGCACTTCTTCAAGCAATCTCTCGGTCACTTGGTCTATTTCCATGGCTCTTCACTGATCTTCGGAATTTAAAAATGGCGGGCGGGCGGTGCAGAGTGCAGAAGATCATTCCGGAAATGCGTAGGAGGAAACGCGATGCTATCCAGCCGACCAATCACAGATCTTGCTGTCCGCGTCGCCGTGACGCGTAGTTACATTTTTGAGGAGGTGCGCGTCAGGGTACGGCGAAGGGTACGACGTATGGTACACGTCAATGCGTATGCTACGCCGTACCTTCTAACGCGCACCCGACGCAGAAGTATAAATTGGCCTTAAATCCACGTTGATTCTTTGATTGCATGTTACTCAGATTTTTTTTTTTATTCTTTATTTTAATCTTTATTAAAAATGTAATAACTTTCTCTTCCTTTCAAACGACTTTCCTTCACTTCTGATATCATTCAGGCCACACTGTTAGAAAAAAAGTTTCAGCGGTTTTTCTCTACAAAACCCATAGGGGTTCTTGACTCAGTTTTAAAGAACGCCTTAAAGGTTTTTATTTGTCAGCAAATGTCCACCGCATCCAGGGCTTTGAAAACTATAGATTATTCTGCATTTTTGGATCCCGCCCACAGACAGTCGGATCAGCAGAGGGTTATTAACAGAACAGTTATTGTAAAGGCCAATTTATACTTCTGCGTCGGGTGCGCGTAGAAGGTACGGCGTAGCATACGCATTGACGTGTACCATACGTCGTACCCTTCGCCGTACCCTGACGCGCACCTCCTCAAAAATGTAACTACGCGTCGCGGCGACGCGGACCGCAAGATCTGTGATTGTTCGCAGAAGTATAAATGCTCACGACGGCGTCGCCTACGTGCGTAGCCTACGGCGTACACTCGACGCAGAAGTATAAATTGGCCTTAAGGGTATAGGTTTCAGCGGATCTATGAAATCTATGAAGAAGAAATCTATGAAGAAATAGAAGAAATCTATGAAGAATCTATGAAAATCATAATTTGTCTACTCTTTAAACAGCATTATGGTAAAAATGGAACACGGATTAATTCAATTTTCTCTAGTGATAAAGTATGTTTTACAATTATAATTTAATAATAAAAAAATAATAATTAAAACAACATTAATTCATTAAAACTAAATCCATTAAATGATCCCGTTATGGAAACCTCTAAAAGGTTCTATATGAAGCGTCTAACAGAACCCTTTGATGTTCTATATAGAACCTTTTCTTCTAAGAGTGCACTGGGGTGGTTGGATAATGTTAACCAAGCAACATAATACACAAATCTAGGCATTCGGTCTTCTTATCACAATATAATCAGAAAAAGAAAAAAAATCCATTCTTTTTTTGTTTTATATACTGATTCACTTGGAAATATGTTACATGACGGAAGTAAAATGAGTTTCGAAAAGCATTTCACATTGACTTTAACATGTCATGTCATGTCATGATCTGATAATAAATGGTCAGTTAATGCAGTCTGCTGTTTACACCAATGAATGCCTCTCTAGTGACCACATGTGATCAGATTTCGTCATGATTTTATAGGGAAGGGTCTCTGATTTCATGACTGTAGCACGTTATGTCAGTCATACCGAACATATTCCAAGAGGTCTTGCATCTGAGCTTTACCACACAAAATAATTTCAGACAGTTGTCTTATTTGAATAACAACATCATCTTTGCCTCATCTAACACTCACTTAAAGTTAACATTTCAATACACTTATAATTTAATAACACTTAAATGTAATCTCAAAATGAATATAAATCTTTCATGATGTAAATGTTGTGATGCATAAATTCATTTGTAGCATTTATACATTTATACAAAATTTTTTGTGTGTTTTGAAATGTTTATTTTGACATATTGTCCATCCAATGAAAATGATTATCGGCTTATCAGTATCAATAACCAAAATACTCATAACATATTGAAGCTATTCTTCTATAGCAGCTTAATTTGAATAAAATCATTTTACAATTAGCAATGCAATTAGCATCTATAAGGAGCTCCTGATGGTCAAACCCAAGTAACACTTATCCTGACTTCAGAAAAAAAAAATTTTTTTACCCTCAATATAAAACTATATGGAAAAGTTTCATGTTTTGTGGGGACTTTCCATGGACACAATGATTTTTATACTGTACAAACTGTATATTCTAACCCTACCCCTAAACCTACCCATCACAGACAACTTTCTGCGTTTTCAAATTTTCAAAAAACATCACTTAGTATGATTTATAAGCTGTTTTTCTCATGGGGACCAAAATATGTCCCCACAAGGACAAGGATTTCGGATATTGCCGTCTTCGTGGGGACATTTTGTCTCCATAATGTAGGGTTTACCAGGACACACACACACACACACACACACACACACACACACACACACACACACCAAAAAAAGAAGTTGAGCTTTATTAATTCTGAAGCTAAGCAAATCACTTGCTAAAATCCCTATTATTCTGTTACTCCGGGTCACTGTTTTGTTTTTATATAAAAATGTATATTTACACGATTAATGCTGCCCAAGGGAATCACTCAGTACGTTTAAAGCAGTATTTTCTGGTGCTGATTTTACCAAACACAGGAATCTTTTTTGAGGCTGTAGCCACAGTTGTGAAATTTCTGTCAGACATAAATTCAGCACCAGACTCCTGGTCTGAGCCTAAACATCAGCGTGGTTTGTCCAGTGCACATGGAAAGAGAGCTTGCAATAAAAAACAACAGAACTGAAAACAAGTTTGTTTTTTCTACCAGACCTAAACTCCTGTCGAGGAATGCCGGTTGCGGACTCGTTGTTTGTCTGTAGGGAAGACGAAGAGCCAGTTAATCAAATGTTTTTACTGGCTGCACTGCCTCGATTGCCCTAAGCTATGCTGTTTACTTTCGTGATTATAGTTTTCATTTGTTATTTTGCTCATATTTTGCTCGTCATTATAGCTCCTTTGCAGATTGTGGTGTGCCGCACAGAGTGAAGAAATTCTGTCTTCATCTATATCCAACAGCTTGTGCGTATATTTTGCTCCCGGGCATGTTGATCATAACTTTATGGAAGTTGTTGATGAGTGTTTCTTATGTGCACAGAATATGTTTTACTGATATTTAACCTTATGAAATCAGTCTATTATATGCAACTTTACTGATTTTACTGCGCTCTGACCAGCTGTAAGTTGTCATTCCTTGATGATTCTTGGCCTTTTGAGTTCAATAGAGACTCAGGAACTGGAGGAAAGCACCGTTGAGGCCCTCTCTCTTCTTTACTATTCACACACCCACATCTTACATAATCTTTCGCAGTCACATATTATAGTTAGAAGAATTCCCAACTTCTTCTTGGGAATAAACGTCAGCCTACTCTGACTTCTAAGAACAGCTGGATCTGTCCCTTTTTCTGTCAGTTCCCCCTTTTCCAGATGAATCCGTCATGCTTCCAGCAACCTCTCCAAAACCTCTGCATAAAGAGCTTGGCCGGTTTCTCTCATCTTCTCCATGATGCTCAGGAAATCATGTGCTCTTTGATATGTTTAGTCTTTGACAAATATTGTAGAAAATTGATAAGATCTCAGTATTTTCATTCTTTATCCTCAACTCTGTCTTTGCTGCAGTGACCCAGTGGCCGCTACTCTTTGCTCCGGGTCATGGCACCAGATCCAGCTCTAAATCCGTACAATATGAGAGCCCCGTTCCAGGATCAAGGCCGCTTCGCTGCTCACATTCACTCAAACCCACACACTCGCACACATATCAATGTGATCCTTGTGAAACAATTTCTGCTCTTAAAAGCAATCTTCACTGATATAAAGAAGGGAAACAAACAGACTTGGTTCATATGACAGGACAATATAGCATTGATTAATGTGTCACACAATTCTCTTTTGATTTCAGATCTACTCCAAAATGGTTTTGGCATGATTAATTAATTAAGTTAATCTAGAAGTGAGTTTTAAATCTTTTATCTTGAGTAATTGTTGACATGAACTTTCTTCCAATGGCTGTTCTGCTTTGTTTTTCCCTAAAGGAATCTTTCGGGTCAGTTGACTACATCTGTAGCGTTATTACCACAAAAAATTATTTCAATTAGTCCCTTTCAATTAGCATGTTATTTTATAAACACTATTGCTTATAGGCCTACTATTTGATCTGTAAAGCTGTTTAATTTTAATATTGCTCCAATCATTTCCATTGTAAGTACCCAGATTTTTGCTTATTTATTTATTTTTTAAGAAAATGATGGACAAGTCTAAAAAAAATTTTTTGTGGTAATCAACATTAATTTAGCTTATACTGAACCTGGAATATTCCTTCATGTTGGTTCTGCTAGCATTGAATATGCATTGTTGTGCTAACTCAGCACTGACCCCCTCACCTTTAAGACTGTGGCCCATTGTCGAGTTTGGAACAAGTCAGGGTGGTTTTGCTGGTTTCCACTTCCACTGTTTGCTTTATCTCCTGCCTGTGCGCATTTGCTTTAAACATTAGGCTGCTGTCTTGTGATCCCAGCAAACTACATCATGCACACAAACACGCTTAAACACACACTCTTGCTCTTTACTGAGTTCCTAGAAAACGTTAGCGGTATTTACGGCCACACCCAGAGTGGTGGATTCAGAGAAGCAGAGTTGCGGTCGCTTTGCCTGAATCACAGGGTCCAAAAAAACCCTGGAGCAAAGCTAGACCACACTGCACCGTGACTTGCAACGCCAGGGCTTTTGATTGAGGGTCAAGGTCTACTGTGTAGGTTGACCAAACTATGAATGAACTTTCTATTGTTTACTAAAACCGACAAACTCACTTGTGGATTGGACACTTCATTTTTTCAACATCTATTCCGCTTTTATTTTATCTTGTAACCACATCACAAAACTCAATATGTCACGGATTAGTGTCTCAACTACAACTTCACATCTGTGTGATATTGTGAAGTTACACTGTGCAAAGATTGAAGAAATGCATCTATGCTGCAAATTTGATCAATTTTAGCGTTTTAGCAGTTTTAAACTGTTGATTCAGCAGGGCTTGGCTACTCACTGTGATTACTTGCTTGCCACCATAATCTGATTTGCCACAGTATTATGGGATTGCAATGGGTGAGAGGGCAATCAGGATTTACATGTAGTCAGTGAGCAATAATCATTGACACAACTCTAGAAGATCAGTGTATGGGCCAAACACAACCATCTGCCTCTGCAGGAGGACACTGGGCATCCTAGGATGTCAGAAGGACTGGTACTTTGGTACTAAATCAATAGATTTTTACAATCCCTCTTGTACAGAGTATTATGGAAGCTTGTTTCCGCCACAGAATAGAACATTTTAAAAGATGATTGTGACTTTTTATCTCACAATTGCGAGTTTACATCTTTATTTCTCAGAATTGCGAGATATAAAGTCACATAATAAAGTCAAAATAATACACAATTGTGACTTTATATCACACAATTCTGACTTTATAACTCGCAATTGCGACTCTGTCACGCAATTCTGACTTCATAACACACAATTGCGACTTTATATCACGCAATTCTGACTTCATAACACACAAGTGCAACTTTATATCACGCAATTCTGAGATAAAAGTCGGAATTGTGAGATAAAAAGTTGCAGTTACCTTATTTATTTTTTATTCTGTGGAGGAAACAAACTTCCATTGAGTATCGACTTGCTTTGGTACACTGACATTTTTTTTTGTGTAGGATTTGAAGTCAATTTCACAAATAATTACGAAGAAATGGCAAGAAACACATTGGATTAAATGTGAACATTTTAAGAAATAGTAGAAATAGTACTCTATTTTCTTGTAAAATGTACTCCAATACTCTTCGAGAAATAGTTTTTGCAGTGTAAAGCCGCTGCTTTTGAGCTCCCATGAGTGTTTGCTTGCATGTGAAGAGCGGTAGAGTGGCTGTGCGCATGAACGGTCGAAAGCGCTTCTTGGTCAAAATGCTTGTCTTGGCAGGATATTAATGTAAACACAGCCAGTTATGTCATAAGTGAATGTAATCAGACGGTCAATTTTATTTATATAGCACTTTGTACAATAAAAATTGCAGCAAAGCAGCTTTACTGTTTCAGTTTCAGAAATCAGTATTTTCAAGTATTTAAAAAAACTGAATGAAAAAGAGGAAACTATTCACTGCTCTTGAGTGGATAACTTTTAGTTAGCTTTAATACATCATTTTAAAGCTGGGTGAACTCAAAAACAAAGGAGAGCTGGATCCAAATGCAAAGAGTTTAATAAAAAAAATAAATAAATACAACCAAACCAAACCAGAGAACCGAATGAGCAGCACCAAACGTACATGCGTGTAGGAGAAGGCCGGCAAAGAACACAAGAAACACCGGGGTTTAAATATTAGAGGGGAAAAGACACACCTGGGAATGATCATAGAACTAATCAGCTAGAAAAACTACAAAGGACTACAAAAATGGCACACAGGAAACAGGAACAGACACAGGGTAAAAATGCAAACTAAAAGTCCAATTAACAAAACACAAGAAACACAAAGCCAGGGAATACGTAACAATAATAATGTATCATATACTGAACATGAAGACTAAATTTTTTGCTCTTTCTTGTTATATAATTATATAAAAAATTGAAGACATGCAAATTTTGCTTTGGTACGAAAATTGTTACTGAGAAATGGACACTCCTGTTGTTATAGTCTGATCATTTGGTATTGTGAGAGCTGATTTTCAGTTCTGCACTGGCTTCGGCACGGTGTTTCCCTGTGCACTGCAGTACTAATGAATTTCTGGTGTTAATAATGCTGTAATATTGTTGGGAAATCCATTTGGGAAATGTTTGCATAGTACTTTTGGGACTTTTAATTGTGATCCACCGTGAACATGGGGATTTATGTTCAATATTTTGTTGTACATTACATATACTGTAACTTTTCATTGGGGAAAAAGTCCCCCCGAATCTGGAATGTAATGACCGTAATAATAATAATAAAAAAAATCCAGGTGATTTTTCCCTCTAGAAGGAAGCCCAACCATATCATATCATACAACCCAAACACATTAATCTCTCAAGACTCAAACATCTTGTGTGTTTCTGTCATCAAGTTTTACGTAGATTTGATTTCCTCTTCACTTCCCCAAACTCAGCACAAATCTAAATCAGGATCAGTCTGAAATCAGCATGATGAAAGAGAAGTTTATCGTTCCAGCTGTGTGATTATTAATACTGCCATTATGCATAACTTTCATGAACACAACACTTAAATGTTTGAGTATCATGAAATCCATTCATACAATGCCATTCAGCTTCATATGACTGCTGTCATGAACAGCTCTAAGAAGTATTATGTGCTTTTCTTCACTGAGTAAAACCAGCCATTGTCTTGCTCTTCTCTTCTCTTGCTCATCTTGTCTTGAGTAAAGCTAATGAATGAAATCTGAGTGCATAATCCACAAAAACCCACACTGATTCTTATTGGTGTAATAATAATTCAATAATTCCCTGCAGTGAACTGAAACCAAATGAGCAGTTGCCAGAGGAGCAGAGCTGTGTGTTTTGTGTGTAGACAAAAGCCCTTCATGTTGATGTTTTTGGAGCTCATGTTTAGTTCAGAGCTGTATTTATTGTGTGCACAGTTCAGCATAATTGTGTAGCCCAAGAAAGGAAGGTATATATATAGCGAGGAAAGGGAAGTGAAAGAAATGGGGGAGAAAAACGTGCTTATTACATTTAGCTTGAGATAATAAAATGAAATTAAAATGTGCCACTGCACTGGAAGTACATGGTAGGGCCTGGTGTCGAAGTCTGAAGTTTGTTTTAAAGCCCATTGTTCCTTTTGGTGTCATTTTTAAATATATGTACAGATCGAGGTTTTACATGGCTGTAAATTCACTTAAGAAACCGTTCACGCAAAAGGTGTTCATGCTTTTCAACAACAATAATTCACAGTGAGCAAAAAATTACACCAAAAAAAAAAAAAAAACACCCAAAAGATCTTATATTAAATGATCATAACACCCACTGAAAATTGATCATAGCAAACCTGGTTAATTAATCAAACAAAATTTCCCCAAAATACTCAACATATGGCCAGTGCAGTCATACCACACGCAGTGAGCATGCATACATACATGATGAGTAATATTGAGAGTAGGAGGGGATGAGCTGTGATTTATATCTCATTCCTTACTCATGTTTATTGGGGTAATGTAAAGGATTTGAATTATCAGTGCTTCTTAAACGTTTTGGTCTTTATATAGTCCTAATATTTATCTTCATAAAGGCAACATTGGCTTCCTCCAAATAGAGTGTGATTTTTGTTGCAGCCACTCCTATTTATATCAATTTTTGTTACAGACTCAGACATTGTAATTTTACACAAAGAATAAACTGCTCTGTAACGGACAGAAAGCACCGTGGTTTGGTCTGACTCTCTCTCTCTCTCTCTCTCTCTCTCTGCGGGAAGTGGTGGGTGAGGTTTGCTTAAGGCATGTTTGTTTGATTAGTTCAGCTGTTTCGTCTCAGATATTTTCATCACTATTTATTCCTGTACTGTGTTTACACACTTGAGCTGTGTCGGCTGGGGACGCTGATCAGGGCCCCAAATAAAAGCAGGATTAGACAGGTTCACAATTTTCCCATATGGATAGATGGAAATTATATTGTGGTCAAATACTAAAACCGTAACACAGAACCCAAGTGTTCCTTATTATGGAGATGTGTTTTGGGTCCATCCATCCGACTTCCGTGTATTTTTCCATTTTTAAAGTCAGCCATGACTGATTTTGATGCGTAGTAGCGCATGTTCCACTAGCGGAGATGAGAACCAACTAGACATATGTTTAATATGGTTGATAAAGTTCATTACCTGAGGACCAGAAAACAAAAGAGTGGTTATGCTCTTACTCTTTGTAAGCAATCAGACATTCTATTTCTGTCTGGCAAATGATAAAAACGTGCAAAAAGGGGAGCTTGAGTCCTTTTGACTTCCAGCAACACTTCCATCAACCTAACAACATGATAACAACCCCTTACACCTTAGCAACTGCATAGCAACAGTGAAAACCGATCACACCACATTATTGGCATGCGTACGACCACTTAGTAACTGCATAGCAGCAACACTTACAGCCATCAAACAGGCCCTAGAAACATGCTAACAACTACTTAGAACACCTTAACAACGGCATAGCAACATTCACGGCCTTCGACAACACCCTAGAAGCAAACTAACAACCATTTGAAACACCATAGCAACTACACAACGGCAACACTTTTGTTCAACTATACTTACAAACACTCACATTTCCCCATAACACCCAAACAACATTCTAACAGCAAATTAGAACAACTTGGCAACGCTCACAATCACTCACCACACCCTAGAAACACAAACCCTAGCCACAAGATAATAATATAGCATAGCATAGTGCTATCATTTATAAACCTACACTAACGCCGGAGAATACATCAATATGTTTCTAAATATGCGAACATTTCATTGCGATTTCAAAATAAAAGTTTCAAACCTCACTCTGAGTTTGCATGTTTTGATGTCCACATGTTCATGTTCAAGAAATTACAGTGGCTGTAGCATTTCCATTGTAATTGGCCAAATATTAAAGATTAAGTGGACATTTGAATTAAATGTTGTTTGGCCAATATTAAACAAGATCATGGTGTAAACTAAAGAGTAACAATCACCAGGCCGTTTGCTCCCTCTGCAGGCATCTGTTATAATACGTAATGTACACAAGACAAGTTGATTATGTTTATATTATGTATATTACATTATGTAATTTAACAATTGTTCAATAAAATCATATGATTACGTGCTTTTGATACTTTATCTGAACCATTTATTATTGCCTCATTGTTATTATGCATATGTATTTTAAGTCATTTTACTGGTTTTTGTTCACTTGTGTCTATTTTTATTACCACAAAAAATCAAATTACTCGATTAAACGTCAAAATAATCGACTGATTACTCGATTACCAAAATAATCGTTAGTGACAGCCCTAAATCTAACCAAACTGTAATCTAACCCAACCATAAATGTACCATATTTACATGTGTAGTAACTATTTAGTCACGTTATTTGGCCCTCACAAGTAGTGAAATAAGTTCTCACAAGCTCAAACGCTGGGGTTTCCCCTCGTCCTCAGATGGAAATGAGATGGCTTATTACACAGTTGTCTCAAAGGCCGTCAGAAATGTTGCTAAAGCCGCAGCTGGGAGTTATTGCAGTAAAATAACAACAACATCACAGAAACTGTGTTTAAGTTCATGAGGATGTGAATTCTTGTGAACTACACGTACTGCACTGCACTTTCACAGCCTTACTGCTAAGTGTGTGTGTGTGTGTGTGTGTGTGTGTGTGTGTGTGTGTGTGCGTGTGCGTGTGTGTGAGAGAGAGAGATTAAGCCCTCAGGACCTTTACAGCATTAATGTTGCTCTGGACATCATCTGAGTTGCCAGGTAAGGTATGTCAGAGGAAGCGTGTCTCCTCTCGGAGGTATTAAATGAGACTTGTTTTTGCCCTGTACTAGTGTGTGTAGTAGGACTGTTCCTTTGATATTCAGATTCTAATGAAAAACGTTTCTATGTACCATGTCCAGCCAAACACTCATTTATTCAGTCCTCAGCGGACTCCTCTCAAACTTTGTTTACACAACATGATAGCCTCCATTTTGTTTGGTTTGCTTCAACACTCAAATAGCAAAGTGCGTCTCCCTGACCTCATCAGCCTGTTGATTAAATGTTAAAAAAAAAATTTATTTAAATGTTTTTTTGTTATGCTCTGTGAATGTTTTACCATTATTTTGATGATGCAGTTCAGAGGCTTCTCAACTGTGAGGGCTTTTCCCTTCAAACTCGTCAAACTAAATTTGAACATGAAGAAGTGTGTTGTGTGTTGTCATGTGGGTGCGAAGTTCTTTCTGTCTGTGTATCTTTGTCTATTGTTGTCTAATGTAAACTAATCTGGTTTGATGGTCTTAGTTGCAATCATAGCCTGGTTTTCATTTGACTAGCTTATTTTACATTCCAGAAATATTGAATTGAAAATAGATTTTTACATTTTCATTTCAAGAAATTTGCCAGGGTGTTACTATGCAGTCGAAAAGGAGCTTCTAGTAGTTTTAGCCTGTTGCTAAGGGTGTTGCTAGGTTGCTCACATCTTTTTACGCCTCAGTTATCTAATTGTCTCTTTATTCTGGTCCCTTGAAAGGGTTCTATATGTACACCACCATTTAAAGGTTTAGGGTCAGTAAGATAAAAAAAAAAGTAATATATATATATATATATATATATATATATATATATATATATATATATATATATATATACTTTTATTCAGCAAGAATGCATTAAATTGATCAAAAGTAACAGTTGGGATATTTATGTTATAAAAGATTATATTTCAAATAAATGCTGCTCTTTTGGACATTCTATTAATCAAAGAATCCTAAAAATATGAAGAAGCACAGCTTGTTTTCAACATTGATAATAATTTTATAATAATAATAATAATAAGTATAAATAATAATTTACTGAGCATCAAATCACCTTATTAGATTTCTGAAGGATCATGTGACACTGAAGACTGGAGTAATGATGCTGACAATTCAGCTTTGCATCATAGGAATAAATTACATTTTAAAATAGAAAACTGCTCTTTTAAATTGTAATAATATTTCACAATATGACCGTTTTCCCTGTTTTGTTTGGGAAAATGACAGTGAAATATGCAACAGTTTTTATTATGATATAGTATTACATTATTATGAAGTATCTTACATAAGTGTATGTGTGAGTGTGTTTCGAGAGAGAGAGAGAAAGAGGGAGTTTGGCTCTGTGCTTTGGTTTAAAGGCAGTGCAGTTTGTCAGACACACTGTAACTTGCGTAAGAAGGGCTTTTATAAATCACAATGTTGTGAGCTATTAAAGTGTAGTCATCTATCATTCTATTGCTGAACTGTAGCCTTATCCTCTGGTAAACATGGACAGTGTGTGTGTGTGTGGAGCAGGGCATTACATAACAGTGTGGTGGAAAACAGGCGGAGACAAACTGGGTGTGCTGGGAGGGGGTGGGACGTCTATAATTAGAGAACTGCACAGAGAGAAAAAGAGATAGGAAAAATAGATGGAAAGGAGAGATAGCAGCGTGCTTTGTTGCTGATATACATCACGCAGGAGCCAACAACATGTGGAGGAGCTGAAAGACAGAAATGAAAAAGAATACGAAAAAAAATGAGTTCTTCAACTGGAAGAAGAAAAATGAATCATAGCAATTAGGGATGTCAATTTACGTAAATTACCATAATCGTTAACGATCAATTAACTGATTAATCATTAACCTTAACCTCTTAAATATGAAGCGGGAGGTGCTACTTAACAACCACTTGGTTAACCAACACAAAATAGGGTTTGTTTTAAAGCGTAGAAGCTTGGCTTTACAGTGAATAAAGGGAATATGAACATCACTTAACAAGTGCTTTTAAATTTGCTGACATATTAGAAGTGCTCATAGCGTGAAAAAAGAACTGCTTTACGTGAAAATGTGATCTGTAAAATCAACGTACATAACTTGTGTCAAGTATCATTGAACGGTCCCAACTAGCAGAATACAACAAGCAAATTTGTTTCAGTTAGAGACCAAATTATACCAAGTATTTGTATGAATACAGTATACATACACTATAAGAAAACTTGCAGCCTTAAATTAAGTACAATCAACTTGACGGTGTAAGTCATTTCAACTTAAATTACATTACACTAACTTAAAAAATGAGTTGAATCTCGTATAACTTAAAATATATAGTTTAAAATGAAAATGCTTAACTTACTTTGATGAGTTGAAGTAATGTAAAGACATATGTTGTCATGACTTATTGATCATGTCATTTTATACAGATATTTTCGCGCCACGTTTTTTGTTTGTAACTTTGCGAAACATTAGTAAACCATATAGTAGATAGCATATTTAAAGTAACAAGCCCAAACACAACATAAGACAATGCATTGATCACGGAGTGGCATGACAGGCTGCTTGGCCACATATTTGCATATTCATTTAACCGTCGATCTCAGCCGTGTGGGCGGCGACGGGATGTTTTCGCTGACAGTATATCGTGTACATCGAACTTCTTTTTACACCTAAGCGAAGAACGAAAAAACTTTGCCGTGAGTATATCGGGGCTGTAATGGATCACAACACACTGCTGGATCTCATCCGTGACTATCCGTCCATCGGCGTTGAGCGAGAGGGGATGGGGGGAGGTGTCGCTCTCGGGCGAAAGTGAGGGATTGAGTGAAAATGAGGGGTTGAGTGGGAATGAAGGTTCACAGGGGGAGGGAGACAAATGAAAACACATGTCAGAGAGAGATCATGTATGAAACACTCACTGCTCACGTGGAACTGCAAACGTTTCAGATGTTAACGTGCTTTAGAAATGAATAAAAGAAAACACTGGCCAGCTAGAGGGAGGAATGTTGTTCGCTCTCTAACTCTGCCAAGGTCGTCCGCGGTGGACTTTAGAGCAAGAGACAAACATGCTTCCCACACACTATATTCAAAGGCCTTCCCTGGTTTACGCAACAAGGACTTTCTAAGTAACTTTGCACATGTCAACTTATTCTATTAACACTAATCTAACAGTCTGCTAATACTCTAATGAGAGTTATTTGACATGTGTAGTTGCAAAGTTACTTATAGTTAGGAGAATGTCTAAATATCGAAATAAGGTGTAACCAAATGTCTTCACAGGAACTTCTCTCTGGTGATGTATGCCAGACTTATCCAATCATTTTGTCAGCATACAGTCAACTGCAGTCTTGCATTCAGATCTGCCTCCATCCAGTCAACAACCAATTAGGGGTGGGCAACATGACCAAAATTTGATATCACGATATGAGTAATGTTATTTCACGATAACGATATATATCACGATATAGTTTTTTTTTGTGCTTTAAATAAAAAACATTTATACATTTTTGATACCATTGAAATTTCATAAATCTCATCACCAATTTCATTATCACAAAAAAAACCTGAATACTAGCCCAACTAACAAAAGTAATAAAAAAAAGTCAAGCACACTGAAGACAAGTAAAAGGTCCGAGATAAATTAGTACAATATGAACAAATAAACTAATTACAAGCAATAGGGCTAAAATAGAACAAAGATACAAATGAAATAGACCTACCTGAAAAACTTCAAGCACTAGATAGGTCTAACTAGAAATACTACATAAAGTAATCAAATGTACAAAAACACTGCATAGTCTTCACTGTGTAAATAAAGCATACATTTATACTTATTAAAGTTACAGAAGCGATTCAGTCAAGAGCAATGCGGCTGTTTGATTTAAATGAAATGACACAAACAGCAGGAGGTTTATTAGGCTGCTGTCACTTTAAGACTGAATGCACTGATCTAATATAGCCTACTGATACACACACACCTAATCTCTCAACTCTTTACGTTCATTTAAGACATAAACGACTGTGTTTACAAGGATGCTTGCAAAGATGGGCATTTTGACACATCACACAAGTGTGTATTTGACCATTCAAGCCTAATAAGGCGCTAAAAACAACTCAGTTCAGTCCTGACGCGCTGTATGAGCAGTGGCATCATGTGTGCGTCTCTCAGACACCACACGCATAGCAGAAGGATTAGTCTTTCGCTGCTTACTGCGCGTGAACGATTTAAAATCACTTGTTTTTAAACTGCAACGCTTAAAAACACATTCAAATAATATGCTTTTGTGACCGTAAGTCAGAAATCTCTACCGGTTGACAGATTTCTACCGGTAAATCGCCCACCCCTACATCCAATACAAAGAACAAAGTCACTGACTCCCTGGCCAACATTTTTTTTTTTTTTGAAAAGTTGATTCACTCGGATGTGCATCACAATACGGAGGAAAAGATCTGTCGCTACTTCCGTTTCATTGTGCCTTTAAATCCCACAGCCTACTTTTCTGCTGTAATGTGGTAATGTGCAAATGCAAGTTTAGTTTGTGTTGGGACAAGTCAAAATAATTGAAGTAAATTTTGTCAAATAAGGGTCCTGAATCAACAGTCAGGACAACATTGTGAAGAAAATTGCAAGTCTGTGTCACAAAAGGGGCTGAATGTCATCCAACAAACCACAGGAAGAATGATACGTGTGCGTGTGTGTGTGCGCGCTGCTAACTTTAGCATACCGCTCACAATGTTCAGTGCTTATTGTGCACTTTTCTGCAGGCCAGATAGCTTTTCTCTGTCTGGATATCTGCCAATTGGCGTGACATATCTGCTTCCTGAGGACACACTCAACGAAACAGAGACAAAACCAAACGAATGCATGAGGCAGTGCAATGAAAGTAGGGTGATCTACAGTAGGGTCCCCAAAAGTCCGACCATTTACACTGCCATTCAAAAGTTTGGGGTCAGTAAGTGTTTTTTTTGTTTTTAAGAAATTAAATTCAAATAAATTCTGCAAGAATGCATTAAATTGATCAAAAGTGAAATTCATAATGTTTCAGAAGATTTCTATTTCAAATAAATGCTGTTCTTTTGGACTTTCTATTCATTAAGGAATCCTGGAAAAAAAAAAGTTTCACAGTTTGCACAGAAATATGACTGTTTTCAACATTGATGATAATAATAAATGTTTCTAGAGCACCAAATCATCATATCAGAATGATTTCTGAAGGATCATGTGACACTGAAGAATGGAGTAATGATGCTGAAAATTCAGCTTTGCATCACAGGAATAAATTACATTTTAATATATATTCACATAGAAAACAGTCATTTTAATTTGTAACAATTTTCCACTATATTACTGGTTTTACCGTATTTTTCTTATCAAATAGATGCAGGCTTGGTGAGGATAAGAGACTTTTTTCAAAAACATTACAAAATCTTACCAACCCCAAACTCTTTGGACACTAAGTGTATATTAGATTTTCAGTCACAGAGAAAAAAAGTTCCCCATAGTTTGTGTTTCAAATAAACCTCCAGAGTCTAAACTTTCTCAAGCAATTTGAGGATAAGGATCAGCTGTATGTGTGTGTGTGTTTGTCTGCCTGTGTCATGCGGGGTGACAGTGCTTACCTTGTTTACACACACACACACTCACTCATGGGTTGGTTATAAATAGTGAAGTGACCCACATCCACACGGTCCTGTAAACAGACGCTCAGAGAAAGTATGACAGTCCTCCTCACAGATAAATATTATCTGTTTACTATCTGACCACAAACACAGAAGAATCATTCACTTCATATTTCTCATATTCCTTTTAATTGTTTTGCTCTTCTTTCCTGCAGCAGCGCAGGCTTAAGAAACAGCGGTTCATTCACACACTGACTGAACAGCCAGAGTCTGTTGCTCCATATACTAGTGTCTCACATATACCCCCAAAATACTGACGTTTAAAAATGTTTAAAAAAATAAGTCATTTCATATATATATATAAAGAATGATGTTAACTTCTATTTATTGCTACTTATTTAGGATAAGTATGGCTCTTATTTTGTAATGTAGCTGAAAATGATGAGATCTATTGTAGGTCTTTCTAGAGA